>NW_017306362.1:135964-170061 GCF_000935625.1 Nanorana parkeri | reverse complement strand
CAGCCTAGTAGTTGGCCCGGCTCCAGCCACGTGGTGTCTCCGTAGTGCTTTCTAGTGAACGATCGCCTGATCCTCACCCATAGGCCAGATTCAAGCCGCCTGTTTCCCTCTTTTTATTATTCGTCGCCTCTCCCGTATTTAACTTCAGGGTGGACTTTAGCCCTGTTCTGATAAAAGGCAAGGTCATGGGTACCCATGACGTAATGAAAACATAACCTGGATGTAGTGGCTGACCTTATCTATGCATTTTGTTTTTTTCAGCAACCAAGGTTTTGGGCACTGTCAAATGGTTTAATGTGCGTAATGGATATGGATTTATTAACAGGTGAGTTCCTCAGGTAGAGATCTGCTGTAAAGGTCATGTGTATTAATATAAACTGTGATCAGTGGATTGTGGGTGCAATGTTCAGGCGGCTCCTCTAAGTGATGTAAGGACTTTCATTTATGGGCCTGGAGGATGTTATCTATGGCCATGTGGTGACATCACCATGCTTTTTCTTCAGTGAGAGCTCAGACCGGGCTTGTAGTCTTTAAGTTTCTCAGATCCTGTGAATGGATGATGGGGCTGTGTTGGGTAAAGCCTTGCACAGCTGTGCCACATTAGGGCAGGAGCCCGTTGGAGATGAGCCCCACAATTCGTGTAAGTGGGGAGGCTAGGGAATGTAACAGTTTACCCCCTGGCATTAAAATGATCACCCAGCATCGTTCTCAATCCGCTGCACACCAGGTTCCGCACTGCCGTCTCCATATTAGGTGGCTGTTAGTTTCTGGTTCTTGCGCTTGGCCCTCTAATGATCTGGGGGTGCTGAATTGCATCATCGGGGGCCAACTGCAAGAAAGTCAGCCTAGCCCCCCCCCCCCCCATGTGTTGTATTATTGCCTTGAAAGCCTCCTGGGATGCATGTGAGTATTCCAAGAATCTGTGGGCAGCCGGGGCGGAGGGGTCTCAAGAAATCAAAGTGTAGGCTGCTTGCTTGGTGATTTTCTGAGGTTAAAGACCACAATTCTGAAAGGATGGTTTAATGAAGTGGATAAATGTCCACATTGTTCCTGTGCGCTCTTACCTGCATTTTTCTAGGGCAGTCAATGTGTTCTTGCTGTGCATGGTACAGAATCTGGTTTTAGGTTTCAAAATGTGAATCTGTTGAGGGTAATGTGGCAGCTTTTGTTGTTGAGCATGTTGTACAATGCTTAACTGTATTGGAAATGGAAAATTGGTCTCTAGTAACTAAAATGACCTCCTGGAACTTTAAAGAAATTTACCTTCCTGTAGCAGGATGACGACGCTCTGTTTATAAAGTGAAATGATGCCACATAGTTGTCACCCGGTGGAGTATACCCTTTTTAAAAAATGCTTTTCAGAGTTAACAGACTGATCAATGCAATGGTTTTCAATGCGGGGAGGGGGAATTTGTCCTTATTGTACTGACATATTTTTGGAATTGCTCTGTTTCCCTCCATTTTGTAAAGCTGTGCACAAATCGTTGGCGCTTTATAAATCCTGTACAATAAAATTTCAGAACACTTGGGATGTTGTCCATAACACCTTTAGTAATGTGTTGGCTGGCATGTTTGTTCCCAATACCTCAGTAAAGGTGGAAATGGGTTTTCAGTCTTATATTTTGCTTCGGTTGCTTTTATTTTCAGTGTAGCTAAGTTTTAATCGCTTTGTTTTCCTGTAACAGTTTTGTAAATATTTTGGAATGGCTCCAAGTGTTTCCTTTACCTCTAGGTCTGCTACACCAAAGTTTTCATTTCTTGCTACTGGGAAATGTAACAAATGGGGCGAGTGCCAACAAATTGTTACATGTTGCCTTTGTTTGTTCCAGGCAAGCTGATTGTCAACAGGTAACGCACTCAGTTTCCGGAAGATCTGCCCTGCCATTGTGGTGGTCTCTTCTGTTACTATGGCCCTTGTTGGTCTTGCTGTTGTAGATGTAGTTGACTTGACATGTCCTGATCAGTAAACACATGTCCCCTGTGAATGTGGAAAGGCAGTTTTAAAAAAACATTGAAGGGAATTTAACAGAACTTGAGCAGACAAAATCTTGAGCAGTTGCCTGTGGCAACCGATCAGCCTTTCCTTTTTCAAAGCTTAACTGAACAAACTCCCCCCCCCCCCCCCCCCATTCTGTTCTGTAGATGTTGATATTTTTATTCCAAATGCTTACAGCTATATTAGAGAATTGTTTGGTATAAAGTTACTTAGATATGTTTGTGGAACATTGCCATAAAACTGATCTGTGCTCAATCTTTACTTTTTAGGAATGACACCAAGGAAGATGTGTTTGTACACCAGGTAAGATGCACTTTTTTTTGTGGGAGGGGGGTTCCATTTGCTGCTGAATTTTAAACCTATTGATACTAGTCCTACTGAAAGGCACATTTTACTCTATTTTGAGGCATACAGAAATGTGTATAAAAAAATCCTAAACTGCAGCGAGACTAGACTGAAATCTATCGGTCACTATACCAGTTTACTAGGATGGTGCAGTAAACACCTGTGATGAAAATGGCCTAAAATCAGATCTTCAGCACAAGTGTTTTGTGGGTCAGTATATTTTGCTGCAATGTAAAGTCACTGTAGGTGAATGGTACAATTTCCTTGGGTTTTTGTGCCTTTACAGTGTGGTGACTGGCTTGTTGTGTTGCAGAACAAATGACAGTCCAGTCTAGAACCGCGTTCCATTATTGGCAAACCTTTATAATGGCCACCCTGTCTGGGTTTTAGGACTTGTACACAGAAATGTAGCTACCAGACTGCAGTGTTTGCATTGTTTTATTTTGTTTATATTGTCTTTTGCAATTAACCATTATGTAGCTCAACACTTCCTCCACGTGTGGTTTATTTACAACTTATGGACTTTATTTTTTTCAGACTGCCATTAAGAAGAACAATCCAAGGAAGTATCTTCGCAGTGTGGGAGATGGAGAAACAGTTGAATTTGATGTAGTGGAGGGAGAAAAGGTAAGACTTATTTGCATATACTTTTAATTACAATATGGGAGGTCCTTTTTAATCTGCTTCATAGTCTTGTCCCACATCAACTTTTTCATTAGGACTAAAATATGCAGATGAGTTTTGCTATATGACCGATGCTCTTTATTCCCACATGAAATGGTAGTAATGCATATGGAGTATTTAAAGTTACAATATTGTTCTGGATCAGTTACTAGAATAGCATAAAAGCCAGCCAGAGATCATTCCCTGGGGATGGTTAGTTTGTTCTAGTGACAACTTCTCCCCATATTTCATGTCCTTCTATATGGACAGTAAGTGATGTCCCAGTGACTACTTCTCCCCTTGTTAGAGTCCCTTTCAAAGGTATTGAAATCTCCAACAGCAATTACATTGGTACTTTTAGGTTTATATGCTGAATTTGCATATAAACTTAATTCCTTTTCTCCGTTTGTCCAAACCCGAAAGTGTTTTTAGCTGGTGCTGTGCTTTAAAATGCTGCAAACATCTAGTGATGCCAAAATAAGGTAATGGGGATTATAAATGTAGGAGAGTAGGCTTTGTGAACACCTATCTAGACAAGTTGCTTTCAGCTTTAATATTGTATAACTGCTGATGCGTAAAACTAAATGGGCATTTTTTTTTCTCTACAGGGAGCAGAGGCAGCTAATGTAACTGGTCCTGGTGGTGTTCCAGTCCAAGGCAGCAAATATGCAGCAGATCGCAATTACAGGCGCTATCCACGTCGCAGAGGTCCTCCACGCAATTACCAGCAAAACTACCAAAATGAGGAAGGAGAGAAGACAGAAGGACCTGAAGAACCGGTAGATGGAGACGGTGCTAATCAACAGCCCCCTTTCCGGAGGCGTCGCTACCCACCATACTACTTCCGAAGACCGTATGGGCGCAGACCAGGGTATAACCCCCCACCACCGGGTGAAGGCGCAGAGGTAAGACTTGTAGATTGGACTATTTCAGTGCCCTGAAATCTTCTCTACTACTATCTCGTCTGTGTCTGACTTCCCATTACTACCGTTTTGTCTCCCACATTAAGGAAAAGATGGTAACGGGTGCACATAATGTGTAAAAATGTTCTATATTTATATATTAAGTTTAATATTCCCTGCCCATTCCTCTTTTAATCTAAAATACTACTGTGCAGAGGATTGTAGAAAGCAAAAACTAGTTCTGCTGCTTGAACCAACCATATTTGACTTTCTTTTCTTGCCCCACCACAGGGAGCAGACAACCAAGGTGCAGGAGACCAAGCCAGACCAGTGCGGGAGAATATGTACAGAGGATTTAGACCAAGATTCCGCAGGTATGATGCATTTCTCTATGCACTGTTACACATTTGAAGGCTGATGGGTGGATGATGCAGTGTCTTGTCTAGCATGGGATTGCACACGGGTTAAGGGCATGTTAAGTCTGTCTTCAAATAAAACCCTCGGGGCAGCATTTGTATTGGACTAGCTGGAGCTGAAGAACTGTTGAGAACCAGTTGTGCACCAATGCATGAATGTCATTTTCTTGGGGGTGAAGGGGGCCCTGTCCTGCCCATGTATTGGTGTGCCATTTTAAAAAGGGCACACCAATTCAAAGATGTGATTGGTCTCTTAGGCGATATTCACACAATCTGTGCCCTGTCTTTCAACAGAAAGTAACCCAAAAACAGTTCAGATCATTCCTTTGCGTGGCAGTGTTTAAAAAGAATGCTCTAGATTTTTCAGTGTGATGGAATGTTCCAAGAACGGAAGTTTAAAAAAAATAACCTTAGAAGTTTGTCCACTCAGGACATGTTAATTTAAAATGAATGTTGGCAAATGTTGACTTGGGTTTTTAGGTCCAATTTTGGTGTGATGTGTATTGCATTGGTCCTGAAACTAGCATGAATTATAACTTTGACCATCTTTCCCTAATTCCTTCAGGGGACCACCTCGTCAGAGACAGCCCAGAGAAGAGGGAAATGAGGAAGACAAAGAGAATCAGGGTGAAGGAACCCAGAGTCAGCAGCCACCTCAACGCCGGTACCGCCGCAACTTCAACTACAGACGCAGACGCCCAGAAAATCCTAAACCACAAGATGGTAAAGAGACCAAGGCAGCCGAAACATCAGCAGAAAACACGTCCGCTCCCGAGGCTGAGCAGGGCGGGGCTGAGTAAAATACCGGCTTACCACCTCTACCACCATCCGGGTTAGTGTCCTGATGAGCACTCGTCATTCCCTATACAGGAGACTGCAGTTCTTGAAGAAAAAAAACTTTTAGTACATTTCACTTTTATGTTGTTGAATAGGGACTTTATTTTTCTTTTGCAGAACTTGTAGCATGGCAGGTGCTAAAATTGCTTAATTTCAGGGTCTTTTGACACACCCTTGGTAAAATTTTAACTATTTATGAAAAGTTTTTACACTTTGGTTTTTAAGGCCTCCTCTTGAGGAAAGTTTTTAGGAAAGATACGTTGGAATGAATTTTAAGCAACTTGTTTTTTTCTTGCAGTTTTGTCATCTAAAAGTCAAGATTGAAAATTCCAGCAATAAGAAATTGAACAAAGAATCGGAACTGAAGACCTTAAGTGCTTGCTTTTTGCTGTTGACCAGATAACGTCCTCCTGCATGATTTCTTGCAGGGATGGGGGTTTTTTTTTTTATCTAAAGTCTCCTTTTGGGAATGAGAATTTTTTAAAAACATATTTTTTCGCAATCTACCTGCAAAAAGGTTTTTAAATTGTTTCTTATCTGGTCAAACCAAGGATTTTTAAGAACCTCATTTTTAATTTGTAATAAGCGTACACCTGATTTTTTTTCAAACGTCAACAAATTGCAAGCATCTGTTAATAAAGGTCTGAACATATACCTTGTGTCACTGGTTATTTGTCAGTGTCTCTAACTGGACGTGTCCAATATTTGTGTAACTTTGTTTAAAAGTTCAACGTTCCATAATTTTCTATTGGATGCACCGATGCCGGTTTCAGTACACAGTACTTATTTTGACTCGCTGACAGTATGGATGCCCCAATTATCAGGCAGTCGGGCAGCGGATCATGGCCTGGCTTCCTGATTGCCTGGGAAGCCAGTGTTCTAGCGAAAGCACACTGGTCACTTGCTGCCCGGCTTCCAGATTGGTCAACAGCCTCAGCTAGTCATTTGGTGCTCTCCGGCTTCCTGATTGACTTGGAAGCTGGCTTCACTTATTCCTAGGGTTCCTGACCAAACCAGGAGGCGGGTCATTACATGCCACCCAGCTTCTTGATTAGTTGGGAAGCCAGGCTGCCCAGCCAATCGGGGAGGCTTGTCATAACCCAGCTTCAAAAGGAAGCCATCTCCATGCTCAGCACTGCCAGTCAGAGGGAGATCTGCCGCTGACTGGACAAGTACTCATCCAAATGCCGAAACTTCTACTCTGTATCGCCACCGATACTAGTATCAGTGCATCCCTATTTTCTATAAAGTCCAAATGATTTTTAAATCTACTGTATTGATGGCACAGGTAACATTTGTGGGGACTTGTATGAAAATACTCAGCGGAGACAAGTGAATGCCAGCAAAAATAAATCTCATGTATATTAGTGGTTCTGATTTATGTGCTAGTAACCAATCTCTTAACAAGGATTGGGAGAGTTGAGTTTTCCCCTCTTACATTGTGGTTGCGGTACATATGTTGCTCCTGCACTTGGTATTTGTTCTAAAGCTAAGCTGCGCATTCAGAAATATATATCATAGCTGAGCCAAGTGATGCTGATGTGAAGGGGGAAACTTTTCTTTCTGTGGGGTCCACCAACTACTACTTGCTGTCCAGAGACCTATTTTGCACACAATCTTTTCGCTATAAAATAGATTTAAACCCTGCCCCCCCGAATGATATATTTTCTGAAAACAGGCCTTATAGAATAAAAAAAAGCTTGTTGCAATTTTTTGCCACAGTGATTGTGCTAATGTTTATCAAACCAAGATTTTTTAGCCACATACACTATAAAAATTTAGTGCACAAACAATATAATACCTAATTAGGTAAAAGATGGGGTCATGTTGGGTACATACACCAAACTTGGCAAGCCTTAAAATTGGGTGTTGCTGTGAAATCACAAAACGCCGGATTGCGTGGCTGTGTAAAATGGTGGCGCTGCCTCCGTCATCTTTGCATAACTGCTTCATAATGCCTGTTTGTTAGGTGCTCCTGAACCAGAACACCCATACCACCTTCTCTGGTATGAATATTGGAGGGGCCACATTTTTATGTTATAACTGGGGTGCCTGTAGATTTTGCATACTTTTTGAAGTGTGCTGTGACCAATAGACGGTTCAGGAACGCTGCTCTAGACGTCTGTGGCGGTGTAAAGTCTGCTTACTATGGTCCGCGAATAGCTTTCAATGGCTAGTGTGAAGCATGTGCTGCATTATGCTGATCTTGGATCCCTGCTTACGTTCTCAAAGAAGATAATCCCATTACTGTGATACTTATTTGTGCAGAAGGACTAACGCACAGTCTGCTCTTTTTAAGACTGCTGTACTGGGCGTGTGGTTATATGTACATGAGCTTTTAAGTATATTTGACACCGCCTTGAACAAATGCGGATCTGCTGTGCTTAAAAATGTGCTTGTTACAACTTCACTTGCAGTGGAAGTAGAGTAAACCTGTTTTATATGGACTCCATACCAAATAAAACAAAAAATAATGTTACGTTATACTAAGGATGCACCAATACCAGTTTTTTGGTATTGAGAATGAGTATACGGGGAAAAAAAACTATTAATTGCCAATACTGGCAGTCCCATTAAGGAAGCCAGGGGCCTGTGATCAATCGTACAAAATCACCTGCACTCCATACAGCGTACAGACCGTAAGAGGTTGGTGCTTGAAGTGACAACGCGGATGGCGCCGTGTCAGATACAGTCCATAATAGAAGTCACAAGCACTCGATATGTGCAAGAAGTAAAGCACTTTTTATTCAATTGTCACATGCGTCAAACAGCCGAGCTGTTTGATGCATGTGACGATTGAATAAAAAGTGCTTTACTTGCACATATCGAGTGCTGGTGACTTCTATTATAGGCGGCGTGTAATGACTCGCCGCCCGGCTTCCTGCTTAGCTGGAAAGCTGGCTCTGCTCCCTCGTCAGCAGGTGATGAGGAAGCATGGAGCTGGCTTACTGGCCAATCGGGAAGATGGGTGGGTAATGACTTGCCGCCCGGCTTCCTGATTGACCATCTTGCCAGGCAGCAAGTCATTATACGCTGATTGGCTGGCTCCATGCTCTCAACGAAGCATGGAGCTGGCTTACTGGCCAATCGGGAGGATGGGGGGTGGGTAATGAATGAGTTGCCGCCCAGCTTCCTGATTGACCAGATTCCCGACCAATCAGGAATCCAGGCAGCAAGTCATTACACACCGCACGACTTCCTGATTGGCCAGAAAGCCGGCTCCATGCTCTCGCCACCAAGTGACGAGGGAGCGTGGAGCCAGCTTTTCGGCCAATCGGCATGTAATGACTCGCCCGGCTTCCCGATACCGGAAATTTCTGTATTGGAATCGGTATCAGGAGGACTTGGCCAAATACTCTGTATCGGCACAGATATCGGTATCGGTGCATCCCTAAGTTATACTATCAAAATGTAACTCTAAAATCTGCCTTCCCACAATATGCTGCAAAGCGGGAGTGAGTGTAGAAGAGTACGGACTGATAGAATGTTGAGTGGAGCATCCTTCCAGACACAGAGTTGGAGGCGCAGGTGTTTGTACAGTTTGGTGCCCATTTAAACGGTGGTTGTTTTTTTTTAATAGTACAGAAAAGAGCTGGTCTGGCTAAGATGAAAGGATAAGAGTACTTACACCATATGCTTATCCTCCCCGCCCTGTCCTCTAGCCGATAGTGACCTACCCTGCCCCAGTTGCATATGTCAAGGCAAAGAAAAATGCCGTACATCTCAGTAATGCATGCCACATGTGCACTGCCAAAAAATTTGTTTGGTTTCGTTTTAAATTCGGATTTGTGTTATTTCCTTTTTTCAGGATTCGGGTGTGAAAGTCAATTCGGATTCGGAATTCGATTTCGGTAGCGTTAGTACGAACGTTCGTTTCGTTTCTTATTCGTTTCTTATTTGTTCGTTCGTTCGTTTGCAGCAAAAGTGACATTTGAGGGGGAAAAAATATTTTTCTCCTTCTCTAATGTCACTTTGCTCCAACAAACGAATAAGAACCGAAAACGAAACGAACGTTCGTACTAACGCTACCGAATTTTCGGAAATGGAAATTCGGATTCGTTTGCATTCGTTATGTCTGTAATTCGGAATTCGGATACATCCGAATGTCCGAAAATTCGTCCGAATTTCAATTCGAAACGAATCGCACATGTCTAATGCATGCACAATTCCCCGGGCTTTATCCCATCAAACACCCAGCAAGTACAGAAAACATAAGCACATTTTTTGGCTGATCATCAGTCAAGTCCCGCTGCAGGCTAAAGCTGGCCATACAACATTAGATTTTGCAAAATGAACAAAAAAATAAACTTTCCGTCATCCATGCTAAATGTTATGAATGGAAGGATATCTTAGTGCGGTTCTTGTTTTCTGACAGTGGGTGTCTGCTGCTGTCAGAATACATGAACGGCTGATTGGCTGCAGTCACTGGCTAAGCTCCTGCTGCAAAACACAGTCACGTAATTCACCTGCCATCTGTGTCCTCCACTGTTACTGTCCTCTTCCAGGTGACACCCAGCATCATTTAACTCACTTCTGTGAGTCCCATGTGTCACCCCCCCACCTTTGCTACAAACCCCCATTCACCTGCCATCTGTGTCCTCCACTGTTACTGTCCTCTTCCAGGTGACACCCAGCATCATTCAACTCACTTCTGTGAGCCCCATGTGTCACTCCCCTGAGGGCATCATCACACTTCCTGGGCACACAGTGGAATGGTGCACTTTCACTGTTCCAGAGCTCGTAGAACTTAAAGGAGATCTATGAGGTGAGTGATTTCCACTCATCCCTATAGTTAGAGTCACACGTCGGCTCCATTGGTCGGGAAGTGAGCGAAAACATACTGCCACTCGCTCACTTCCTGATCATCAAGAGCGGTGACGGTCATTTGCTGCTCCCCGCAGGCATTCCCCCCCCTTCTCCGATCATCCAACGCTGACTGGCAAGACGGACAGGGAGGGGGCAGGCACAGTTGTCTCTGCCTCTAGATAGGCAGAGCCCGCTGTCAATCAGCCAGCTAGGTGGATCTTGACAGTATTGTCAAGATCTGTCCCGGCTGCGGCGCTCTCAGCATATAGCGGGCAATAGCTTGCTATATACTAAGCTTTGGGTCACGAAAGGACGTTAGTCCCTAAAGAGAACTGAGCTTAGGGAGATGGGAGGACGCTAGTTTGTGTCCTCCCGTTACCCTAAGGAGAACTATGGGGAAAAACACTGACCCCGTAGTTCTCCTTTAAGAAAGAGCTATGGGGTAATCTAGCAGTATCTGTAGATAGAGTGATGGCTGTGGTGACCTCTTTGTTGCTCCATCTCTCATACTACAGCTCTCTAGCAATCCCTAGCAGGCAGCTGTAAAATTAGAGGCATAGATTATCATAGAGCAATTGTTTTTTCTTTTGTCTGAGGTGCTGTACACAGGTATTATAGCAGATCTCACCTAATGTCAAAGCTGGTATGCAAGTTCAAAGCTGTTTTCTAGGGATTGTTAGAGAGCTGTGACTTCAGAGATGAAGCGATAAAGAACTAACAACTGCCTCTATACACAGGTACTGTTCGCTGGAACAAAAGGAATGGTGAGGGTCGTGTTAGAATGACTACCAACTGCATAAGTACGCACAATATGGCCACAGGAAGAGCTTTTCCGTTGACCATCACAATACAAACATGGAAGATTGCATTAGGAAAACTAGCATGCTTGTGCCTATGGAGAGGGCAGGGCAAGTGTCTGAGGGAAAACCATAGCAAACCTGCAGTTGGCCAGCTAGCCAGTGGTGGCCTACAGGCCATTGGTGCTCAGCCTAGTAAATAACAGATCCAGAGGGCCGCACAATAGCTTTGTTTTTGTATATTTCCTATTAGTACATTCATCGCAACCCACCAAGGAAAAAAAGAATCTGCTTGTGTATAGCATTATTGTAACATTAAAGTAGTACTCTGTTAAACATTGTCAGGATCCAGACTCAAGATGTGCAAGCAATGTAGGCCAACCGCCGGGATAAAGAAGAGGAGATAGTTATGAACTGGAGCTGTGGAACAGGAAGGGGCAGCTGGTAGCCGGAGCTGAAGGCATACAAGAGAAGGCTGGGAGAGGGCCGTAGCTACCATGAGTCGGGTGAGGTACTCGCCTCAGGCGCAGCTGAGAGAGGGCGCAGTCAGGGCCAGCCTGGCTGTGCCCCCTCGCCCCTGTTACCATTATAGTTGCCACCTTTTTTTCAAACAAAACCTGAACACTCTAGCGACGTGCAGACATTTTTTGAGGAGAATGAGTCGCGGCTTATTCATAAGTAAATAGCACCACCCAATCATATGTAAATATCACAGTCAAGACTATTTTCAGTGGGGGGCCAGTAGCTTCTATCTTTTGCCCCTGTCTGCCTGACATCTTGTGTCCCAGGGGTTTCGACCGGTGACTGGTTGAGCTACATGACGGGGCGTGCGTAGCGTCTCTGGGTCGGGAGTCTGAGACTAAGGTGGAGAGCCGCAGTGCTGAGCAGGCAGCGTGGGATTCCCCAGGTGTGGTGTCTACGTGTGCATGGGGAAAACGTTGCATTCCAATGGATTGTTTCCCCAGCACCCTTGGGCAGAAAAGATCAGGGACACCCTAATGATACCATAAACAGAACCTATGGCTGTAGGCAGCTTAACATTTGGTACTTCCAGTATGTTTCTGTATTTACAGTGATGAACATGGGGAAATGTGAATGTATTGCAGAGATATACTGCATGGTTATTTTCTAACCCTGACAAAGCAATGATAAATATCACCTGAAGATGAGATCTAATCTTTGCTTCACCTGCTGGATGTGTTTGCTGGAATGTTTTTCCCACACAGCACTTTGCGAACTGTGTAAGGTGAGAACAGCCAAACCCTCGGGCAAGATCCAGAACCACAGCAGGATCTGAGAGGTAAAATAGAAAAGAATTTGTCATGTATACAGTAGGTGCATCTCCAAATGAATCACTTGCTGGATTATCTTGGGGATTAACAGCTTTTTTTTATTTTATTATTGTGGATACGTGCTAAACTTTTGCTGCGGCTGACATGAAACATTTGGAGGTTTCGCCTTACTCTATAGCAGGGGTAGGCAGCCACGGCACTCCAGCTGTGGTGAAACTACATGGGGCATTGAAAGACTCTGACTGGCACAGGCATGACTCCCAGAAGCATGATAGGGTTTGTAGTTTCATCACAGCTGAAGGGCCAAGGTTGCCTACCCCTGCTCTACAGCAATCTCCCACCCTAATGGCTCAGATGTGTACAATACTTTTAAATGCAACTAGCTACTGACAAGACTGCTCTCTTGCAGTCCTCTCCACCTGTCCTCTGGAGCACTTGAGTTTAGTTCACTTCAAAGTCCACCCCCACCCCCTGGAAACCCTCCCCACACCTAGTTCTGAAACCTTTGCAGGATACGTCTAGGTATCTTATGAGCAGGTTGCTCCTACTCTTCCAGCAGGGTCAGTGAGTTGTCCTCTCTGTTGCTGCAGGTAATACTTAAAGGAGAACTATGAGATGAGTGATTTCCACTCACCTCATAGTTCTAGCCGACCTGTGACAATGAGACTGTCACAGGTCGGCTCAGTAGATCGGGAGGTGAGCAACCACATACCGGGTTCGCTCACCTCTCGGTCCTGTCACGGCTCTCTGCCGTGACAGGGGGAGGGGCTGGATTCCCCTCTCCCCACTCCGATCTGCCAGCGCTGACTGGCGGAACGGACGGGGGAGGGGGCGTGTACAGCTGGCTCTGCCTCTAGATGGGCAGAGCCAGCTGTCACTCACGCAGCTGGGCGGATCTCGGCGTCCAAGGGAATGGGATGGGACATTTTAAAGGGATTGTACATTCCATAAGGTTCTTTAAATGGATGTAAGCTGAATCAGTAACTTCCATCAAGATCTTTTACTTTGCAAAGCAACAAAAACAATGCATTAAGCCATTTACTAGTAAGGATGTTGGTTACAGTCCTGGAGCCTGGGGTTTCACATTCACTGAGGAACTGAACTGTGAAAGCTGTGCCTGAAAAAAGGCAAGCAGAGAACAAAGGACCTGTCCCCAGTGTTGCCTATAGTCCTAGTGCCCAACACAAGGCTCCCCAGCATTCTGTGTGCCACCAGTGACCCTTTAGGCACCAGAGAAAAAAGTTCCTAATATGTTGGCTGCATCTCATTGCTGGCTGCATGGGAGCATGGTACAGCGATGATGCCCAGGGTCCCTTTAACATTTGTTGCTTTAGCCAATCAGGGGGGGAGGACTGCTTTAGCGAACAGGCCTGCAGCTGACTCCTACCAACTCCACCTTCTTTCTTATCAGTAGAGTAAGCTACTGATGTAGGGGAGCGGTGTAGCGGCCTCAGGTGGACTGGTGGACCATGTAAGTAAGGGAAGTGGGGCACTGTGGTGGCTGGGGGGATACAATGGAGGTGTACATTGGGATGTGCAACTGATGTAAGGGGGCTGGGAGGGAATAATTGGGGGGAGCGCTGTCACATACACTATATGAGAGCAGCTGATTGGCAGAGGGGGCTGCTGTGATTGATGGTGGGAGGGGATAGCTGCTACAAGAGTGAGCTTTGACACATGGTGACTGATGGCTAGGTGGGGGACACTGTGACAAATAGGGGGCACTGTAAATGGAGAGAGGCACTATGAATGACTGATGGTTTTGGTGCTGCAGCTGATGGAGGAGAGGTGCTGTGTCTGATCTTATTTTTTTTAAATCAGAAAAAAATACCCTCCCCCATTTAATCCCCAGGTTCCAACAAATACATTAGACTCTCTGTATGACATTTGCATGTACTGTGTAAACATCAAACACACAATGTCATTCAGAATTATTTATGATTACGAAATGATGAGGATGCCACAGTGATGCTAATTCTGTCTGCACAAACCCAAAGGAGACCCGCTTGGCAGAGGCAGGGCTTTGTTTCCTCATGTCAGAGCTGCCAGCTATTGGCTGGTGGGGTGATATTTAAGGAACAGCAGAAGGGTTTCGGGTAGCACAGTTCCATAGATGGAATTAAGCTGATCAGGGTATTAATTGGGCAAAATTTAAATTTCTCAATTTTTTTTTCTATGTAATAATAGCAAATTCACATTTTACGAGGTCCTGTCCCCTTTAATTCTAAAATACACTCGGTGGATCCATTGGAAATGTCAATGCTACTAATATGCAAATCATGACTTTTCGGGAAAAGCCTAGAATGGAGCTGTTTCCTTTGCCCAAAGTCACACCCCTATGTTATTTTTCACTCCTACCATTAATCACAATAGATGATTTGAATATAAGTATCATGAGTTGGATATTCAGCAGGAGTAGTCTCTGATTTACAACCCCTCCCTCCCCCTGTCCCCGTCCTCTGCGTTGTGAAGAAACCTAGATGGTAATGCCTACAGGTACAATATTTTTAGCTCTTTCACATGTACATGGGCACAAATTTGGTAGCCATTACTTTAAAGGTTTAAAGGTAAAAATAAGAAATTAGCATGGTGACAACATTGTATTCCCCAAAAAACTGCTACAGGTAATGCTGATACACAGATGTAGACTATAGAATCACATTGCATCGTATCACGAGGGGTCAGGTCTGTGTCTCCCAAGGGAACCTCAAGGTGGCATTGTTTCTCCATGCAACAGAAGTAAACTGAAATGTAAATACATTGTGACTTGAAGGAAAACAATAGCTGTCCCTATAATGGGTCTGCTGGTTTCTGTCAATGACCTGCACACCCAGGGTATTGGATCCATATCTGGAACTTATAGAAAAAACATCCTCTGTCATTGTAGGACAAAATCATAATGGAGTGCAGTACAATTTCAGACTACAGTATATACAGCAGATCATAGAAAACCAATACAAGGTCTTACAAAGTGATGGATATGAATACTGGGTACACAAACCTCTATATAAGCACCTCTCGTAGCTTGTTAAAGGGAACCTCCAAGTATACTTATATGGGAGCTGCTACTGACTGATGGGTGCAGGCTCCAGGGCTGCCATCCTGATCCTGCCCTTCTTTCATGGCCACAGTCATTGACTTGGAATAAGCATGTAGGAAGTGATTTCAGATTTTAGGCTTTGCTGGCTGCGTGCTTTTTCCAGGTCTTTGAATCCCTGGCAAACTTTTTGGCACATTCGCCGAATGCACCCACCAATGAAACCAGAGTTCACCCATCACTAGTTAGTTCACATTTTCACAAAAAATTAAAAGGTGAACTAACTCACAACACACTACTTACTCTCCTGGGTCCCTGCTGCATCAGCAGAGATTTTCATTGGTAAGCACGGTCACATATTTATGCTGACCAATGACTGCTTGCTATTGCCAGGGTTATAGTGGTACACAGCCTTCGGGGCTGTGTAGTGAAGTGTGTGGCCAGCTACCTCAATGATGAAGTAGTGGGAGGTTGCCATCTAAGTAGCTAAGTACAGCATGGATCTGGGGGAGTGAGGAGAGCGTTGTGAGTTAGTTCACATTTTCATTTTTTGTGAAAAACTCGCTATATATTGAGCTTTAGGTCACGGGAGGAGGTTAGTATATGTCCTTCCGTGACCCTTAAAGTGATATTAAAGCCAATTTTTTTTTACATTTCTCCTTTGCAGGAGGATGTTGCTTTTTTTCTTTAAAAGTTCTTCATTCCTCGTTTTCTAGTGGGTCCCCGCCATGCTCTTCCCCCCGCCTTTTGCGGCTGCAAAATAGTCCAAGCGCAATTCTTTTGACGGATTCCGCACGTTCACGGCTATAGTAATAGCCGCAAACGAGCGGAATCCATGCAGATGAAAGATTTTAGCGTTTGCGTGCCGCATGGTCTACTGCACGGAAAACTACGCAGGAAACGCAAACGCTATGTGTGAAGGGAGCCTAACCAAACACAGTATATACCTCTAATGGGAGCAGAAAACAAAAGGGTAAAACACAATATTATTCATTCATTTGTGGTTATTACATGGGTTTGTTTACAAATCTTGCAGCTCAGCTGCCGCTGTGCAATAAAGTGGATAAAAAAATAAGACAACATTCACAGCTGAGCGACATTGAGCTACATTGAGGTACGGTGCACATTGTGTCACACTACGTAGCGCGACTTTTCGCAGGGACTTCGTAGCTGCTACATTGGGCTGTAACCAATCAAAAGCGGTCTTAATGTGACATCATTCCTTCCTTCTTATATTTCTGTGCAAAAGTGACACTTCTGTAGCGCGACGCAGTGCGACAACGTAGCGCAATGTCACGCGACATTGAGCTACACCATTAAAGTGAGCTACACCATTAAACGAGCTACATTGAGCGACTTTGAGCTGATATTTGAGTGATTTAGGAGCTGAAATCACGGGATAAATCGCTCAGTGTGAACGGGGTCTCAAACATTTAAAAATGTTGATTAAAATGTGTTAAATAAGGAAAAAAACATTTTGTCCATTTTCAGCTTATAATGCAAAACCTGAGCAAGGTGTTTGTCAAAACAATGTGTCAATGTGTAAATTGTAAAAACGTTCTTAGTTAAATCATAAAGATATGATACTAGCTGACACATCCTGAATTTGGTCTTGGCATCTCAATTTCAATGAACTTTGGCTATGAAAGGGTTAAAGCAAGCTTTATGAATAAAATTGTTTCATTGATTGTAGTAAACCTTTAAATCAAGTTTTTTGCAGTGTGTAGTCCCCATCTGATCACTCGTGTACATGAAGTGAGGATTGTATTATTTTCTGAACATTATTAATTCATACACATGTAGATAATATGTATCCATATTGTGCCAATAAATACTGAGCTTGGTTGGGTCCTCCCCTGTCTTTGTTGACGTTCATAGGAATGTTAACAATTACATTATTATCCAGGATTGTTGTGGTGGTAGAACAAAACATTATTGTTCTAGTACTATGCATGTGTGTGGGTTTATATACACTGTTTAGTATATGGGTTAGTAATGGTTAGGCCCATAGCTTTCCAACTATAATATGGAAACTCATTTGTGTTTCCATTGTAGGACACTCAAGTGTCTCAATAGGTTACCCAGGGCTTGGTTCCTCAATAGGCCACATACATTCCAATGGTCCCTCGTTTTGAACCAAATCCCTCTGTCCCTCTTTCTTCCTTAAATGTCCCTCCAATAGCTCTGGTTCAGAAAAATCACTATGCATATATAGATATAGATATATATATATATACCGTGTTTCCCCGAAAATAAGATACTGCCTACATGCATTCATGTACAAAAATATGGTGATCAGGGCAATCAGGGGTGCCGAACCTTTGCTGGAGCAATTTGGTAACCAATCTATATCGCTATAGAGGAAGCATCGGCTTATGCGGCTTTGCTCCCTCCGCTGTCGCCTCGCTTCCTCTATCGCTGGCTTAGTTGCCACTGCTGACTCTCTCCTGCCTCTCCCGCGGTGATTCAAGTTCCTCTTTATGCCACCACCGGCCCTGGGAATGGTCACAACTAGGTCTTATTTTCGGGTAGGTCTTATATTTTAGCATATATACAATTTTTATTTTATATTCATTTATTTTAAATGTTGTCATTGTAGCACTTGAAAAATCCCTATGACTCATGGTCAATTTATATATTTTTTTAATTGAAGTCATTAAATATATACCATCGGTAAGAATGAATGTCCGCTCAGCGATTGCTCTGATTTTCCAACGTACTCCGCTATCACAGCGCAGGAAAACTCAGCATGTCTGAGACTCAATTTAAAAAATGTTTTCTGTGAAGTTCTAATGATCGCAGCCAGTCACAGCATGCGGTCCCTGCCACCGAGCTCCGCTCTCCGGCTCTTCCATGTCATTTCCAAAAAGGTTTTGCTGAGGCTGACGTGGCCGACGTAGGATGGGCAGCACATTGGTGGAGGTCATGAGTCTTGTCTTAGGGATCGTGTCGTTTCTGTTTTTCATTGCGTGCAGCACAACGGACTGCTGGAGGGTAAGAGGGCCTTGCCATTCCTACTGTAGACGTAGACGCTCTATAACACAATCCACAATGTGAATATCTTTTAATTATTAGTCTTGCTTTCAATCGCGAAGGACTTTCCTTCTTCACATGACAATGTATTTGTCTCTGTGCTGCTCTGTTCTGTCTGGTGAGCTTAACTTGGATGGGATCATTTTAATGTTCCCTGTTGGAAGTTATTTCACTGGTGGTACAATGTAAATGTCAAGCTTCCAGCGGAGCACTAATCTCTAATTTGAACACAGTTTGGTGCAGGCTGTCTTCAGAGGTGAAATATCATAAAAAAGGTTGTAAGTGTGAGTTGTAAAATTGCTTTACATTCTACACACAATAGCAGCATATGTAGAAATAGATTATTATTATTATTATACAGGATTTATATAGCGCCCACAGTTTGAGCAGCGCTATACAATATAAGAAAGACATTATAGTTAGAATACTGATCAACACAAAGTACAGAGTACAGAGTACAAATGAAGAGATTATCCTGCTGCACTCCTTACCGGATCAATAAATGTCCCGTATATACAGGCGGGTGCTCGTAGTGACCACGGGTGGCACAGTGAACAGCATATGGATAGAGGGATCTCACCAGCACACCAATCAAGGGGTTTCAGCAAAAGTCAATTTTAATGACAAATGCCATTCAAAATACAAGCACTTTTGGGGGGCCTCAAGGGGTCCCCTTCATCAGGCTCAGAATCAGGTCATTCTGAGCCTGATGAAGGGGACCCCTTGAGGCCCCGAAAGCGCTTGTATTTTGAATGGCATTTGTCATTAAAATGGACTTTTGCTGAAACCCTTTGATTGGTGTGCTGGTGATATCCCTCTATTCAAGATGGTATGGAGGGCCCTGCCCGCGAGAGTTTACAATCCAAAAAGGGTTCTGCTCCATATACAAGCTGGCCATGTACCTTTAGATTTCTCTCATTCAGCTCCACATGCTGAATAAGAAAAATCAATCAATTCCCCATCCACGCTAACATTGTGGATGAAGGAATCTCCTCTGCCGGCTGTTGTTCTCAGAGACCTGCGGCTGGTGAATACATGAACAATGACTGTGGGACAGAATACTGAAGAGCGTCAGAACACAAGTGATGTTAGACTCCATAACAAAAGTTTAATAACTGTGTTGATCAAACAGCCAATGTGTTTCGGGGGCGAACACAACTTCCTTCAGGGCTTAGAAACAATGAGAATGAAGCAATGGAAGAAAAAAAATCAGAATTTAGATCTTAGACTTATTGCAGCTATGGGTAGTTACCCTAAAATCCGTAGATTGTAAGCAGTGATTGCAGTAAGATTTAAATTCTGATTTTTTTTTTGCCCTTTCTGTCATTTTCATCGTTTAATAAACCAACTCTGCAAAGTGCTTTCTCAACATGCTTAGAGAATTGGTGGAGAACATCAATGTTCTGCTGCTCCTTCATTGCCCACTTTTGGGCTGGGATTGTTTCTTGGACCAGGCTATACTGGTTATATACAGAAGAGAAGAGTGAGGTCTTAGACCTAGAGGCGTATCGACATCTAATTGCACCCCTGGCGTCCCGTCCAGCTCCTGGCAACCAGTGACATCACTGGTTGCCAGGAGCTGGGCAGGACGCCGGCCAGAGCAGCCCAGGTTGCTAAGAGCTAGGTGGGGAGATGTGTAAGGGCCATACACATGTCCCCACCTGGCTTTTAGCAACCTGGGACGCTCTGGTCAGAATCCTGCCCTCATACACATATTTCTGTGTGCTCTGGTTTCTAAGGGCCAGGCGGGGAGATGTGTGGCCCTTACACATCTCCCCATCTAGCTCTTGGCAACCTGTGATGCTCTGACCGGTGTCTGTATATACAGAGGATGGATTGGGGCTCTAAAGAAAGACCTATTATAAGACACAATTCCTGTACCTACTTGTACCTAGCTTATAGTCATTTCTGTATTATACTAAAGTTTACATTGATGGTCACATGGAATGTTTCTCTCTGGATGATATCCGGTGGTGAAATATGAATTTATCCCCCCAATGTTCTGGTTTTATTTTCAGCATCTGAGACACTTTCTACATTTCCTACATACGTACCTGGAGAAATGCCAGGCGAGGTTAAAAATTGATCTATTTATACGAATACATCAGTCCGGTTGCTAAGAAGAGATTATTAGATCAACATGTAATAAGGGGATGTGTAACTTGGCCTACTGTCCAGTGATTGCATCTATACTAGCGCTTCTACTGGTGACGGTTATATGTGCGCATTATTCAAACTTCACTTGGGTCTAGTGTGGGAAAAAGCCAAGTATGAGTCATCCATCTTGTCCCTTTGGTCTTTCCAGCTGCTATTTCTCTGTCTCTGAGTTTACACTGTTTAAAGACCTAAAACATGTTCAATGGGTAACCGATTGTATACTGTCCTTTAACTAACTTAATATCACGTCGCGGGCTTTTATGTGGTAGTGTCACCTCTTAATAGGGGGGGACTTTAAGTTTGGTTTATAATTTTTTGAGTTATTGCTTGAGTCTTATGGCTGAGCAATCTACGGTTGGTTTAATGGTTAAGATGTTAATGGTTTTGATAAAATACAATTTAAGAGAAAAAAATTAATAAACCAATAAAAGTGCCGCGGCCATTTATTTCCAAATATTTTGTTGTACGTGTCGTTATTTTAATATATAATACCGCCTGCAATTCCATGGGAAGGTTCACTTTAAGGAATTTTCATTTTGGTGGAGCATTGCTGCCACCTTGTGGATTAACCATAAGCATATGCTTATGGCTTGCTTGCTGCCTTCATCAGGCATTCATCTTTTAGGAAGCAATCACACTTGGCATGCACGTGGACTAGAGTTGCCACCTGTCCCGGATTCACCTGAACAGTCCGGGGTTTGAGTCCTGTATGTGCTGTGTCTGGCTTCAGCTTTGCCTGAAACCCGGAAACAGCTCATACAGGACTCAAAACCCGGACTGGCCAGGTGAATCTGGGACAGGTGGCAGCCCTAACGTGGACATCCACAAAGTCTTGCGACTTTGCGTGACCTCATGAAATGTCTGACAAGCATGTGTCATGACTAAGCCCACGATTGGGTGAAACATGTCAGGCAGGACTCAATGTCATTAACTGTCATTGGCGATTCAGCGTGAAATGGAGTGTGGCCGGATTATTGTAAGCATGTGTCATCAAGTAAGAGGTGTGTTCTTGCATGCAAAAAAGCGTAATTAAACATGCACAATGCTTGCAGCTCAAACAGCTGCATGAGCTTCTTTGTCACAATTGTCATGTGCGGGGCAACCCATTGAAATAAATAAAGAAACACAGCAAGCCATGCAAAACTGCTGCACTGGTTCACATGCGTGCCAAGTATGATTGGAGACTTAGATGGTAGTAGAGTGCGATGCTGGGGTGCATGTGTGATAGCGCTGTAATAATGAGGCAAGCACATTGAAGGAAATTTATCAAAACTGAAGCAGACAAAATCTGTGGCAGTTGTGCATGGTGACCAATCAGCTTCTCTCTTTCATTTTCAAATCCTAACTGAACAAACTGAAGAGAGAAGCTGATTGGTTGCCATGGGCAACTGTTCCAGATTTGTCCTTCTCCAGTTTTGATAAAATCCCCTCATTGTATTTAGGGACGCATCTGGCTTTGTGTGTAGACTCCGCAGTGATCAGTGCAAGACACCATGTTGCTGTAAAAATGTACATTTGGCCATATTTCACCATAAGGAGTGAATGGGGGATCCCTATTGGTGTGATGAGCCAGTAGTGAAACCCAGCAGGCTGCAGTTGCTGAGGGCCGTAGGTGCATTATGGAGGTCTCCCAGTGCATTCTACAAGGTGGAGTTTAGAATGAGGTAAAAAATAACCCGTTATGGGAGAGATATGGAGGCTGCCATTGCTCACCTCTCCTGAGAATATAGTGACACCTTAACTTTAATTTTTTCTATGTCACTAAATCTGAATAAGTATATAGATCAATAATTCTGACTTCCATTTGCTTCATACTTTCTTCATGTCTGTGACACAAAAAAAAGGAGGGCAGACACGGTCAGGCAACTAGCTTTTTACAAGTCCAGCAATTAACTTAACCCACTGATATATTACCAGAAAGGTTTACTCAGAGTAAACCTTTCAGGGAGAAAATGCCTCTCTCGCGGACATCAGGGAGCTGCTGTCCAAAAGAGGGAGACTCCCTGAACATCAGGGAGACTTGAGATCCCTGAGCAATGGCAGCCTACATATTGATTTAATGACAGAAGCACTTTAAGGGTTAGACTGTATGTTCATCTCTTTGTGTCAGCTACATATTAGATGCTTTTTACATGTCTTCACATTTGTTACCATCTCTATCTCTTATCTCTATGGAAGCTGTGCCTTGCTTAAAACTATACCAAAAATGAAGGGAGAATGAGGGACTCTAACCCGGACAGGAATCATAACTAGATAGAATTTCTAACCCTTCCCCCTGTAAGTGCCTAGGAAGGGGTGGATGTTCTAGAGCAGTGGTTCTCAACCTGTGTAACCTCAGGACCCACATTTGTCCTCAGGTCAGGAAGTCAAGACCCAAGTCGCACTGCAGTGTGAGCGGCTGTGCTGTGACGGAGCTCCATCCATATATGCATTGCCTGCGCAGTTCACATGTGCACCTTGTAGAGGCGCCAGGAGCCAGAATGTGATGTCACTCCCAGTCCAGGCACCTCTACAGGACACGCGAGGGAGCTTCAAGCAATGCACGTATGGATGGTGCTCATTCGCAGCCATACCCCCCAGCCCACCCCACCCAAGTCAACACTCAGCGCCAGGCAGCATATTTTAAATGGCTGCTTGGTGTAAGAATGGACAGTGCTGCGCTAGGGAGGGGGCTGAGGAGCCTCTCACCTAGAAAAGTGGAAGGCATGCGGCGACCCACTGAACACGGGGTCGCGACCCACCTTTGGGTCAGGACCCACCAGTTGAGAACCAAGGTTCTAGAGGACTATGGCTAGGGACTAGGTAGGGTGGGCTAACAAGCTTTTAATTAAAAATAGTCTCATCCTTTATTTATAATATTAAGTAAACATCATATACAGATATGTATCTTTATCTCTAACCTCTCATTCCATTACTAAGACATCATGCAATTTGTGATCTAGCAAGATGCCAAGGATCCTTACTCCTCCGTGGGCTTGAGTTCTAGATGCCGGGGCCTATGGAGCGAATGCGTGTATGACCACATGGCCAACATCTGGACCTGCGACATCCCAATCTCGTATCTCAGTGAGCATCCAGGTGGGTACAAAACCGATAATGACGCATGGACTCTTTTGACTGAAAGCCCAGTTGCCAACGCTGTGCTTTATTTACCTCTTCTGTGATAGTGCCCCTGGTGGCCACCCGGGCCTTGGTCATCGTGAATGCCATTCTCACCTTTGCTGCAACACCACCTCTGGTTCTTGGAATGAAATGTATCAAATTCATCAGCGGAGAAGGTGATCTCAAGAGGAAACTTTCACGAGCTGCTGGCCTAATGCTGCTTCTAGGAGGTATGAATGATGAGGTAATGAATACAGAGGGCTTTTGTGGCAAGGCTCGTCTATAGGGAAGAACCTCATTGAAGTGTTAAAGTGAATGAATCGAGGCTTTGTTCTTTTTTTTCTTTATTTATTATGGTCAAGACTAAAAAATTCAATTTGTAACAATATTCTTTGTTTCAAAGCAAAATAATTTTGAAAATAAATAACAGTCTTGATACCAGCAACATTCGCTGTATCGGGGTTTGGGGGCGGGGGCATTGCAAGGGTATTTTTGTGCTCAGAGTTGGGTTTTAATACACTTTAATTAATGGAAACAAAATATCACCGATAATTCAACTACCTGATTGGCTGCACCTTGACACATAACATGACTGTCAAATTCAAAAATAATTCATCACATTTTAACCCATTGCCGCGAGCCCTTTAAAACTACCTTAATGAGGGTAGAAAGGGACATGTTCCCAATCATGTGATCACTCTGACACCCAATCACAGCGATCACATGATCAGGAGCCCATCAGCGGCTCCCCGTGATAACGCAGGCATCAAAACAGTGGCCACTTATATGTGGCGGCCGGGTGTCACCACCCACCTTCATTCCATTCCATATATATGTGAGCTGGTTGGGAAATGGTGAAAAGCCATCCTGTAACTTGCTGCTATCTCTTTACAGGCGTCTGTGGAGGTGTCGCATTGTTCTGGTATGCTGTTGACACAGTACTAAAGTACAGGATGGAGGTAAGTAGATTTCATTCATCCCAAGCTCCCTCTCTTCTTCTGGAACTTGTCAGGACAGGAAGTGAGTCGAATCTCTCCAATGAGGATACAAACAAGAACACATTTTAGTTGAGTGGGGAAGGACAGTTGTGACAATGTTTTTAATGCTGTCTGTGACTTCCGAGATATTAAAGATAAATCAGGTGCACGGGGCAGGAAGTAAGAGAAAAATCTCCCCACTGGGGTCACAGGCAAAATTAAGAATCTAACAGAAATATAAAGTAACAGCTGGATTTGAGATGTAAAATCCTGGCAGTGGTGGGATTCGAACCCACGCCTCCAGAGAGACTGGAGCCTAAATCCAGCGCCTTAGACCGCTCGGCCACACTACCTTATATGGATATAGAGTTTAGAGAATTATTGTGACAGGTCTGTACGTGTACTTACTTGAATCATAAAACCTGTCATGAGAAAAATATGGAGGCTGCGAATGCTGAGATCCTTCTGAAAATGCCAGGTACCTGATTTGCAGCAGGGGTAGCCAAACTTCAGAAATCTCTTTTAAATCCCCTATCAGACATTTGTCACCAGAAAGGTGCCCCCTCCCCCGGAAAATGTGTCCCACAGGAGTAAGGGAGCATTAATACCCCCGTCAGTCTATTTGTTTTGGGGTCTTTTTTTGCTGTCTGTGTCACATTGGGAAGATTTCCATTCACTTTCTGTCCTGTAAATATAACAGGAAGTGAGAGGAAATTTCTACACAGTGATAGAAAATCCCCACTTAGACAACTGTCATTGGAACATGGGTTGCAAGTGAAATTCAAAATCCATAGCACAGGGCTGCGCTACACAGCAGTACAGGGTACATATAGTACCCCCGCACCGGCGGAGGGGAAGGAGTGGGAGAGGGGGGGAGAGGGGGCCATATTGAGAAGGGGGGCAATTCCATTTTCCCAAATTCACTTGAGAAAGTGGACTTACCTTTTAATTAGATATTTTGGCTTTCAGGTGGTCCTGACCGTCCCTGGGATCACATATGAACTCGGATATTCTTACTGGTTTGCTACTGGCTCCACTGGATGTGCATGCGTTGCGGCTTTCCTGCTCCTCTCTATGAACTGTAGAAGGGACATCACTGCTGAGACAAAATCTGCCAGTGCTATTCGTCAGAGAGCCCACAACAATGCAATGACCTATCTGTGACTACTTACCTCTCCGCCTAGGATGTGATCCAGCGTGTTATCCTATGTCATGGTATACATGAGCAGCTGGAAAAGGAAACAGATCATGGTGTGATCACATAGAAGATGCAAATCTATACAGTGATACTTACAAGGTACACACCTGCACCAAAATAAAACCCACATGCCCCCTCTGTACAGTAAGTACCCTCCATGCCCTATACTCACCACCCCTAGAGACCACATAGCCCTCCTAAGACCCCTCACAACCACCTGAGAGACTGCACAGCCACCTGAGAGTCAGCACAGCCACCTGAGAGTCCGCACAGCCCACCATAGAACCCGAACAGCCACCTGAGAGTCCGCACAGCCCACCATAGAACCTGAACAGCCACCTGAGAGTCCGCACAGCCCACCATAGAACCTGAACAGCCACCTGAGAGTTCGCACAGCCCACCATAGAACCTGCACAGCCCACCTGTGAGTCCGCACAGCCCACCATAGAACCTGAACAGCCACCTGAGAGTCCGCACAGCCCACCATAGAACCTGCACAGTCACCTGAGAGTCCGCACAGGCCACCATAGAACCAGCACAGCCTACCTGGGAGTCTGCACAGCCTACCATAGACCCCCACGTAGCCCACCTGGGAGTCCGCACAGCCTACCATAGAACCTGCACAGCCACCTGAGAGTCTGCACTATTACACGAATTGCCATTATTTTTCCTAGACTTCTACTTTCAGAGCTAGTTATTAAGTTATTACTAAAACCAGTAATAATCAGAGGCAATTATTTAATATGATAAAGAGTAGAAACATTTATATAGTCTTACAGATACAACCGGCCCTTTGAAGGCAACCATAATTTTAATGCAGCCCGCGATGAAATTAAGTGTGACATCCCTGCTATAGAGCTTCATCAACATTAAAGCAGTACTCCAGGAACTCATAACACCATAACACATTAAAGCCTAAGTTTACCATATCGAGGGTGCAACATGAAACATGGTCACATCAAAACCCCCCGACCCCAACTTACCTGAATTGTGGGGTTCTTCCACTCATAGGCTCCACCCACACAGCCATGTCATCCAATCCCAGACACATTCATTCCAGACAGTTCATGTTAGTCAATTGTCCGTACCGAGATACAGACAGGGACAAGAGGGAGAATCGGCTGGAGCCAGAGCATTACATCCACCATCCATTCTTCCTGATGTCCATTTATACCTGGGCTAATGTTCTTCCTGATGTCCATCTATATACCTGGCCTGATGTTCTAATGTTCTTCCTGATGTCCAACTATACCTGGCCTGATATTCTAATGTTCTTCCTGATGTTCATCTATACCTGGCCTAATGTTCTTCCTGATGTTCATCCATACCTGGCCTAATGTTCTTCCTGATGTCCATCTATACCTGGCCCGATATTCTAATGTTCTTCCTGATGTCCATCTATACCTGGCCTAATGTTTTTCCTGATGTCCATCTATACCTGGCCTGATGTTCTAATGTTCTTCCTGATGTCCATCTATATCTGGCCTAATGTTTTTCCTGATGTCCATCTATACCTGGCCTGATATTCTAATGTTCTTCCTGATGTCCATCTATATCTGGCCTGATGTTCTAATGTTCTTCCCGATGTCCATCTATACCTGGCAGCTATGCTAGTAAGAACTTACCATGCTAGTAAGTAAACCGGTGACTAGGCTATGGACATTTAAATATTAAAATATTTTTAAGGAGTAGTAAAAAAAACTCTGAATCAAGCTCTCAACACAGGACGTACAAGCTGATGGGTGAAACCACAGTATTAAACTCATCCAAAGGGTCAAATACTTGTAGCAGCTACAGCATTGTGGCAGCATTTTAAGACACGGGCAAGTATAGAGTCTCTTCTTATACATGTAATTCTTGTTCTTGTGTGATCCTGTAATCAGTGCCGGATTTACTCTCCCTCCCGCCCCAAGGCCAGGTTCCGCAATACAACCCCCTCCCTATCAATGGAGAATGGCGGCGGGGTTAGTTCGCGGTGACATCTCCGCGATCACATGTAAACGAACCAGCGGCTTCCCTACACTACATTTAGTCCTGCCTTCTCAAAGCAGGACTAAATGTAGAAGGCAACTTGGCACCCGGAACTTTATGTTCCGGGCGTCGGGGGATTCCACACCGCTGCCACCCCTCGGTGGCCTTGTGGGGAATCCAGGCCTGCCTGTAATGACACTTTAAATGCCAATATCAATTTTTCCTGTAAAAGTCGAGTTTCGCTGTGGTCGTTTCTTTTCCTGAGCCTATCCATTAGTTAAATATTGTGGTGAGGGCCCTCTTTGACCAATAGGAAGACTTTAGTGGTTGGAAGGGGGCAAGCCAAGCTGGACAGGACTGGGCTTTTTCACTAATGAGTGACTTCTGAGTATGCATTTTTTCATCTAATACTCAGTTTGAATTGCCCACGTCTGTGATGGTTTCATTTTAAAAGATAACCTATCTAGTGCATATGTCCCAACACAGACCTCAAATCAACAAGCCCCCCTCTGCCAAATACAAGGCCTGTTAATGCCATTTCAGCCTTCTTTGACTGGCTCCCTTTGCCATAAATGGAAAGATTATCCTTAGGGTTACTGCCCTTACAGACCATTAAAACCAGTACCACTGAAACCAGTACCAGTATGTTTTGTAACGTTGGGAGGAGACTTGAATAAACCTAAACAAATACAGGAAGAAACTCTGTGGAGACTTTGTCCTTGGTGGGACTGGAGACCAGGACCCCCCTTATGAACAGTGTATGTTTATATCAAACTACCATTGCTACTGAAACCAGTGCCAGTAGATTCTGTGACTATGGGAGGAGAATTAAGCAAAGCTATCCCAGCACAGGAAGAACAAACTCCAAGCAGATCCTTTATTTGGTGGGATTCGAGCCCAGGTTCCTTGTACTGCCTGCACTGTGCATGTTTGTAAAAAGCAGGATTAGGTAATGCAATTATTTGATCTAAGAAATTACCAATCCGGGGCTGTTTCTTTCACCATGAGAGTGAATTAGCAGTCCACAATGACTGTGAACATCAGTAATTAACTACATACAATAATAATTAAGTGCTGACTGTCTTATATTAAAGAATCACTCAGTTTCTTTTAATTAATGGGTCTACACTGGAATGTGATTCTGGAATGTGAAGTTGCTAGAGGGCCAGACCATTATAAATAGGGAAGCAGGTTGTTTACCACGACAGTAGAAGTGATTATATCTGAAGATATGGGTAAACAATGTGATTTAACAGCCTTTGAACGTATGATGATTGTTGGCGCTTTGTATATATATATATATATATATGCATTTTATGTATATGTGAGTGCCACCATTTTAATGTAACATCAGACAATGTTTTATAGCTCCCTGGCTGTACCTTCCTATCATGCTACTCCCCTTATTTCGGTGATGTCAAACTAGCCAATGAGCATATTTTTTAAATTGTACTAACAACTCTAAATTGAATAGAGGTTGCATTTGATTGATCTTTATAGAATAAAAACAGTACTAAACAAATATATTCCTGCATTGTGTAGAGCCAAAGGAAATTTCACCGCTCCAATTCCTTAGCCGCCATCAGGACTCCCCAGGTGCTGGTCTAATAGGTGCGTCTCCACCTTGGAATGTAGTAGTATACGAACGGACCGCACTATCCAGAGAATTCCAATACTTCAGATTTTATTGAAATTCACAGAAAATCCAGGATAACAGTGAATAAAAGTGTATATAAGTGTCTGTTCGTATACTACTATATTCCTGCATTGTGTTAGAAATACAAAGACATTATTTGTTTGAGAGTTTTGTAAGTAAATTATAGGAAAAGCACAATAACAATCTTGTACACAAAAATTATTTATTGGTTTAACAACACTACGTTTGTTAAAAGATAATGAGGTGCACACATCAGCAGTCCTCCCGGCCAATCCTGCGGGCTCACTAGGAAATGGGTGTAGTCTTGCTAGAACAATGGTGTGGCTAGTCAAACGGAGCAGAGTTTGAACCCCTCATGAGCGTGGCTTAGGGCTGTCCTTTGCATTGATTTTGAGTTGATAAGAGGTTTGCTTCACACGTGCCCAACAATTTTTAACATTTTCATATCTGGAATGCTCTAATAGTGATCTCCATGACAAGTCTAGGTAAAAGACATCTATAAAGGCAATACATTTTCTATTTACACTTTCTGGCTTGTTTATATCTAAAGTTTCATGTGATGGCATTTGGAGGTTTCAGAAGTCACACTCGGGAGTCAATGGCATACATCTTCCCAGTGGCTGTTCTTCCAAATTTATATATAGATCGTTGCTGTCTAGACGATGATCCCATATCTTACAGTGGAAAAGATAACAGTAAATGAGACCCTTTGGTATTGCTAACATGTACATGGTTATAAGGTTTAAAAGCCCAAGTCCTAGCCAGATTTGTTTTTTTTCTTCTTAAAAGTCTCCACGAATGTTTAAAAATAACAAAGTCCTGGCTGCATTAATTATTGCTTCTGTTGCACTGCTGCCTACAGTCATTTCTTTCTGCCAATAGATGTCCTCAGTCTTCCAGGCTGAATGTCACCTAGCATCATTCAACCGAAAGACAGAGGGCATCTTAAAAGGGTGTAGGGTGTCATGGACCCACCCCCAGAAGATCTGTCACCCCAGGCCAATTTATTTAAAGTGACATTAAAGTTAAAAAAAATTCCCTCCCCCCAATGTTAATGTCAGCACTTACCTTAAATGATGTCTCTTAATCCGATCTTCTTCTTCTTTCCTAATGTTTTCATCTGTGCCTCCAGCGGTGCAGCGGCTCTCCGATCCAGCGCTGACTCCTCTCTGCTTGCAGGCACTTCCGATCCCGCGGTGTCTGCATGCGGGTGCACGCGTCCATAGACTTACCTTGCGTCTCTGCTCGTCTCCCGGCCGAAAATCCGAACTGCGCATGCGCCCGCCCCAAGATGCTTTGCGGCCGCCCGAGCAGTTTCGTGACGAAACTTTTAAACTTTTTGCCTATATCTACTGCTTGATAGCAGTAGATATAGGCAAACAAAACGGAGGGTTCAGAAACCCTTTAAATACAATGAAGAGTTTTGCATTGATGTCATCACAGTAACAGTGATGGCATCATTTAGGACCATCAAAAGAAGATCTGAAAAAAAGGGGACCCCATGCATCCAAACCAAAGTCTCCTGAAAAAGGTAAGTCTAACAGAAAAAAACATATGGGGGCCTCTGGGGGCTTGAAGGATAAGCCTAGAATTGGGCTTTAAAACAACTGTCAAGGAAGGGGTGATGCTGTCATAGATCACTTTTATTACTTCTATTCAAATGCCATTGTTTTTATGTAAATGTTAAATTATACATAAAACTCTTTTTAACAGTTTTTTTTTTCAAATAATTTTTTTACTTATCCTTCACTCTATATGATGTATATACAAACATATTATATATGATATATGATTTATAAATGTAGTAATCTTATACCAAAAATGATATGTAAGGTTTCATTCATTTTATGTTTTTGAAACATAAATTTATGTACACCTCATATGTGATCTTTTACTCAGTCCTGAAGAAGGTCACATTGTAGAAACCCCTAAAAGTGTTGGCGTGTTTTCTTAAAGATTTGAACAAATAAAAGGAAGGAATATCCTGTCTCTAGACATGTTATGTTTGTGCTTCTATACTTTGACTTAATCGCCATTCAAGAAAAATGGGTGCCTATATCTTGTATCCAATTTAAGCACGCTAAAAAAAAATTAAGAGTTACTGAATATACAATAATTAAGAGAAGGAGCACCATACCAACCTCTAAATATGTAGAGACAGCAAGTAAGAACAATAGATGCCAAAAAGCAGCCAGTAGATCCCGCCATCCCCAGCCAACAGGACCATCCAAATTCATAGTGTATTCCCAGGAACACATTTTGAAGCACCAACGTAGCCCTCTCTACATACACCTCCACTGCGTACCACACCGAGCCGATCATCCCCGGGACACCTGGGGAACATGATACACAACATGAAGGTTGAAGACTCCAGAAAATTAAATGTGGCAGTCAACAAAATCATTGAGAGTAAGTATGTTCCAAGGGAAATAGGTGGCTGCCACTGGTTATTTCCTTTTAAGCATGCTCCTTTTCTGGTCCTATCTTCAGCGATTCAAAAAGTAATGAAGCCACTGAATCAGCCTGATAACCAGGCAACCAGTATTAAAAAATAGTAGTGGTAGCCACCTCCTTGATCAGGCATCCTTTATCTGTATGAATGGAGATGGGTTAAAAGAAGCCTGTACAAAGTATACATGTGGGCTGCCATAAGTGAACTCTCTTTGTGAAAACCCAAGTTGCCTGGCTGTCCATGCTGACCCAAAGACTACAATAATTTCTGAGTCATTGCTCTGTAACAAGCATACAGATCAGCAGTTCTGAATGAACTTCATCTTCATTACATGCAGACTTTTTTTTCCTGGTCAATTACTCCATTTACTAATGCTAGACACAGTCAGGCATCCAGTATTTATGGAAATCTCTTATGGTATAGGGCAAGAACTAGTCCACTCCAGCTCTTAATACCAACCTCCAATTCCGAATATAAATCCAGCCATGTATCACATGCGCAGCTTAATGTGTGGCTCCTCCCTCAGGAACTTCACCGTGTCCAATCCGAGCACCAAGATGATAAGAGGGAAACTGGCCAAGATATCTGCCGTGATCATAAGGGCTCTTGTGAGGACAATCTTCACTGCGGATATAAATAGTATAGAATAATCCATAGAGTAGATACAATTATCAGGTAGCAGACCACTCTTAACACATTAGATGGGTAGTAGCAAATATAATAGGACACTTTCATAAGTCTAAGCCCATAGATATTAGATGGAGGTCTGAAGAAATTAGTTTTTCAGTTGTAAACTTTCGGATGTAACAAATTATCTTGTTGCAAGCTTATTTTGTGTTCTGGCATATGTATTTTATGAACAATCTATTTGGCAGACGAAATCTTCAATATTAATAGAATGATATCAAAGCTCCCTTATGATAATTACCTTTGCCAAGTCTGACAATGGCTATCTATTGTCTATGGCCAGCCTTACAAGCAATTTCTTCAAGATCTGTGCTTATGGAGCTTCACAGAAAATATGGCCAACAAGGGCTCTTTACTGAAGTTCAGCCATGAGATATCTCTCACCAACTGGCTATAATGTGCACCTTGGGTAGATGGATGATACCAAGGATTGCCATAGGTTGCATAGCTCACTGTGCAAAATCTCAGCAGTGAGCTTCATCCTAATGCCAATCCATGTTACCAATACTACTACGTATCAATTAAAACCTGTTGAAGTAAAAGGTAAATTGCTATTTACAGGTAATATGAAAAGGATTAACAACGTGGACTTACTTCTCAATTTACACAAACTTTTATTTTATTGCCTCTTGAAAATGGCTACACATTGAAGAGCTGTACCAAAGTGATATAATGTTACCAGCATCATGCAACATTATAGGTGCTACACAATGTTACGGTATGTTATCAGTGTGAATTAACTCTGTCAGAGTTTGTATAGGAAGATGAGGCTATTGCAATGGGGTTGCAACTCACTCATTTATGCCACCACATAACAAAGGGTGGTCCAGGGGAGGTTGAGAATTATCCAGAAACGAATGCTAAGGAGACTTAAGGAGAAATAGATTATTAGGGACCTGGAGCCCAAATTCTTAAACATCCCCTCTGAGAGGTGCCTTTTGCAAACCAACAATTGGCACAAAACCTAAAGCTAGACATAGATAAAGCCTACCCACTAGCACACATACTCACATGGATGTTCTGCTAAATAGAGTCATATTGGTCACATGTCTTGATGCCATCTTGAGTATTGGTCACACATTCCCACCAGAGTCCTCTGCATTTCTGACTGACCTGATGGAAACAAGTACAACACATAAATGTATTATGTAGCTTTGATGTATTGTTTATTCATTCATAGGTAAACTTGAGTTATTGCACACTTGTACTTTGCTCATGCTAGGTAAAGTAACAGGTTTTCTTCACAGAAGGACCAAAAGACCATAGGCCGTAAGAAAGTTGCCCACTACCTCCTTTACATCATGTCTATTGAAAGCAAAGCTAATTTGAAGTAGAACAGGGGAAGATCCTATTGTACCATGGGAACTGTGCCTTTTTTCTTGGTTCAGCCTTGCAGAAGCAAATATGGCAACTACTCAGATCAGTTTATAACTAGCAAAAGAAAAAGCGTGCTATTGCTAGTTATAAAAGGATCTCAGTGGTTGGCAGGTTTGCTTTGCTGGATTTGGTACAGACACACACGGGGGGTGTTCAGCTACCTTGAGCATCTGATGTGTTTCTGTACCATTAATAAGAATACATCTCAGTGAATGCATGTATATATAATGTATGCAACAACATTTTCTATTTTAACCTGAAATGGTGAAATCGTTTGAATAGGCTTTTATTCTAACTAGTTGGAGTGATTACTGGGGAATTTGTATGTTAGCTTGCAGATACATATACTGTAGGTCTAAAGATCTGGACCCATGTAAGTGCATTTAAATGTAGAG
>NW_017306362.1:134520-135937 GCF_000935625.1 Nanorana parkeri | reverse complement strand
TGGGAAACCACCAACTCCCTTCTTATATCTCTCAGGAATGCCATCTCCCCACTGGAGCTTCAGCAATAAACGACATAAAAAATCCAGAATAAGATCTTCTTTTAGTAACTGTAGCAGGATGGTGGAGCTAGGATCCTGGGAGATTCAGCGATCAGCCATAACATTATCACTACTGAGAGGTGACGTGAATTGCAGTGTACTGTGAAACTTTGGCCAATGTTCTGCTGGGAAACCTTGGGTTCTGCCATTCATGTGAATGTTACTTTAACATGTACCACCTACCTAAACCTTTTTGCTGACCAAGTGCATGTCTTCATGGAAATGGTTTTCCCTGATGGCAATGGCCTCTTTCAGCAGAATGATGCACCGTGCCACACTGCAAAAATGATTCAAAAATGGTTTGATGAACACAACAACGAGTTCAAGGTGTTGACTTGACTTCCAAATTCTCGAAGTCTCAATCCAATCTAGCATATGTGTGGATGTGCTGGAAAAACAAATCTGATCCATGGAGGCCCCACCTAGCAACTTACCTGACTTAAAGAAACTGCTACTGATGGCTTGGTGCCTGGTACCACATGCCTTCAGGGGTCTAGTGGAGTCCATGCCTGGATGGGTCAGGGCTGTTTTGGCAGCAGAAGGGGGACTGACTCAATAGTAGGTGGGTGGTCATAATGTTATGGCTGATTGCTAAAAGCCAGTGGCCAATTTACTGTACTGATACTTAATCACACTGAACTACTGTATGCACTTAAGGGTGTGTGAATCATTAACATGATTTGTCAACTCACCTCTAAGCTGTCACCATCCAGCACTCGGTCCAAGTGGCTACGACCAAAAAGACAGTTGAGACCAGAGCAAGGCAGAGAGCCATGAACTGCAGGACCACAATCATTTTCAAGCCTGGAGGACTCCAAAACATAAATAACTCTTTACATATCAAGGATCTTGCGCAGGTTGTTGATTATATTGGAGCTGTTTTATGTTCCTGACATATTAGTAACTTCAAGGCAGCAGAATAAAGTCAGTGTTCAGTAGAGAGACCTCCATCCCATGCACTAAGAATCTCCAGTCATTTAAATACAATTGTGAAAGTAGTATTGTCTTCTAATATGAGGTCAAATGTTCCTACCAATCTACTTCTTAATTCAAATATCCCAGCCATTTAAAAGTTGATTTAGGGTTAGGGCTCTAGCTAGGGCCTAACTAGCCAGGTTTAGTCAAAGTGTGGATCATTAATTTATATTGCTGAGATACCAGCACTTTATGGTGCAGGTCTGTTATGTTTTGCCACTGATAGTTGTAGCCCTGTATACAATAAGCAGGCTGCTGAAGCAGTAGAGGCAGTGTGGTTAGGTTAGAGGTTAGGCTAGGTTATTGTTTTAGGGTCAAGAGTTAGGGTGTTAAAGTCCAACTC
>NW_017306362.1:109904-134088 GCF_000935625.1 Nanorana parkeri | reverse complement strand
GGGGGGGTTTGGGGCAACAAGGGAAACCACCAACTCCCTTCTTATATCTCTCAGGAATGCCATCTCCCCACTGGAGCTTCAGCAATAAACGACATAAAAAATCCAGAATAAGATCTTCTTTTAGTAACTGTAGCAGGATGGTGGAGCTAGGATCCTGGGAGATTCAGCGATCAGCCATAACATTATCACTACTGAGAGGTGACGTGAATTGCAGTGTACTGTGAAACTTTGGCCAATGTTCTGCTGGGAAACCTTGGGTTCTGCCATTCATGTGAATGTTACTTTAACATGTACCACCTACCTAAACCTTTTTGCTGACCAAGTGCATGTCTTCATGGAAATGGTTTTCCCTGATGGCAATGGCCTCTTTCAGCAGAATGATGCACCGTGCCACACTGCAAAAATGATTCAAAAATGGTTTGATGAACACAACAACGAGTTCAAGGTGTTGACTTGACTTCCAAATTCTCGAAGTCTCAATCCAATCTAGCATATGTGTGGATGTGCTGGAAAAACAAATCTGATCCATGGAGGCCCCACCTAGCAACTTACCTGACTTAAAGAAACTGCTACTGATGGCTTGGTGCCTGGTACCACATGCCTTCAGGGGTCTAGTGGAGTCCATGCCTGGATGGGTCAGGGCTGTTTTGGCAGCAGAAGGGGGACTGACTCAATAGTAGGTGGGTGGTCATAATGTTATGGCTGATTGCTAAAAGCCAGTGGCCAATTTACTGTACTGATACTTAATCACACTGAACTACTGTATGCACTTAAGGGTGTGTGAATCATTAACATGATTTGTCAACTCACCTCTAAGCTGTCACCATCCAGCACTCGGTCCAAGTGGCTACGACCAAAAAGACAGTTGAGACCAGAGCAAGGCAGAGAGCCATGAACTGCAGGACCACAATCATTTTCAAGCCTGGAGGACTCCAAAACATAAATAACTCTTTACATATCAAGGATCTTGCGCAGGTTGTTGATTATATTGGAGCTGTTTTATGTTCCTGACATATTAGTAACTTCAAGGCAGCAGAATAAAGTCAGTGTTCAGTAGAGAGACCTCCATCCCATGCACTAAGAATCTCCAGTCATTTAAATACAATTGTGAAAGTAGTATTGTCTTCTAATATGAGGTCAAATGTTCCTACCAATCTACTTCTTAATTCAAATATCCCAGCCATTTAAAAGTTGATTTAGGGTTAGGGCTCTAGCTAGGGCCTAACTAGCCAGGTTTAGTCAAAGTGTGGATCATTAATTTATATTGCTGAGATACCAGCACTTTATGGTGCAGGTCTGTTATGTTTTGCCACTGATAGTTGTAGCCCTGTATACAATAAGCAGGCTGCTGAAGCAGTAGAGGCAGTGTGGTTAGGTTAGAGGTTAGGCTAGGTTATTGTTTTAGGGTCAAGAGTTAGGGTGTTAAAGTCCAACTCCAGCCAAACCAATCAACACACTAGACTCAGAGGACTCTGAGATGTAGGGCAGATCTTCCGTTGCCAAAACCCAGCAAATCTCTATGGGACCTCCTGACAAGGCTGCATGTCTGGGGTTAGAATGCTCAAGTGTGGAAAATGCTACCTAGGCCTCAAGCCTGGAGAAGGCTTTACATGTGGACCCTCAAGAGGTCTGATACTGAATAAGGGAGAGAACCAGAGAAGCTGGATGGCTACTGAAGGTGCCTGGACATCAGGAGCAAGTCTGGTGTCTCTCCTTTTGAAGATCTCATGCCTATCCCTGATCAGCTTTTCCTCTAATACCCAGTGTCAGCCTGTGCTCCAATTGATTCTGCAATGTGGAATACTGAAATCGACTGGTGAGTCTGGATTTCTGTTTTGTACAATTTTTGTCATGAATGTCCTAAGCCCTACACCCTCTCTCCCAATTACGAAGATCTACAATAAAGCATTTGAAAAAGACACTTTAAGTGACTGGCGCCCAACTTTCTTTGACCACGCATCCCTTCACTGGCCTAGGATCTGCCCCGAGAGTGAAATGTCAGCCCTCTCTGCTTTGGGGGTTCACACTTTGCCTCTGGGTGTCAGGGGGATGCAACAAGTCACTTAGCGCACACTTAATCTGGTCACATCTTGCATTTGCCATGGATTGTCCCTGCTTGTTGAAGATTAAGCCGCCTGCTGATGAGAAGGAAAATGCCTCATCTGTAGGTGAACAAACAGCTTTATTCACAGCCATTGAAATCCCCAATGTTGTTCCTTTTAGTCTGGAGTTCGGCGTTCACACACTTGGTAAGAAAAGTGGCTGCTTTGTTCTGCCAGTAAGAGTCTACTCAAAAGCTCATTTATTTGTGTGTAATTTAATTTACCATAAAAGTCAAATATAAGTATTCAGTCATGACAAAGAAGAGACACTTGACATCAGTTTAGTCAGGGAAAGGAGAAGTTACCACGTTTTTCTATAAAAATTGTTATATAAATTTGTAAAGTTTATTTATCAACTGAACAGAATAGTGAATCTACAAATGTGCAAACACTACATATAAATAAATGTGTTATAGGATCAAAAAATATGTGGACACCCCTCCAAATTATTGAGTTTGGGTGCACAAAGCCAGCTCCATAAACACATGCTTTGACAAGTTTGGTGTGGAGGAACTTGAGTGGCTTACAGAGAACAATGAGCTCAACTCTGCTGGAATGAATTGGAATACTAGTTGTGAGCAAGGCCTTCTCATCGAACATCAGTACCTGACCTCACAGACACATTGGAAAATCTTGTGGAAAACCTTCACAGAAAAGTGGAGGCTGTTAGAGCTCCAAAAGGAAGGGGTGGGGGGAGGGGGCAATTGGGAGCTCCACTCCTTCATGGTTTTGGAATGGAATATCCAATGAATTCATATAAGTGTAAAGTTCAGGTATCCACAAACTTTTGGTCATATAGTGTAGTTCTTGCCTTTGTCAGTTTATGCACATAAAAAGAAGAAAGTGAGCATTTCACAACGTTGGTCAAAATGGTGGTCTACTGGCTCTGCAGCTTCACCATAAAATAGTTTGTATCCTGTCTGCATTGAGTCTGTATGTTCATGGCTTAATGTGTTTGATCTTTTCGATGTTCCAAAAACAAACTGGCCATAAAATGCCCATGGCTATGACAGGGATGCTGGATTACTTGTTCCTCTTTAGGGATGGCAAATTGTTTTGTTTTCTTATTAAACAATAAAGAATATATTGGATGTACTTACTGTATATAGTCAAATAGTCCAAGACGTTTAAGAAGGATGATTTAGCCCACCAACATTCTTAAGACTTTAAAGATGGATGATTTAGCCAACCAACAATCGACAGTAAATACATTAATAATCTGTAATGATCCCCTGGGTATTCATGTTGGGTCCCTCTACAGGGGGACCCAGAGATCAGCGATGAAAGCAAAAGGCTATTTTCCACAAAGACCAACTGCCTCCCACGTGTGGCTCTCTCTATACCACTGTCATAGGTTCCTATTGTGCTTTTTGGACAATATGTCAATGGTATAATGGGTTCACACTGGTAGACATGTTAAACCAGTACTAACACCTTAGGAACAGGTCTCCTTTTTAAAAAAAATCACATTACATTAATAATCTGTAATGATCCCCTGGGTATTCATGTTGGGTCCCTCTACAGGGGGACCCAGAGATCAGCGATGAAAGCAAAAGGCTATTTTCCACAAAGACCAACTGCCTCCCACGTGTGGCTCTCTCTATACCACTGTCATAGGTTCCTATTGTGCTTTTTGGACAATATGTCAATGGTATAATGGGTTCACACTGGTAGACATGTTAAACCAGTACTAACACCTTAGGAACAGGTCTCCACAGGAAACCGGGTTAACAGTTGATGTTACTTTCTCACCTCAAAGGAAATACAATGCAGAGTAATTCCTAAGCAGATCTTCAAAACAAGGCCTACGTGAAAACATAAATTAGTGCCCCTACTTTACTCATTGGGGGGAATTTATCAAAAGGGAAGCAGAGTCAGAGAAGCTGATTGGTTGCAGTGCAAATCTGCTCCAGATTTTGTCTGCTCCAGTTTTGATAAATTCCCCCCATTCTGTTTAAAACTGAAAGAAAAAAAAGAGTTTTGGCTAAAGTTGGGATTTAAATGCCCTCAGCTCCATACCTGATGCATGGCAATATCAACCACAAGAGTTTCAGGTAAAGAAAAAACGTACCCTTGCAATGGGGTTACCCCAGCACTGCAAAGGTTAAGTGCTTGTTTTGTCTAGGGGGCTCACATAAAGCTGTATAACTCACCTTAACCTTGGTCTCGCAGTGATTAGGGCTCACCTCTCTCCCCCTCCACTATATTTGGGCCCCCTCTGCTATATTTGAGCCCCCTAGAGAAAACAAGCACCTAACTCTTGCAGTGCGGGGGTAGCCCCACAACAAGGGTAAGTTTTTGTTTGCCCAGATTTCTCCTTTAAGGCTTCTCTACTAATTTACATGTTTACATTTTGAAACATTGGAAATGCATAAGGCTGATACTTTTATGTATCAGATCCTCACATTTCCTATTTTGGGTTTCAGGGATAGGGTCTAATTACTACCATAATTAATATTCAAATACAATTTTCCTCCTGAAGAAATGAAAGCCAGAGGAATTAGTTGAACTCCCAAGGCACATTTTCTTAATTTACACATTTTAGCTTCCGGCGTGTGTAACTTCAGCCTAATTGACGTGAAAAAATCCTCTCCTAGTATTTCCTATTTCTGATTGGCATGCAAAAAAAGAAACAAAGGTTACAAAATGAGTTTTGGAAAATGCAGAAATCCTAACACAAACATTATGCTAATCATGGCATTTTTTATGTTTTATTTTATCGCTAATATCACAGAGCTACATGAATGAAATACAAGAAGCTAAGCTAAATAAGACGGTGCTGGATAATAATCATGAGCTCTTGGTGATTTGGGGTTACCATTGGTTGATTGTGAATGCTTTATGGCAGCTGGTTATATGTGAGATAGAATGCTATTACCTCATTATTCAGGGATATATATATATATATACATAAAGATATATACCTAGTTATCTTTTTATTTGCAAACAGTGATGAGTGAAATTAAGAGAATTATACTTTGCCAAAAATAAAAAGATTTTGACAACATTTCAACCTTTTGGAGAAATGCATTGGAGTCAATACAGAAGGCAAAATTAAAGGGGCTTTGGTGGTTTTTATATTTACAATTGGCTTTAAATCGCTTCTGGAGATTATGAAAGCTGCTTAAAACCACCCCAGACCTGCTCTTGTGCCAAAAAAGGGTTTCTTATTAACCTCATTATTTTCCTTTTTTTTTTTTGACAGTGGAAAAACCAAAATAAAAATTATTAAAAGCAACAGCATACAAATAACAATCAGATACACAACCAAAGACAAAAAAACAAGTGCAAAGAGCAATAAATGAAAAAAGCTAAACAAATACACCCCCCCAAAAAAACCCCTGTAAATAAAATGGAAAAAAAGAGCTAATTTCAACTAAATTTTGCTGAAGCAGCTCAACTAAAAAATTGACAGTTTCTGCTTTTAGCAAAATTTTGCAGACAGCAAAGCTGGTAATTCTGTGGCAAAATCAATTTGGCCAAAATCGGTCGCCTCATTCCTATTTGTAAATTGCGTAGCTTTCAGGCAGTTTGTACGCTGTCATAGATATAACCTAGACACAGGATAAAAATAAAAGCCATAGAAGTAGGGTGATCCGCTCCTTTCTTTAGGCTGATCGGCTCCTCTCCGGTTCTTTAGGAGAGGATCAGTCTATTGTATGACTTTTATTTTTATACATATTCACATGAATAGAGACTTTCATCAATAATGCATGAACCTTAAGCAAATGGCCATTGCTCTATACATGCTGATATGTTTTTTTATTATTAATTTTACCAATTTCTATTGGGTAATTGGGTCAAAAGAACAACTCCAAGATAACTTTGTGTTTAGACCATGCGCACCATTTAGTGAATTTGCTAAATCATAACACCAATTGTAACACCAATTGTAAGAAAGACCTACAATTGTAGTCTAGGTATAGTCCCTCTGATATGATCTTTACACACATATTTTTACACATATATCTCTAGACCGGATCCACACAAGAACCTTTTTTTATCAAAAACGCGTACACATCCATTCCAATGGTACAAAATAGGCTAGTTCCCACCATTGCGTTCAGTTCCAGAACTTTAAAAAAATAAATAAATCCAGCATGGTTCATGTTTTCCACCCTGGAACGCACCAAAAATGCATGCAAACACCATGTAAATGCACCAGAACGCACGAGAATGCACTTAAAGACCATGCAAACCCAATTGAGAAACAAAAAGGAATCAGAACACATCAAAACAAAAGCGTGCATATATGTGTTTGCAAAAAACACATCCAAATCTGGTCTGGAGAAGGTGTGAACAAACTCTTAAAGAGTCCACGACAATAGTCCATACTGAATGAATTTTTTGCTCGCATAAGCAGACAATTGACCGCAAAATCCACAGCAAGACATTGGTTGTCATCTCATGACATAACGTCAAAATATTTCTGGAAGGTTAGAAATTAGTTAATTTACCTCCACTTTCTCCTTATGGAGCTCATGGTCGCAGGCAAGGCAGCAGCGGTCTAATTTAGTTGACCTCTGGAAAGCTAGAGACCCGTAATAATAGACTTTGCTTCGGAAAATGGGAAATTTGCAAAGAAAAAAACTAGACTGATCCGGTGAGGGTAGCGGCGGGTCCCGGGTCACCTTTTAGTCCTGGACAATGTTAGAGGGGATGCCAGCTCCATGAGCTAATGCTCGCCATACTATTTTTAAGATTTTCCAAGTCATGTCAGATGTGACTTGCATTTTACAAAGTGATTTGTGCTTTAATTAGCATGGTAATGGGGTGGAAATTGTATGCTGAGTTCTAGAGGACATAGCTGGGCGTATTCACAGGGGGGTCACATGTGACACAGAGAGCTTCATGTATACAATCAGGAGGAAAGGAAAAATGTCTAAGTTGATGATAGGAACCAGATTCAAGCTGGTATTTTTCCAGTGCAGGTTGAAAAGGCGTCCCATTGGTTGAGGCAGGTAACATAGACAAGCGAAACGAATGGCAACTCATCAATTCATGACTATCTTTAAAGCAAGGTGCACATGGATGGGTTTTACAAAGTGCAAAAGCAAAAATTTCCCAGCACACTCACCAGCCGGTTTGCAAAAACATATCTTATCTAACTTTTAGGGTTAAAAATAGAGGTTTTAGTTGCACAACTTTTGCAAAATATGTGGAAGCCTCACTGCCTCATCAAGGCCCCTCTGTGTTGTGTGATCCTAATTCTTATCTATGAGAGCCTCCATCATGGAGCATACAAATCAAAGGATGAATTGGGTGCAGGTTTCCCAGGGGGTAGCCCAACCTCCTTAAAGGCACAAGGACACACCAAAAGCCCAACACACCACAGACATTCTCCATGTCATCTCTAGACATCTATGATGTGACCCACTAACTTATTTAATCAGTGAGGAAGTGTAGAGTAGCCCATTGCAGCCTATCAAGTCCCAGTGAAAGCCACACTCTAGCTACAATGTTTATTTTGTTCTGAATAGAGTAGAAGAGGGTTATTATTGTTGCCAGATTTCCATTGCTCTCTTTATTCTCACTGGAGAAATTAATCTTACTTCCTGTGACCGGGTGACACCATTGTCATTGCTGACTTTTAAAGCTGAACTCCAGCCAACACCTTAATAACCAGGAGGAAATTTATACGGTATACGGGAGCTGATTTACCTGTCATTTCCAAGGATAAAATGATTACCTTTCTTTAATGCTATTGTTCTTCATTGATGCTATAATAATAGAGATTTCTATGTCCATAGTGGTCAATGTGGTCATAGGAGTGTAAAGCTCGCCATAAATCTGACTGTACAATCTCCTTTAGATTTACAAAACAAATTAATATGAGGAAACAATGAGGAATCAAGCAAACTCTTGGACTACATAGTAGCCAGCAAATAAAAAAGATGTCACCACTCCACACTCGCTTAAGGCTCTTAATATAGATATACTGCAGGTGCCGGCTAAGAACCCATCCACGCTCTGTATGTTGCAATACCAATACACCAAAAGAGAAGCACCACACACTGCTAAGCTCACTGCTATAAAACTTTATTCAGCTCCAAACAAACATACTGCCATCCCTGCCTTAAAAATGCCCAATTCTGATGCATTTCACCCTTTACAGGTTTAGTGGTAGAGATGAGGTCAGTGAGAGGAGGAATCCTTTTATGTGCAGGCTATGGTAATTGCAGGTGAGAAGTGTTAACTACTCCACTTACAAACCAAGAGTCATATAGAATTAAATTCATAGAAATGCAGTAATAGCAAACACTTCACTTATGTAGTCTTCGCAAAGTTATATATTTCTTTGAATACATAGAACACAGATGAGTATTGTCCGTGATACTTTTCTTGCATTCACATAAGAGTGTGAGTGTCTAAAGGCAATTTGAGAGCGTGTTTTTGTTTGTTTTTGCATGTTTTTTCAGGCATATTTAGACTTGAGCGTATTTTTGGAAAATATGCACATATACATCATTGCTGCACTTCTACATCCCCACAATCAATGATAATCACTTACAAAGGTGGAAAAGGGCTTTAAGCATTGTAAAGTTAGGTACTATGAGAAGGAGATGGTTGTTTAGCCTTAAAAAACACGCATTGTCAGTCATTTTCATTGTTTCCATTAAAGTGTATAGGGCCAAAAATGCCCCATTCTGCTTCTAAGGTAGCTATTGTACCTTTTTTCGAGCTTCAAGTGTCAAGCTACAGGCACCTGAGCACTCATATGTGAACAAGTGCAATTTATAAGAATTATATTTTGGTTGCTGAGCATTCTGGAGCTGTGAACTTCAACCTACAAAACACTCCAGTGTGAATCAGGGCTTAGATCATCAGGACATGCTTTTGGGTGACTACCCCCTTTTTCTAAGTTCTAGGCAGTAATGATACATAAAGCTCAGTGCTGTATTAGTACTGCTTAGAACAGGGGTGCCCATTAGGTAGATTGTGATCTACCAGTAGCTCTCAAAGCTGATGCTGGTAGATCACGAAGGGTGTGAATGGTGCCCCCTTTTTTCCATTTTGGTATATTTATTTAGCTGTGCACACATGATTACCTATTAGCCTGAGTCTGCTGAGCCAAGCTCCCTGACACCTTTCTGGTGGATACTGGTGGTTGAAGTGCTATGTATTACATCAAAGAATATTAGTTTACACAGCCTGTTGCAAAATACAGCAAGGTGAGCCAGGGGAGAAAGAGCGGGGAGAGACAGCCAGGAAAAGGAGAGCAAGGAGAGACAGCCAAGAGAGCAAAGAGAGACAGCCAGGGGAAAAAAAACAAGGAATGACAGCCAGGAGAGAGAGAGCGAGGAAAGACAGCCAGGAGAGGAGAGACAGCCAGGAGAAAGAGCAAGGAGAGACAGCCAGGAGAGACAGCCAGGAGAGATAGCCGGGAGTGAGAGCCAGGCGAGAGAGCCAAGAGAGAAAGCTATGAGAGAGAGCCATAAGAGAGAGCCAGGAGAGAGGGCAAGGAGAGATCGCCAGGAGAGAGAGCAAGGGGAGACCGCCAGGAGAGAGAGCAAGGAGAGAACGCCAGGAGAGAGAGCAAGGAGAGAACGCCAGGAGAGAGAGAGCGAGGGAGTTTTTTTTCCCCGTTGGTAGATCTCATGTAGCTCGTCATTTGAAAAGTAGATCTTAACACAAAAATTGTGGGCACCCCTGGCTTAGAACATAGAAAAATGGACTGTCCTCCGAAATGTAACTGATAGTGGAAATAAAAACAGAATCTTGTACAGCACTCAACAGACTTGTTGCATGTACTACCACCTTACACATGCTAAAAAAAGGGGAGATGAGCTGAGATTTCAGTGATCTTGTTGTAAACTTTGAAGATGAATTTCTCCACAATGCCTATAGCTATAGAAGTAAATGACGGCTTGTTTTAAAGTGCTTTACCGCTTGTTAAGAAGATATGTAAATACGGTATTTACCTAAAGGCTAAGTTCACCTTTTGCAAAAAATAAAGAAAAGCATATTTAATAATATATATATGCTGTTTTTAAATGTTTGCGATGAAGTCTAGAAAGCATTGCAACTGCAATCACTCAATCACAGCTACAAAGCTCAGGCTTCGTCACATTCTCATACAGACAGAGCTCCGTACTGATGTACGAAGTATCAGTCAGGTGAGATGGGGAAGGACGGCTGGACTTCAAACTGCATTAAATCACCTCATACAGCATCCAGCCATCCTCTCTCTGGTTAGATGCGGTAGAGATGCCCTTAATCCCATCCAGCCGTCCTTCCCTATCTCTCCTAACTGATACTCCGTACATCAGTACCTGTATGATAATGTGAAGAAGCCTGATCTGTGCAGCTGTGATTGAGTGATCACCGTTGCACTGCTTTCCAGGCTTCAATGTAAAAATGAAAGAAATGCATATTTTTTTTATATGATCAAATATTTCTTTCTTTAATTTTTGGAAAGTGAACTTATCCTTTAAGTTTTGATTTATAAAAGCTTCGCCCATCATTACTGCTGCTGGACGGAGCATAGGAATTTCTTATACTCCTCAGCTCCATCTAGCAGCAGTAATGCCATGTAATCAGCATTCACCCAGCGTTATGCCAGGTGAAGTCTTTGGAAACCAGCCCCTTAATGTGCGTAGTGTGAACTTAGGTTCACAATAATGTAATTTCTTTTAATTCACTAATATTTTCTGCCTGGGGAATAAACATGCTTGATATTGTGGCAGATGACAAGGCCTCCTGTGTCATCTCTGAGCCGGCATCTCAGCTCAGGATTAGATGGTGACGCCGGATAATGCCTGAACAAACATAGGGCCGTCCTTCTTGAGAGAAAAGCAGATGACATTGTCAGGGGTAGTTAATACCTGTAAATGAAACTCTTACATATTACTTAAGAGCAACATAACATGAAAACATCTGATGATAAGTTAATTTTATAATCAACTGTTATAAAACAAAAACATTCTCATTGCTCCCATGGGCTTCCTAAAATCCATCTGTGATTCATGAAATGATCAATTACAAATTCCAGACGCTGACAAATGATTTATATGTTTTATTAAATGGAAAACATTAAAGACACAGCAAAACATTTTATATGCAAAGTTCAGTGCATGTTCAATATATACAAATCCACATGAAAAACATATTAAAAGACAACTCACCCCAAAAGTGATGTTTATAGTGCAACTGATGCTAAACTTTTTTTTCTTATTTTCAGTTTTGGATTGGAGTGGAGAGGGATTAGATCCCCTGTCAGATTTGTATTGCCATCTGTGTCCATGTTAGGGAGATTTACCCTCTCTATTTGTCCTGGTGACTGTTATCACTGAAAGAAAATCCCAAATTTTGGGTTGTCACCAGAATAGGAATATATGGGAAATTGTCCAATGCGGACACTAGTTCTAGTGGCTCTGCTGACCACCAGGGATTTCCCTCTCTTTGAAGGGATTTCCTGTCACTTCCTGTTGTGATTGCTGGAGTGGAAGTGAAGGGAAATCTCCCCAATGGGACACAGATGGCAAAAAAAGCTGACAGTGGTTATAGCCCTCCCTTACTCTACCCAAAACTAAAAAAAAGTTTTGTATTCAGTTCTACTTTTTTGTGCTCACAAGCAAATTGAATGTTGCAGCTTAGATGCTGAAACCATTATAAAAGCAACCAGTGTTGTTGCATTGACTTAGTGGCCGGCCAGACAACTAGCATTTTCTGAACAAGGCTACCAATGATAAGCCTCTATATTTCTCTTGGTACAGGTTCTGTTTTGTGACTCCAAATGGAAAAAGGTGTCACAATTATTATGGTCTTGTAAGAGGCGCCAACTACTTCTAGAAAACCTTGTCAAAGCAATATATAGAAGAAGGGGTGAGTGACTGCACCAAAACTGAACTATCATTTTAGGGTGAGGATGGCCTTTAAATTAACCTATTACAAACCTGGTCAATTCAAAATGAGCATTTGATGAATAAATTAAACAGCAGCGCTTACTTTCAGTGTAAATCACGGGTCAGAACAATCAGTAGATCTGGAGATATAGGCAGCTAAAGTTATATGCATATCCGGGGGGGGTAGGGGGTGCTGCTTGCACCGGGCGACACCATCAGAGGGGGTGACACCAAAATGACTGTCAGTCATGGACCGAGAGCCCGATAGTGGCACGAGGGAGAGGCAAATGTGATCCCGCTGGGTCAATATCCCCTCCTCCCTCAAAACCAAGATGGCCTACTGGTAGTGAAGTACATCGCCGCGCATTCGTGATGATGTCCCACCATGGATGTCATAACGCATGCGCAGCGACCACACCGAGGGACATCAACCCTGGTGCCACCGCTGTGCATATCCCGACATTTCCTTTAAAACGTAAACTTGGCCCTGACTTCTGAACATCCCTATTTGTCAATAAGGTCACCTGTCACTTTAAAGGTCCAATAGGGGGTCTCAGGAGGCAGGAGGGAACAGGACCAAGCTTAACTTCTACAGGATCTGCACATAACATCTGCTGCCTGTCCTTCGGGATGTACTGATTTTACAGAAGGTAACTAGCTCATGTATTTTTTCATCATTTGCTCGTTTCAGTTCCCGGGTTTGTAGCAGCTTTGCTAAGGTTAGAGCATTAATTTCTAAATGTTAGTTAGAAAAATTGATCCCCCCCCAAAAAAAACTACATAAGAGCAAGGTACTACACATTGTACTTAGTGTGTTACAAAATAAGGTTACATTTGAAACTCCTCAGTTCACAGATAAATAACCGAATGGGCTAAATGTATAGCATATACACTACGTGCTTTAAATTACCAGCAGGACCCTGATACTGTAACCCATCCACTTGGATTTTGGTTTATTGCAGGTAGATAACTGAACAATGATTTCTGATTGGTTGCTACAGGTTCCTGTACTTTGTACACCATCACTGCTGTTTGCACTGCTTTATTAAAGACCAACTCTGAGTTCTGCCCCCCCTTCCCCCTCTCCTGGAGGCCCCAACTGTATTTTACATTTACAGTTTTTCTGATGTCTTCTGACCAGCCAAGTGGCACACAGGGTTCTCCTTCTCTGGGGATAGGCACTCCTCAGGGAAGCAGAGAACGGCGCTGGCTTCAGCTCTGTTCTATGCATCATTGTATGGGAGCACAGGACACTATGGTTCCCTCCCCTTAGGGGGCTGGTCTATGACGCCCTGCGCTTACTGGATGTCATCAAGCTTTCCGGGTGTCATTTAACCAAGAAGACCGAGGACATCTAGTGGTGAAAAGCAATTAGTGTGAGATAAAGTTCTGGAGAGGAAGTTGTTGCCCACAGCTGGGATTTAAAGATCGTCATTGTTGTCAAAGGACAAACTTAAAGTATAAATGACATGCAAAAGATAACGGCTAAGAATACTAGTTTCCTGGCTTTGTCTGGCCGCTATAGGTCTAAGTCACAGACATAGCGCAAGCATGTTGCAAATAACAATCAGTTTTAAATCAGAATTCCTCATCTCAATATTTGTTCCAGGTCAGAAATGCAGAAACCATGACAACCAGACAACTAGCAGTTCCAGAAGGAGAGGTCAGAAATAGCATCATATTTCTCTCCTAGGCGTGGGATGACAATTGTTCTAAAACCATATGCAAAGGCCGTGATTGTAAGGCTTCCTGTCAGTTTGCCCAACCTTTCTTTTCCTACTTCATGCACATCATTAATTTCCACATACATATCAGAATATATATATATATGTCCTAAATGTTAATTCTTCTATGGTGTTCATAGGCCAAAATCATCCACAACAGTCATTCATCATACATGTAAATGTGAATTGAGTATACACTGCCTATACCGAAAGATAAAGATATGAAGTCTCATGCCTAAGAAAGTGTAAACAACAGTAGGACAAGGGTCACTTGGGGTGGAAAGTATGGGTCAGGATGGTTAATGGGGAATACATGAGACTGGAATAGTGAGGTCTGAGTCGCATGGTGTGGTCTGATTCAGAATATTTTAGGTCAAATATTCCCCTTAAAGCTCGTAGTCCAGCCTTTCCCAACCTTTTTAACAAGGATGAACGTGTGAATTAGATTCTTTGTCTCAGGGATCCCTTACTAATATTTACTCTATCTACAGCTCACAGTACATCAAAGGACAAAATGCTTCTTATAGAAGCATTCTTCTACAAATAGAATGCTATTTGTGGTCAATGGGAAGAATTCTCTTCTTGAAGAAAGCTAAAAAGATCAGTGATTCCTTATCTGAATAAGAAGTTGCACATTGCTCAAGGAATTCCTCTGGAGGAACCCTAAGGTTCCATGGAACCCTGGTTGAGAAAGGCTGCTGTAGGCATTTCAGAACAAAACACATTTTACACTTGATTGATGGTTGACTAACAAAAAAAAACAACATCCCCTCAAGTTAATTTTTCAAGAAATAGGAATCGCTGGTGGTAGCAGTCCAGGGGTTGAGAGTCCGTCTACTCAAAACTAAAGTGTTGAGTCACCCTTTGACTCTTTATATCTCTCATGGACCTTCAGCTTAGCATCCCAACATGGTCTCCAGGTGCCTACTTCTAATGTACAGTACAATAAAGGAAAAATCCAACTAGAACCCATTTTAATGGCACGTTGGCAGTACAGTACAGGGATTTGGCTTGAGTGTCAAATAAAGACGCCAATGGGCCATTCAATTATCTAGTGTCTACTTACTACTGAAAGTCTATCTAAAGCCAAAACTTTTTTTTTCCATTTTGGATAGAGTAAGGGCCCATTCACACCGCATCCAGATTACCTCCAGACCAGACTGTTTCCGGACCCAAAATGCATCCCAATGTATCCCTATGCTATTTCTGGCCTCTGTTCCTACCAGTGCAGTCCATTCCAGGCCAGACCAGAAAAATACTGCTTGTCCTATTTTGTCTGGTCTGGAACGCACCTGTAAGACCTTTTTAAGCTTAAAAAAAATTCCAATGCACTATGTTCCAGATCTGGTCCGGAAAATGGTGTGAACCCAGCCTGAAGAATGATTAAAAACCCATGTTTTGTTTTTGCAGTCTGTGTCCAATTAGGGAGATTTCCCCTCACCTCCTACCCTGTAGATACAACAGGAAGTGAGAGGAGATCTCTCCAAAGTGTGGACAATTCCCTCTTGGAAAGTTGTAAGAATAATATCCGCATTGGAGGATTTTCTCTCTAACAACTGAAAGTTTTGCATTTTTCTTCACTTTCGGTCCCAGTGAGTTGTCACCAGGATGATTCTCCCTATCGGTGACACAGACAAAAATAAAAACCTAACAGAGGATCTAATCATCTGAAACTTTAACAAAACATTTTGGCTTTAGATACACTATAAATATCGATTTTGGAAGGACAGACCCTTAACCCAGCTGCATTTTTGTGGTTGAGGCATTTAATGATTATTATAACTCCCATTACCACCTATCAAGGGTAAAGCATCGGCTGGATTATTAGTTTTAGTTGTAATATGATTGCCGGTATTACAATGTAATGACGGTTAAATGAAAAAATTTCTTACACAAAGAATTACCTTAGATTTATACAGCAAGAAAATAACTGGAATTGAAAATGGTTCTTGGAGCCAATGGAGCTGAATGATACCAGTTGGTGTGTATTGTTTGTAGCAACTAACCAGGGAACAATGCTATTTTTAAAGTCCAACTCCCCCCCGAAGTGATATTTCAGTGATGCATGGTTGACATAACCAAACTGGATGACAGTTGCTTTGTTAGGGAATTTTGTAACACAAATAATTGGCATGTTTTTTTCCCTTTTTACACACTGTTTTCCATCTCAGTATTGCCGATCTCCTCCAGCTTTTTTTCAGCCACTCCCTGTTTATCTGCTCAGTGTTGGCCGGGGTAGTGATGGTGGTAGACCGTGGCTATGCAATGTGTCAGCACAGTAGCTTGTAGTCTCCAGCAGGGGGAGCATGTGACAGGGTGGCAACACAGGAGAATAGTTGCCACCCTGTAACAGGAAGTTTCTGATGAAGGACATCCTATGGCAGGATCACAAGGTATTATTTTAATGAAAGCTACAGATGAAAATGACTATTGGAATTATATCAGCATGTTTACGTCTACTGGGTCTATTGGGTTTATGTCTACTTTAATAAGTTGATAAAAGTTTCCAGTAGAAATACAATGTATGATCACCAGCTCCATCTAACTGACATGGCTATCTTCTCCAAAGGATGGTGTCACATTCCTTAATGGATTCTCCATTGTATTGAAATGACAAATGCTGCAACGGGGTTCATTATAGTCTTTTTAGCAAACTACTACCAGTAAATAATGCCTTTTTTGGGGGGAGGAAAGGAATCCAGCAGGGGAAGCCTTCCCATTAATGAAATATCAGCTTGGGGCAGAGTTGGCTTTTAACAAGCATCTGATTGGTTGCCATGAACAACATCACCATTTTCCTGTGTACCAGGTTCATACACCCGTCCTTGAGAAGTCCGTAGCTGGCCAGTTGGACATCATCTGGGCTGTTCAGTCCATGAAAGCTTCTGTTCCTTATCGTTATATCCTGTAGGCTAATCAGGTCCATCACAATGCTCCTCAAATATAAGGTCTCTTTCTTGATATCGGTCACTCCAGAATTGTTCCCAGAGTCTTAGTGACCGGTAACGTATCACTTGATGGCTTCTGACATTAACTTGTCTCTTCCTTCTTCTTTATAGGGATTTTTGTGGTTCTAGATAAAACAAGGATTACAAAACACAATTCTTGATTATGTCTCACAGGGTTTCCATGTAGTCATGTTTTATGACATCACCTAATCCCTGTCCCTCTGTATACATTCAGTTGATAGCATCCTAACAATCAGAGATACTGTGGAGCCTACAGCATCATAGCAACCAAGGATGACACATTGGAGAGATTTTACTTTACTTCCGGTTTTAGAAAGAACAAAAAGTTAGAGAACATCTCCCAAGGTGATGGGAAGTGCCCTCTTGGATAGTTGTCAGAGGAAAATTTCTGCCCATTGGAAGATTTCCCCTGCATCTCTCTAAAATTTTGGATTTCCCCTTACTTTTAGTCTCAATGACAATGGTTAATATAAATAGAGGGGTTATTAACCCCAACGGAGACACAGACAGCAGTTAAAACGTGAGCTAGGGCCTAACACTTCCCCACTTTATCCAAAACTAAAACTTTTCCCTTTACATACACTTTGAATAGAAAAAATGGGTGGTGGTGGTGACGGGCGGCCTGTAAGATCGCTCAGCATACGTACACATTATGGCACACTTACCTCCAGTGGTACTATCCTCCAACACTGTGGGGTCAGACATCCCCACATCCACATGCAATAACATGGTACCATGCTATTTCCTCTTCTTCTGGGTCTGTCATCTTCTTGCTTTGCCCCTTGGGCAGGCACTAACGAAGGCACTTCCACACATGCATGGTGGAGTTACATTATCTTAGCCCAGCTCCATTCCTGGCATCTATACAATGCCAGGACTGTGCACTGCTGTTATTGGTTGCTGTATTTCCTTTTCCTCCATTTTGCACTCATTAGCCAGAGCATAATAAACTGGTGCTTATTAATTTATAACATTGTATCAACTTTATATAATTTAATTGCTTGTTTAAAATTTCTGTTTTTAAATATAATTACTATTATTACATATTATTTGTGTTCAGCTTACCTATGGACATTTTCCCTTTAAATGATACTTGAACTGATAGACATATGTAGGCGGCCAACCTCCCCATCCTAAAACTAAGGTTGCCCGGCTGTCAAGCTGATCTAATGGCTTCATACTATCTGGGTCTCTGATCCAAAGGACGTATGCAGGTCTAGAGTGCTGACGTTACTTGCTGCATGCTTGTTGTAGGTCAGTGATAAAATACTGAAGCCAGAGACAGCCACGTAACTAGCATTTTTAGAAGGAAGTCATCAATGGTGGCCCCCATATTTCTACCAGTTTTGAGGAACACCAGGAATGGAAAAAGTTAACCCTTGCAGGTGGGTCACTGCTCATCTTGGTTCAGGGGCTCAAATAAAGTCCCAGCAGCCCCTTCTGCCCCCCGGGCTCCAGCGGTCTAAGACCCACTGACATGATCATGTCTAATGCACTCCATTCAGTGGGTAGCCCCACTGCAAGGGTTAACCTTTTAACATTCCTGAAGTTATTTTTTAAAGCTGAACTTTAGCCTTCCATTTAGCTTTGCAAAGTTGTACTGGAATTACCTATTCTGATTTCACTGCACACTGTGAGCTTCTCACAATGTGCATTAGAAGCTGAAGCAAGTCAGATAGAGCCTGCCTTTTCCTTACAGGGTCTTGCAGCACACTCATAGCTTTGACTACAACCGCACACACATACCCTGCCTGTGAACACACACAGTCATGCCTACAACTGTCTTGCAATGCCTTATGGGACTTGTAGATCCACAACAACTGGAGGGCCGGAGTTGCCCACCCCTGGTTTAGGAGGATGGGAAATGGCTTTGGGGATGATGGGACATAAAGCAGGTAATCATGTAAGTGCACTCATCTATGGGCAATGAAAATGATTTACAGATGATTGCCTTATTAGTGGTTAATGATTTATTAACATGAAACAAAAGACTTTAATGTTACTTTAAACCTCAGCATTCTGGAAGTGAATGAGTTACAATTGTCGCCTGGAGGAAGTCCTCTGGTGAGGTTGAATGAGGAATCACACAACACCTGAGCTACAGATCTGACACAATCTGATCATCTCCAACCAACACCACTGCAGAGGTGAGTGTGATTTAAATGTCTATTGCCGGGTTGTTTCCAGCTTTGTTTTTATGCACTTCTATCATCCTGTAGAGTATTATTATTATTGGAACATGTTTGGGGAGAAATAGAAATATCGCTGCACCTGTAATATATTTTATATTTATTATATAGTTTTATATTTGTTTATGTCCCCAACTGTTTGTCCTGATTATGAATACTGAACTCAGACTGCCAGCATAGACAGCTATCGTTCATTCTCTCTTGCTGGACATGTTGCAATGTTAAAATTTGTAAATTTCTCAACAGATATTGAAGGATTCTGATACATATTGGTAAATGTTACCAGCAGTTCCCCTCGCACAATGTCCAAAGGTGAACAGGAAGTTAGCAGTCTTAGGCCTAATTCACACTGGGTAGAGTGGGACCGTACAGATCTGTGCGGCGTGCACGGCCGTAGCGGGCAGTTCCCAGGAAGGACAGATCCATCCTGTCTGCATCCGAGTACGGACATCCGCACGGATGTGCAGCTCCGGTGAGCGCACGTCAGCGTACGGCCGTGTCCTACCATAGGGAAGAACAGGCTGCTGTGTACAATCGCACTCAGCACCTGTCCCTCCCGGGAACGGCTCGATATGGCCGTGCACGCCGCACAGATCTGTACGGCCCCACTCTTCACTGTGTGAATAAGGCCTAAGGCTCCAGTCACATATAGCGTTTGGGTTTCCCACACGGTTTTTCATGCGGGACGAAAACGCTAACATTTTAAATCCGCATGGATGCCGTTCGTTTGCGGCTATTAAGAATCTGCCAGATTATCGCACTTGTACTATTTTTGTGGGCTGCAATAGTCTGAACAATGCATATTAAAGTGCATCGTTTTCTCTGTTTAGAGCGGCGGCTCCCCATGTATCCGAATATGTGCAGACAGCCGCTCCAGTGTGAATGGAGCCTAAAGGTGACCATACACTGCGATTTTCATTCGGAAATTGTACACGAACAGTCTTTCTAACGAGAATCGAACAGTTGATGGTACACCACTGATTTCTCATTTTTGATATTGTGATTGATATTTTTCGATCAGTCAGGTAGGAAAATGTTTCTCTGACCGAACGAAAATCGCTAAATCAGTGGTGCTTTTGTTCATCAGAAATCGCAGTAAGAACACAGCACATGTGCAAAGAGAAATTATTTCCGTCGTTCGTCAATGTTTTTTTGGTTAATATGGCTAACGAAGGGTTTCCGAAATCGACATTTGACTATGCTAGATGGGGTATTCGAGCTATAATCAAATGAGGGTTCATGGCAGATAGGAAAATTTCCAACTGAAAATCTAGTGTATGGCCACCTTAACAATGGTAACCTCTGCCTCATATGGTTAAAGGATAACTAAACTCAAAGAAATCTGTCATATATTGCAGTCCTTGGATGTGGTGGCTGCTTTAGTGTTCATTTACAGCTAATTATATTTTCAGCAAGCACAGGAATTACCTGTTGGTCCTGCCTGCTAATCCCATTCACCTTCAATAGAGATGAACCAAGGCAGACATGACTGAAGTCCAGCCAAGCTGTGATATATTACATTTTTGGGGGTGTTTGGATACTTTTCAGGTATGGTCATCCATTATCAGACCACAGTCCCAATGTTTTCATTAGTCACACCTTTTGTGTGTTGCATTAACGCAGACCGTGCACTTAGAATTTCAACATGTCTTTAGCGAGCCTCAACTGAACAATTAAACACACCCGCATTATTTTTGAGCAATATATCACACCCTAATGCACACAGAGCATTCATCTCCATGCGTTTTGGGCGGCTGAAGTACAGGTGTGTTTGTTAAAGGAGAACTATGGGGTTAATAAAAAATTAATTAATAAATAAAAATTAATTTTAAAAAATGAAAAAGTTTCTAAAAAAATAAAATATAAAAATTTGAAAAATTAAAATAAAAACGTGTGTGTGTGTGGGGGGGAGGTGCAGGGTACAGTTCCAGTGGTTGTTTATATAATGGGGGGTGGGCGAAAAAAATGTCTGCCCCGGGCGCCCAGAACTCTGGTTACGCCACTGGAGAGCCGTGACAGGATCGAGAGATGAGCGAGCGCCGGTATATGTTCGCTCACCTCCCGATCTACTGAGCCGACCTGTGACAGTCTCATTGTCACAGGTTGGCTAGAACTATGAGGTGAGTGAAAAGCACTCACCTCATAGTTCTCCTTTAATACTGTATATGCACATTGGGAGGCATTCAGAAGGAATGTCAATGCACATAGTAGTCTGTGCATGCAGTGTAAAGACTATAACTGGGCTTCTATGTACAGAGCTGTTTAAGGAGGGGATGTATGGGGGCTTGTTATGAACCCTAACCTAATCAGTTGTGGCAGGGCCATTCGTGAAGTGTAGCTGCGGGGAAGAGAATGTCCTGGCCACAACTGATTGGGTCAGTGACAGTTTTGCACAGGCTTGGTGAACTGGGTTTGCACTAAGCTCTCTGCACATTATCAGTTTTAAGACATTAGTTGCCCCCCACTCTCTTATAAATAAAAACTGCCTTAAAAAACATGGAGATTGTCACTGTTGACGTGTCATTGTGAAAAGTCTAGTTTCCTATGTCATCTTATTCCCCCGTAAATTTAATTGATACATTTTGGGGTGTAGTAGCCCTTTAAACAGGGGTTTTCTATGTCATTTTATTCCCTTTTGATTGCCCATTAAAATGTAATTTATTCATTTAAACAGGGGCCCCATGTGTAGGCAGATTGAGGGCCCATTTTTATCTGTGAATGACATCACTTTATTACACTTTTATGTTTCTAATACACTGGGTAGATTTGTTATTTATCTCCTTCATACACTTTTCTTTTTTGTGTTTTAGCGTGTAACCATTTTGTTTCCAAGGTGTGTGTATAGCCAAACTTTTCTTTTTATCTTTGGAAGGGGTTGTAACCTTTCCTACCCCTATGAGGTGAGGTGAGAGGAAATCAAGGTGAAGGGGAATTTCCCACTTGGACAGGTGCCCCCATTGGACGATTTGCTCTCATCTCTTCTTCTGGTGACAAATGTAAAATTGTAGATTTCCCATTACTTTCTGACTCTGTGACAGTGGTCACCTGGACAAACAGAGGGGGGTAAATCTACCTAATGAAGACACAGACAGCAATAAAAACATGCCAGAGGATCAATCACATCTGTGCTTTATTTAAAAAAGGGGGGGAAAAAAAGCTTTGGGCTACACATACACTGTAATAGGCTGTAACTTTCGTATTGTGATATCAGTATTCTTTTTGACTGTTATTATTTACAAGGCACTCTGGATGCATCCAGGGAGAGTGATTGATTCCTAACCGCCTGTAATCATATCACATGCGATTATGGGGTGGTGGTGTGTCGGCATTTAAATGCAGCGGCTGTCACCTGATCATTAACTTGAACGGGTGACAGCTGCCGCTTGTAAACAGCAGATTAGGGATTTCTGCTGCAGGAAGTTGCAAGTTCCTGATGCCAGTGGCGTCACTGCGGGGTGTCACCCAGTAACCGCTCCGGGTGACACCCGGCCTCGGGACGCCCCTGCCCGATGCAGGAATCCCTAATCGCACCTAAAATATAGGTGTTAATGGAGCATAAGTGGAAATTAACTCAAAAAGTGAAGCTTTGCTATGTTATAGGGAGCATCCAGAAATGTTAAGCGTGCCTGAGCAGTACTCTGAAAGATTTACCTTTTTGTCTGCAATTCCTCCTGAAAAACAGCACTTCCTGGTATGTGTGTGTGCCTGTAGCCTTCCAGCTGTATATCTGCAGTGTGAGATCTCAGGCACTGCTTACTATGATTGCTAGTTAGGAGATCTGGTGATGTCGCTACTGTGCTGCTCACTGTCCTCCTTGCTGGAGGCTCCGACAAGAGGAAGCAAAGCCCCGCCTCTACCAAGATGGCTGCCTCCATTATAGAAACACAGTGCGGGTCAAGACATGGCAAGGGGGAAAGATTGGATGCCAGGAGACTACAGGCAATACTGATGACTATTGATGTGTGTGGGTTTGGTACGCACACGCCTGCGCAAAACTGGTAGTGACCCCCCAATCAGTTGTAGCTGGGGCATTCCTTGTCCCTTTGTTATGTGTAGCTGTGGGAAGGAGAATGCCCTAGCTAGCCGAATCTGTACTAAAGACACACAGTACAAAGAAGAATTTTAGTACTATAGAGTGAATCATGCGTCTGATATTATTTGGATATTTGCAGATATGATTTAATGATGCAAGAGATGAGAAGCATTTACATTTGTTTCCCCCTTTGTATGCCAGTAAGATCACAGTCTGAACTGACCCCCCCCCAATGATATTTTCTGCAGCACCACCTGTTAATGAGGCCTATAGAAATGAATGATGTCACATAAAGCCGTACATATGGTGCACCCACATTAGTAGCAAAGTGTTTTTTCTGCTTTGATTTGTTATTATCTTGGTATTTATTTACAAAATAATAGAAAAGTAAGAGAAGTAAACATTGTATTAGGAAATAATACGTTTCAGAGTTAGATGAGGACACCTGGGGATGTTGCTGGTTAGGAGGGTTGGGATGGGCAGGGAGTTAGACGTACTCTCTGGTAGTAGCCGATGGCTGTGATTGTCGGTAGTATGGCTGCCCTCTGGAATCCACGCTGGGCCATGAACAGCACAGGAAGGATCCGCCAAGCATGGTGAGGCTGGAAGCGGCCCAGCCCACGAATAACGCCGATCCAAACTCGTACCTAGAACACAGCAAACAGCCAAATGGAAATGAGAAAAATCAGCACACAAATAGGACCATTTACAAAGCCGGGGGCTGCCAACCTCAGCTGTTGTGGAACTACAAGTCCCATGAGTCATTGCAAGACTCTGACAGCCACAGGCATGACTCCCAGAGGCAGAAAAATAATGGGATTTGTAGCTTGAGCACAGATGGGGGTGCTGAGGTTGCCTACTCCTGTACTAAGCCATCTTTTGCACTGTTTTTTTTTTCCCGTTGTATAAAAGCGATAATGCAATAAAAACATGTTGTAAAATGAAAAAACTAAGCTGCACTCAAGGCAAAACTGCTAAATGTTACAAATGGGGGGAAAAAAATATACGGGAGCAGCTTTACCTGCCAAAAGGATTTCTGTCCGTCCAGTCCCGAGCTTTGCACAGCTCTGCCATACAGCACAGCTGTGTCTAGCAGGACACATGGTTTTTCTCTGCGGCATTTAAGTAACACTTACAGATCTCCTCCCCACCTGTAACTGGACAGTGAAAGGTGAAGCAGCAGATTGATGAGCTCATCTGTCATTCGGCTCTCTTCTCCTATTAGCATGCTCCTTGCAATGCAACACACCTGACTGGCTCCTTGTACTGCTTCTCCTTCTCCCAGTGTGCCTAGCTAGGGGTATAAAGGGGGGGGGGGGGGG
>NW_017306362.1:106740-109848 GCF_000935625.1 Nanorana parkeri | reverse complement strand
ATACTGATACTGTACTGGTAAATGCTGGACCATATGACAATTTCTTATATCTCTGGTGGATTCTTTTAGTGAAATCTCTTTTGGTTTTTATTTAAACACACAACTTCCAGGTGGACACGTACAGAGATGGGAATTATGGTGAGTAGATCTTACTGTGGGAGTATCCAAGACGTGTACAGTAGGAGGTCTGGGTCTGACTTTGCTGATTAGGCTCCTCCTGTAACTAAAATATTACTTTTGGATGAACTGGCCCTTTTAACTACAATTAGGAATTTTCACTTACCGGGCATTGACTGGTGTATTTGGGTTGAAAAATTCTTGAGAAACTTGTGTGGCATACCAGGAAACGGCAATTAATGTGCAGAGACCTAACGGAGAGAGTGAAAGATGGGTGCACACATCAATACACAGCAAACACTATCCGATTAGGACATTGATTGAGCTTTGCACACCTAGTCAAAGGATCTAAATTGGGCTCTTAGGTTGAAGTCTGTCGGTTGTTTTATCATTTTAGCCAGATATTGTTTCTGAAAATATTCATGCCCATATGCCATCCTGACACCTCCCATCATAGCAGTGGCATGGTATGTGGCCTACTAGGTACAATAAGAAGCCAGCTGACTACTCATATGTAGGAATTGTGGGAAGATGCCATAATACACTAAAGAACCCCGACACACACACACACACACACACACACACACACACACACACACACACACACACACACTATACAGATGATCTACCTGGTGGGAGGTTTACCCAGGACTCCATGACCACCCAAAGGCCATTTTGCTTATTATTTTTAAAGGGCATGTATAGTCAATAAATAAGTCACAGCAATGGTCACTGCCACCCTTCCTTGAGTTCCCTTTCAGGTGGCTCCATATAAGGTTTCAATTTAGAGACAGAGTGGAAAGACGTTCAGTTGTACTGTCTTTTTAGAAAACTCATAATGCTCTGAGAATCCTGTGTTATTATACACTCTACATTACACAAAGATATTGTGTGTATATGGTGGTACAGATATAGTCCATATACCCACCGCACTCAGATGCCGCTATTCCAATGTGATAATGGGTGCTGCGGATGGTAACCACCTCATCATATGAACAAAAGCATGGACACCGGCACTCCAATAGCTGATTAAGTATGTCTATTTCTTAACGTACGTGCTGCATAGCAAATGCACTTAATGCAACGTTTCGGGTCGCAAAGGATCCCCTTCATCAGGCAGAAACAAGTGATCAATCAATCAGTGATCACTTGTTTCTGCCTGATGAAGGGGATCCTTTGTGACCCCGAAATGGTGCATTATTTACTATGCAGCACTTATGTTAATAAATAGACGTACTTAATCAGCTTTTGGAGTGCCGGTGTCCATGCTTTTGTTTATATGGTGGTCCAGACACCTAACAGTTCAAAGAACCCGTGAGGCCCCAACACCTCTAACTACCAAAAGTAGAATTTAGTTCAGAACTTCTATTATAACAACAGGTCAAAAGAACTTCCCCACAGGAGGTCCAATAATAACCGGAGTAGAAGCCCGATTCCTACCACCTGGGGGGTTTATACGTTAGCCAGAAGAGACTGGCGGCACAGTGTTTAAGAACACCACTTTAGGTGGACACCACTAGGTTAGGCCACCACACTAAAGTACTGTTAGGATATGGAGTTGGCAGTAGGACTATTCCTGCCAAAAAACCTTTCCACCAAACACTAAACCTTCTCGATAACTTTGATTTCTGGCAACCACTTCAAGGGCCGGCCCATTGTCACCCAGGCCCAACACAACCTCTACTACCTGACTAATGGCAATGTGTTCTTTCACTCAGTGTTTGTACCACCCACATCTTGAGCATGTGTGATTTGGCTGTTTTTGACTTGACAGCCAGGGAGCTACTCAATCTGCCTTTCTCTCTGTCTTGAACAGCCACAGTGGCCCCAAAGAGCCGTTACAAGCAACCCCAAATAAACTTTGGAAAGCTGCAGGGCTAATGGTTTAAGGCTGGAAATACCCAGGTAGTGACACGTGATGGGCAATAAATTGGACTTCCCAAGGCCCAGCCCACTTGGAGAGGATGTTACAGGAAACCTGTCGCAAGGAATTACCTAGGAGGCTTTTCCTAATCTCTACTCCCTTGGCTGTCGTGCAGATCCAGTGACTTCAGCAGTCTGTCACTAACTTTGAACAAATATGTAGATCAGGACATCTGGTGCCACTCCAACTGATCTCACACTGACTCTCCCCATCCTTATGCTTGCAAACAAGGTTAGTTGCTGAAGGCATAAAAGCCAGGTACAGACAGGAAGTTAGCATTTTCACAAGAAGGTCAACAATGGATTTTTCTCTGTACAACGTTCTTTAATTACATTACCTGCCAAAATGAAAAGGGCTCCTCCAGACACAGCAATTCTGTCCTTGGCAATGGGGTTATTGTCACCCACTTTCGTACATTTCATTCCCACAACGCTGATGATTATTCCGATGAAGCCCAGGAGCATCGAAACCACCATCAGTGCCCGGATCGTCTGGATGTGAACTGCAGGGGGGGAGAGGGAATTTTGAGGGTTAGTGATTTGTAGGATAGAAGTTATAGGTGTGTGTGTGTGTGTATATGTATGTATATATAATATATATATATATATATAAAATATAAATAATGATCCACAGAGAGTGTAGGAGGGATAACGGCAAATGAGCAGTGTTTCAATGTACCCAACAGTCAGGTTAGGGGTAGACGTCAGGCAGTGTGGGGGGTGAACATTTTAAATACCTTTTCTGAGCTGCCTGTTAAAAATGGAAAACTATCAAAAGCTGAGTTTTTGGTGCTGAAAGCCAAAGAACTTCTACATTCTTAGATACAGGAAAATAAGTGTCCTTAGATACAGGAAAATAAGTGTCAAGATCCACTAAAAGACCTTTGCATCTCATGTTACCCCTCATGCCCTTTCAACACTTTACAGATCTTGCTTATCCACTGATCAAGGAGTTCCATTTCTAGAGGTTTATAAAACACACGCATTCATCATAGTCTATAGCTTCAGATGATGCCACACCTCCAAATGTAAACCTGTCTAATTCTTAACAGGTTTAAGTCCCCGGGA
>NW_017306362.1:98782-106675 GCF_000935625.1 Nanorana parkeri | reverse complement strand
CTGTGTACTGTAAATCTGACCTTTTTTTTAGGTTGTATTCCTGTCCACTTAGGAGTGTGAGCTATTACAACTTATTTTTATATGTGTGGCACATGTTGTCTTCTAGATAATAAATGTAACAGGGAAAGTGGGAACTTATAATCACAGCAGGTTTGCAGACCTAGGAACTCACACCAATAAAGTCCTCAAGATATACAAGAAATTGCCAGGTAGCTTAACTCTCGCTTCTACCAAAAACTGATATATGAATTCTGGGTGCACTGACCCTTTTAGGAAATGGTTGATGGTACAGGCAGACATAGGAACTCACATCCATAAAGTCCTCGAGAAATGTAAGAAATTACCTGGTGGCTTAACTCTCCAGTATCTACCAGAAACTGATATATCAATTCTCGCTGGACAGACACCATTAGGGATTGGTTGATGGTACAGGCAGACCTAGAAACTCGCATTAATAAAGTCTCCGAGAGATATAAGAAATTGCCAGGTGGCTTTTCTCTCCAGCATTCACCAAAAACTGATATATGAATTCGAGGTGGACGGACCCTTTTAGGGGGTGATTGATGGTATATGCATGATCCAACTGTCCTCCAGACGCGGTCTCACTTGAGCACTGTGGAGTGCTCTGCTATTGTGTAAGCATGGTTGAGCTCATTTAAGCAGCTTGGCAATATGTAGAGAACTGTAAATTCTGGAAATAAATGACTAAACACTAAGCTTTCTGGTCAGTTCCAGGATTGACATTTGGGACCTAATTAAAATAAAACTTCCCAACTGGGCCTCTGAGACTCTGGGTCCTTCCTTTGATGTCGGGGCTTAGCTCCACTCCTATTCATGCTACAACAGTAATAACAAGCATTATTACATGCTACTTAATGAATAAAAGAGCCCTAGGAACTCTAGTATGGTTCCTAATATCCGATGTCACATGCTACTATTACCCAGGTCCTGTGAAATCTACGCGATATCGCCTCTGTACAAAATATCCCAGGAATTTGTCTTTTTTTGCGAGATGTAATTAAATTGTGGCTAATTATGCGTCCCTTGTCAACATCACAGCGAAGTATTATGCTGGAGAACTTTTTGTGCTTTTGCCATTCTGGAAAAAATACATTCTTCTGTCTCACATGTGAAATAATCTCTTTGTTTTTCTAATTCCTCGCTCTCAGAGCTGCCTGAACTTTCATGGTGGAATTTTAATTTTAGAGTGAATGCCAAATCGGATCTGAGCCTTGGTGAACCTGATAAGTGGCGCAGAGGCTAGGGGTTGACATGAAATGCATTGTGCAGTATGGGAATGTCATTAGCTAATATTACCGGATTTGTCTATAGAGGTTTTACTGTTGGTGGGTTAATTAGGTTTTACGTGGGGCTACTAAGGGTAAAAAGGTTGATAATCAACATTATGCCTTCAAAACAGTAGCATTTTTATTGTCCATGCTCAGTAACGATCCCGGTCAAACCATAACCTCTTTTACTTATATGTCCATGTGCATACAGAATGTGTTTATATACTGTATGTTTGTGTATGTACAGTCATGTAAAAAAGTAAGTACACCCCATGGAAATTGTTGACTTTCTTAACATTTGTGAACAGACAAACATTAGACCTTCATGCAATCAGTGCCTACAGATAAGTTATATACTGTACATGAACAAATGACACATAATATAGAAAGCGTGTATACATTCCTATAATATCAATTAATGAAAATGCAGATTTGTAACATGGAAAAAAAGTAAGTACACCTCTACATTTACCACCGCTTCAAAGTCATGATATTCCGGTGTTCCAGGTTAAGTGCCAACAATTAGAGTTCACTAAGGACCTCAGGAAAAAAAAAAGGTTGTGGATGCCTAGGAGTCAGGCAAGTGATTTAAAAAAATTGCCAAATTATTCCACTGTGAAGAAAAATTATCTATATGTGGCGTAATTTTCAAAATACTGCTAGTGTCTTGCTGGCCCGGCATATTCAACCCAAGAACCAATTATTTATTGCTAAAATTAGTCTCCAAGAACCTGAAAATGTAACTGTGGAATCTGCAGGTAACTGTTTTACAACGGTTGGTGTCAAGGTGCATGTACCTACAATCAGACAGAGATTGCACCAATTTAACCTGCAAGAGAAGTGTGCCAGGAAAAAGCTAAGACTGTCCAAAAGTACATTCTAGCAAGACGACCGTTTGCCATTAAACATACAGGCAAAAGCCAGGGTTTCTGGAACAATGTGCTGTGGACTGAATCAAGGATATAACTATGTGGCCATGGTTACAGTAGACTTGTTTGGTGCAAACTAAATACAGCATTTCAGAAAAACCTTATGCCAACCATTGAACATGGTGGTGAACGTATTATGGTTTGGGGTTGCTTTGGTGCTTTAGAGTCTGTGCAGCTTACAGTCATCAAGTCAACTTTGAATTATGCATCATATCAAAGTGTAAGGCTATTTGTCTGAAAGTTGAAGTTTAACCAGAAATGGGTCTTTTATCAGAAAAACGATCTGAAGCACATTCAAAAATCCACAAAAGAATGTCTCCAAACAAAATGGAGGGTTATGAACTGGCCTAGGTAATGCCCTGATTTGAATCCCATTCAAATGTTGTAGGGGATGTGAAAGGGACAGTTCATGCAAGAAAACCCACAAACATTGTACAACTGAAGACATTTTGCATGGAGGCGTGGTCCAGACATTTAGCAATATTTACAAAAACTGGTAGACAGTTGTGCAAAATGCCTACAACAAGTAATTTCTGCTAAATGGGGCAATACCACCTTCTAAGCCCATGGATATACTTAATAAATATAGTTTATTTATTTCTGTTAAATGATTGAAAGGGCAATTTTTCCTTGTGTTATGGTAAATATATTGCCTTTTATCTGTAAGCAGTTTGAAGAAGAGGTGTACTTCATTTATCACATAACTGATATGACCTGTGGTTACAGGGGTGGCCATGCATCAGAGAAGAGCCTTTTCTTGTGGTATCCATACCATGGCAGGGCAGGATTTCTCTCAAGTGCTTTCCGCTCACCACCTGTCTATGCAGCCTTCTTAGATGAGCCTCACGATCCCTTGGGTTTTACCAGTGGCTATCCTAGCAGACAGATAGCATGCCACTCATCTTTCTAGCTGCATGGTCCTCCTGCCCTTACTGCTATCTTTCGTGGTCCTGACCACCTCTACACTCTTATCTTCTCAATGAAACCCCATGTTCTTCTAAGATGGAGGGGGGGGGGGGGGTAGCCCCCCTGCAAGGGTAAGTTGTTTTTTTTGTTTTTTTTTCCTTGGTGTTCTTCTTTAAGTTCTAACATATGCATTTGAGTAGTGTTGCGTTCACGTACAAAAGGCAGAGTTTATAAACAAAGCTCATCTATACAAGTATGTCTGCCCCACTCCTACCCCAGATACTAAATGTACACAACCAATGACTGTTTATAGGGGAGAATACAAAGGATCTTGCAAGTACAACACACTCCTCTCAATGCGATAGGATGGAATAGAATGCATACTGTTTCGGCATCTGTGGCTTTAAAACGTTTTTTTCCATGAGAATAACTTTCTATGGCTGCTCTGTCACTGACCCTCATAAATTCATATTTAGGTGGGGACCAATTTGCCTTTTGGCTTTCTTACTCATTTCCTTTCTAACATTACACAATGCTTAACATTTTTCATGTACGTGAACTGCCTGGATGAAATTTTAATGGATTAATGCTAAAATGGTTTGCAAACTCAATTGTTCTTATTGTAATCATACTCCTGTGGATGTGGTGCGGCCCCCTGTGTGCTCAAGATAAGGCAAGGAGACAAAACCTTACAAATCTTTGTTGCCTCTATTTAGTTAGATGCTAGTGATAGGGATTGGGGAAGTGTGGTGGGTGCAGTAAAATGAAAGCATAGGCTCCACTAATATAAGCTTGACTCCCTTCCAATGCTGATCATGTGGGCCATCTTCAGATTTAATATAATGTAATAAAACATGCCAAGAACATAGAGGTTAGACAGATGTTTAGATACCACCCAAGTGCCCCCAGGAATCCTGTTTCAGGGCATCACTAAACACAATCTCATCAGGCCTATGGAGAGGGGAGCAAAGGTGCTGCTGCAACCTCTGGTTTATCAGCAGAGAACAATGGTGATTGGACAAGATATTGCAATCTGTCTGAGTATTTATACTCCTTATGAACCTAGGCTATTAATATTTGCATGGGTGTCAGTGTGTGATATCTCCTGCAGGCTTCTTAAAATTATTGTAGACTAGATTTCTCTGCAGTTGTATGTCTAAAATCTAAAGCTATATTTACTATAAGTGTCAAGGCCAACAGCAAGCCTCAAGGTTTTTATCTAAAAAAAAAGTCAAGGCAACTGGACTTGCTGTATTTTTCTTCAAGACGTTTCACTGGTCATCCGACCAGCTTTCTCAATTCAGAATGTCTTGTACAAAAATTATCTGGGAATAAAATGGTGAATGTTGCTCCAATCCACATAATCTGTTGACACAACCAGGTTTTGATTGCATTTGCATAATTGGAGTCTAGGAGGGGTTATTAACCTGCCCAGAGAAAGGTGTTCAAACAGCATTGTATATGGCAGACAATAGATGTCTATCCCCCCACCTCTATTAAGGCCCCATTCACACCTAATGCGTATTGTAATATGCGCGTCTGTCGCGCGTTTTTTTTACCGCGATTCGCGGTAAAAAGTCGCGCGATTCCAAAGGCTACTTGGCAGTATACAAATGGAAAACGCCCTACAAAACGGACCAATACGCAGCAAAAAACGCTCCGGGACCTTTTCATGCGTGGGCCGTTTTGTAGTGCGTTCGGGACGGGCGGAAATACGGACAGGTGGGAACGATACCATTGACTACAATGCTATTTATTTTTTTGACCGTTTTGTAGAGCGTTCATCGAGCGTAGGACGCGCTACAAAACGGTCAGGTGTGAATGGGGCCTAAAGCTTGGCTTCTCCATTTTTACAGAAATAGCCTCTTGCACACCTCTTTTAAACCAGTCCTCCGCCCTGTCTAGGATGCGTACTTCACTGTTTTCAAAGAAGTTACCTTTTTTCTTTTAGATGTAGGTATACTGACGAATCCTGACCAGAGGGTTTTGCTATTCTATGCTGTGCCATACGCTGGTGTAGCTGCTGTCTTGCGTCAAGGTTTAAATTATCGGCTAATCCTGGGGCTAAATGTGGCAACAAGACAATTGAAAGGTGTGCGTGCAGGGGATGTTAAAAGGAGTCACAAGTCTTTTTATAGTAAGGAAAACCTGAAACCATCTCTCCTTTCATATGATCATAGAGAAAAAGTTTTTACAAGAGGGTCTCAGTCAACTGTGCCAAAATAAATATGATGTCTTAATACAGTCCTGCTTCATTAAAATATTAGCTTTGGTTAGAGTTGGCCTTTATATGTTTAAAAGACGACAGTCAGGATAGAAATATGGAAGCTGTTACTAGTGACTTGGTTTTGTAGCCAGTGAAGTGATGGAACAACACGTATACACATGCAGGTTCTGGGCCAGTCACTAGCCAACTGGTAAAGTCAGGATAAGGATGACACCTGTGGAGCTTGCCCTTTCAAAAACAAGTCAACATTTGCAGCTCACATCCTTCTGTCCTTAAGAGATTCCTTTTGAAGCACAAGTGTGCTTTAACATAAAGTAACTCGCCTTTCCCCACCCCGGACTGTTATTTACGTTAATCTCAAAGCCTATTGTATTAACATCTCGCAGAAATCTTCTTTCTGCTGGCCATGTCTTCTATGGGGCCATCTCGTGAGCCTGAAGGTGCTCAGGAGATGCCTCTGTAGAAGACTGTTATTTACCTTAATCTCAAAGCCTATTGTATTATTAACCTCTCACAGAAATCTTCCTGCTGGCCATGTCTTCTATGGGACCATCTCGAAGGTGCTCAGGAGATGCTCCTGTAGAAGCCTTTGGGGATCACCAGTGCAGGCATGGTCAACAGCGAGAATGAGGATCATCAATGAGCATCACTCAAAATACACAATACAGTCTAACTGTACAATCAACTTTAGATCCACCAAAACTAAGTAAAATGAGGACCGACCTAATCTATCCACTCAATTTGCATTCAATCATGCAGGCCCTTGCCCTACATACTTGTTGGTAGATCTAAAGAGATTGTACAATAAGATTGTAACATGCGCGGTGAGCTTCAGATAGAGACCCTCTGTATTCTGTGCCCACCACTGGCTACATGCACAGCGTACCATCAATAAAAAATAGAGACTGTTTCCTCTCATTTTATTTTGCATAGGAGTGCACACTCTGAGTACTTTTCATGTACAGTGATCGTTCAGGCTCCAGCCACTGTTAAACACTTGTTTATAGGCGGGATGAAAGGGGAGCAGGGGAGTGGCTTGTCGCAGCTGCTATTGGGAAAGTAGAGTTGGTGATACTGAACCCATGGCAGAGATTACTATGAACACATTTCCTGGAATTTATCAATCCTTTAGAGTTGTCACATCTCTGCATGACAAATGTTGGAGCCTGCAACAAATTCATGTAACTGTTATATGAAATTGTTTCATGGGGGCATGGTGAGGGGCAGCGCTGAGGGCAGAGTGTCCATACGGCCACACTCCATCCTCAGTGCATTTTTAGCCCTTTGGCCGACAGCATGATAGCAACCAAGGACGAGGGCAGAGTGTCCATACGGCCACACTCCATCCTCAGTGCATTTTTAGCCCTTTGGCCGACAGCATGATAGCAACCAAGGACGATGTGCAGCCCAGCTGACAGCGTCCTAGAAACCTGGGGAGGGATCATGGGGTTTCATGGCTCGCTTCAGAATTACATTAATCTCTATTATCTCCTGGTTTTATACTGTTGACATGTCTGAATCTGAAACACATGGTATTATAAACTACCAAACTGCAAACCTTTTATGAATTTGGCAAAAGAGTGTTAGATACAGCTGTAAAGCACTGTTGTAATGTGCTGCAGCATATAATTAACCTAAAAGAAAATTAAGCACTGCAACATAATACATCGCATCTTCACACCACAAGGCAGCTCCCACATGCTATGTTTTGCCATGTGGTGCAGTGTGACAAATCCTAACAAATCCTAAAAAAAAACCAATGGCAAAACATTTCCTCTGAGAACTCGCAGACCCCACCATACATCTTGCACAGCCCGCCCACCTGAGACCCTAAAAACTAGCAAAGCAAACCAGGGACCCCATCCAGCCCACCGGAGACCTTGCAGAGCCCACCACAGACCCCGCATAGCCCACCAAAGACCTTGCAGAGCCCACCACAGACCCCTTATAGTCCACCTGAGACCTTTGTTTTAAACTTTTTTCTATACTGTTACATGACCGCAAAGCTCCAGCTCCTTTGTGTAATGTGGAGGCCCCACAATGGGAATGAAATCCATAACTAATGACCTTACCTGCTGGCATCCATTGCTCTAAGGCTTAGCCATTATTGGCAAAGGAGAGAATTCCCTTCCACCAGTCAGGCCAGAAAGAGTTAGAGAACTTTGCGGACATAACATTTGTTATATAATATATGCAGGACCATGGGGAGAAAACATTGCAATTTGTCATATATAATGTATGTAGGACCATATGAAGAAAAGGGACAAAACATTTAAATGTTGGTTTATTACATAACCTTTCCTTCTATTACTTCATTTACTTTCCTACCAAAGGATATGCCATTCAGCTAGTCTTGTAATCCCAACACCCCTGGCCGACAGCAAAACCAGGTTGGTAGGTCCCTTTTTTTTCCATTTAAGTTAAGCAGTAGAGCTGGGTCATAAACCTGATTTGTGCATCATACTGAACCGACCTCCTGTTCTATGGGGGGACTGCAGGAAACAAGTGTGTGTGTATATAGATATATCTATCTATATAGATA
>NW_017306362.1:94004-98664 GCF_000935625.1 Nanorana parkeri | reverse complement strand
TATATATATATCAGTTACAGTCTATTGCCTAAATAATGGGATCAATTTGATAATTTTACATTGCATGGAGTTTGGCTTTAAGTGCTACTCTGCACTTTTAAATTTCCCTTTGGCTAATTCTGCCTATTGCTTTGCCTGAAGATATTAGTAACATTGTAGGCACATGTTGAGGCTTCTTCAGTAAAGGTGCCCATACACCTTAAGGTGCCCATACACTTTACAACCCTCGCAAGACTTTTGTCTTGTGGGGGTTGTAAAGTACTTAAAAAAACATACAATCTGCCCATCATGGACAGGCAGATCGTACTTGCGATCATCGCAAGCCCGCCCCCGTGAGGGGCGGGCTTCCGATGACTGTAATGAGGGGCGGGCTTACGATGACTGCAAACGGGCAGTGTGCGCGTGCGCACATCGGCCCGTTCGGCAGTTGTCGAACCAGCAGGCCGCTAACTCGGCGAGAATCATACGATTCCCGGCGGGTTTTCTAGCATGCTGGTTCGACGGAAGACGTGCGACCGTACAGTAGAAACGGTCGCACGCCTTCCATACACTGCACGATTATCGTACGATCGTGGGATTTCCCGCGATTCTCGTACGAGAATCGTGCGGTGTATGGGCACCTTTTACGATTATCGTACGATAATCGTATGTGATAGACTTTTCGTACGACAATCGTAAGGTGTATGTGTAGTGCCCGACCGACAGTACTGTACAATCGTACGACTTTTGACGTTCAAGCATGTTTGAAAACTTTGGTTGATCGTATGATTTTCGCATGGTTGGTGGCGTTTCCGTCTGTCAAAAGTTGTACGATTAACACTGCTCATTGCAAACGAAAATAAGTGCTGTCGATTACCGCAATTCGTCCAGGTGTTTTTTTTTTTAACTACCGCTGATTGAACCTTGCGATAATCGGGGCAGGATGGGGCCGCCGTACGACAATCCTACGACGGTTCGATCATCGGACGAAAAGTTTCGTCTAATAATCGTCAGACGAGCAGTTAATTTGTAGCGATCCTCCTTTTATTTTAAAGTGATTTCTCACTAAGGAAGTTATAGTTATTTTTCACATTTCTAACAAAGTAATTTTACAACAATTTGTAGCCCACCGCTCGGTGGTTGAGTTTGAACAGCATTTCATGCCAGCGACACTCTGTCTGCATTCATCTCTATAGCTTAACTATAGAGATGAATCAGCAATTAGTGATTTGTAGCAGAGTACACCAACCCAATGTGGTAGCACTAGTATGACTTGTATCAGCAACAAATTGCTTCTTTGTGACAAATCTCCAGCGACTCCACTAAGTTAAATTGCTAGCTACAAATTACCGTTAATCGCTGGAGTTAGCCATTTGTTGCAGCAATGAGTCAGTTCTACAAAATGGCTTGTCTGATATGGCCCTAAGGCTGAGATTATTTGAACACTAACCCATAATAACCAATTCAGTCTTCTAGGTCGGTTTGGACTAATCTCATTGCATATGCTCAACATTCACTGATAATTTGCAACAACTGATGCAATTGCTTTACATTACAACTGGATAATGTACGGGAGTGGCCGTCAACTTACAAGGTGTAGGGGTGTAGGAGGCCCTAACTGGGGCCTATTATGTGTACATCATATTCAGAATACTCTAAGAGACTTAAGACATACTACGGGAGACAATTTGGGACTGCTGGCATGCAACAAGGGTGGACGGAGTCTAAAGCTGGCCATACACTGTGCAAATTTCTTCCAGTTCTTGATGAATTGGCCAAAAATTGGACAGTGTGTGCTGCTGTCAGCACCCTTTTGGTCAGCATCCTTCGATCAGCTGATCAAAGGAGCTGGTTGGAAAATCAGCTGCCAGCTCTGTTCGGGTATTCTGACAGCGGCTGTGGCCATCGTCGGAATACAACGAAGACAGCAGAAGATGCTTTGATCAGCCTGCAGGTTGAACAAAGAAAATATGACAGTGTATAGCCAGCTTAAAGACACACTGCCAAGGATAGAGAGAGACTGGTGGCATGCTACATGAAACTGCTAGCAATCAATGTCATTTTAGCCCCCTTACAAATCAGTGCTTCCACTATTGACTCCTGGGGTCTACAAAGGGGCTGCACAGCAAGTACCAAAAAGTGGAACACACCTGTCAACAGGCGTTTTCCAGCATGCTGGGAATACCCACTACCAATAAGCTGCAGTCAAATGATGACTATGCATTGTGGCAGTTTTAAGATCTCCTATCTTGCCTTTTATCGATTTGGAAGGTTTGCCTGTGTGTGACCAATCGCAAAGACTAAATCTGCAATAATTTCCCCTGGAAAAGCGTAAATGGTTAGCGGCCCCTGAGGACTGGTTTGGCACACCCTGGATTCCAGGATTGCCCTTCATTCTTTACGTACCCTCCAGTGACAACAGGGAGTCGAAGACTTTACACTGCACCTGGCCGGTGCTCTGCGAGGCACATGACATCCACAGGCCCTCGTACAGCCCCACCGCTGTGATAATGGCATCTCCGGCATACGACGACTGCTTCCACTGAGGTAACGCCGTGGTAGAGATAATCCCTATCCATCCGCCCAGAGCGAGAAAATAGCCAAGGAGCTGAATTCCTGAATTGGCCATAGTGTCCAATATGAAATAAAATTTTTAGTCTTTTGTTTGTTTCAAGGTATCCGGTTAATCTGCAGCTTGCGGTCCCGTCCTTGTTGGTCAATGTGGTCCTCTCCACCTGTTGCTCTGTCCCAGTGGGCTGGTGGTGGTGACACCAGGATGTGCTGCAGCTTTAGTAGCAGTACATAGAGATGTTCTTCCAGGCAGAGATGTGCAGGGGACAGTGAGGTGCGGAGACCTTCATGTTTACACTCGACTGAGCCTCTAGGACACCCAGGGGACAATGTGGCAATAAAAGGGAAATAAAATGACACACACTAATGTCTGTATGTGTGAGCAGTTTGGAGAATGCCAGGGGGCAGGTCCTTGGGATTAATGAAATTCAGAGGAACACCCACAGAGGAAAAGGCACATGGAATTTAGAATTAACCCAATATGTACTGGTGAGCAGACTTCTACTCCCCTGTATTACACAAGCGGCACAGAAGTTTGAGGAATACTCTGTGGAATGTTTTGTAGTCATTAAATAGCAGTGTAAGTGCTAATATCTGGAGAGTAGGCTATCCTATAATTAAAGTGACACTAAACTCAGGAGTTAAACCTTAAAAATACATTCAAGTACCTATTAACAAAAATGTATATTATTTGTGTATCACTCGGCTGTAGATCCTCAAATCATCTCTGAATTGGTGCGGACACTGTCCTTCCTTCTGGAGAGGCGATACGTTTGTTCCCCATGGTCCCTTTGTGTTGTAGTCAGGGCGAATCGATATGCCTGAGCAGAGCACTGCCAGTAGGGTTGCCACCTGTCCAGGATTCACACGGACAGTCCGGGTTTTGAATGCTGTGTCCGGGTTTCATGGAGGCAGAAATCCGGACACAAGATGTCAGGCAGACAGGGGCAACCAAAATAGGTGCTACTGTCCCCGCACTAAAAATTAGTCTTAACTGTGATATTTACATATGAATAAGCCACGACTCATTCTCCCCCAAAAATGTCCTTCGTCACTAGAGAGTTCGGGTTTTGCTTGAAGAAAAGGTGGCAACCCTAGCTGCCAGTCTCGCTGACCACCTGAGGGCTCATGCTGACCACCTGAGAGCCTGAACAGATGCAATGTATTGCTGGGATTTGCAGTCCTCTATAGCTGGTGCCATTCTGCATTGCTCGGTAATGCATTACCGGGATCTGTAGTCCTCCATAGTTAGTGGCGGTATTCTGCATTGCTGTTTAATTTATTGCTGGGATTTGTAGTCCTCTACAGCTGGTGGTATTCTGCATTGCTGTGTAATGTATTACTGGGATTTGTAGTCCTCTATAGTTGGTGGTATTCTGCATTGCTCTATAATGTATTGCTAAGACTTGTAGTCCCTCTACAGCTTGGCAGATCTGCCAGGGTCCCAGCTGCAACCGGGCCCTGCCGCTCCACCACTGACTCCAAGCTGTTGAGAGACTACAAATCACAGACCGGACTGGAGCAAGAGGGCCCTGGTGACTGTCGCCATTTCCATAAAAAGTCCCATCAAAATCCTCAGCACTAGGCACCTGATGCTCTTAATCCAGCCCTGAGTGTAGTCCATCATGGGAGCGAGCTTGGAGCAGGTTGCAGGTTTGGTAAAAGTAAGGTTTTTTTAACCTTCAGCAGCCGTGTAAGGCCCATTGTATCTTGAAAACTACGTTTACTTCTCCTTTGACAACGATGCAAGTGCAGCCATAATGTGTCATTGTATATGCAGGTTCTTTTACCTGCTTAGTAGTGCTGCACAGCCATACTCGGGGCCATCCCTATAATGAAGCAGTCTGAGACTGTTGCCTCAGGCGGCATCTCTTTGGGTCACATGGGGCATAGCCCTCTGAATCACAACGTTTGCAATGTGCTTGCTGCCCCCTTTTTGCTTTTTGGCCAGAGCGTCCCAGGTTGCTAAGAGCCATAAGGACCATACACATCTCCCAGCCCAACTCTTGGCAACCTGAGATGCTCTGGCTGGTGTCCCATCCAGCTCCAGGCAACCAGTGATGTCAGTGAGCTGGGCGTGACACCGGCGAGATAATCCATTCCTCCCCCC
>NW_017306362.1:73891-93985 GCF_000935625.1 Nanorana parkeri | reverse complement strand
AGCAGAACTGAGGAGTAAAGATGGACGGAGGGATTTGGTCCAACTGAACAAAATCAGACTGGTCCCTGCTGCTGTTTGTTTTTTCCTGCAGACCCCGACCGCATTTTCAGCACAGGTGGACCACTTACTAACATGGCACTGTATGATGCTTTTCTGTACCCAGAACTTCTCTATATGAGCCCTTTAGAAACCCAAGTGTGTTAAACTGGCCATACACCTATAGATTATCTGCAGATTTTCTATGGTCACATGAAAAAAGTGCAACAGATTCTTCCATCTATGCTAAACTGTGTGGATGGAGGAATCTCCCACTGGGCCAAGCTTCAGTATCTTGCTAGTCGGACCAGCTGGCTCTCAAAATACCTGAACAATCTGATTGGATGCAGACACTGTTCAGGCACTTTGGCACTTTTTCCATCTGACCATAGAAAATCTGCAGATATTCTATAGGTGTATGGCCAGCTTTAGAGGCACTCTTATTCCTCTAAATCCTAAGAATAATCGGAGGCCTTATAAATAAGTCTGAACAGCTTCTTTAGAAGTGAGTGCGATGACTGCTATACCACTAGCGTGACCCTTAGTCGTGTAGCGTAGAGACGGCCTTTGTTTTCTGCAGCTCAGTGGGTTCATGACAGTGTGTGTGTGGGTCTGAGCTCCATCACGTCAAAGCCCTTAACAAAGCCCTCATTGAGAATAATTTATTATTGATTTATTATACAGTGTATGCATTTGCAAAATGAAATCACAACAAAAGAATTACATGCTTGTGCTTAAGAGAAACAAAGTGTGACCAAACAGAGGATGTAATGTGTGTGCCATTGTGTCACAGGGAAAGGCGCAACTGACATCAGTTTTATGCAATGCTTTTAAAACTTAGGAACTTTCAAAGTACTTTGCCATATTTCACCATATGCTGAATTAGATGTATGGTGATATATGTTACCTACCAGGGGGTCTGCAATTCTTTCAGCCAGTCTTGCGCTCCATACATCCCTGCCAGACAGTCCAACCTCCTCCACTGCATCCTCAACACATCTTGGTCAAAAACGCACCTCCTGTCTACTGACAGGACAGTGAAGGGTCAGGGGTACATAAATGCTCACACTGCTCTTTCCTCTAATCAACACGTTTCCATTTATGCACATGCACACTTCAGTACAACTTCTACTACTGTGCCCTCCCTCTCCTGGTCTGAATGCTTCTGTATAGATAACATATGGCTCGGGTAGTTTCTTTTAAAATACACTTAATGCACAATTTAATTCTAGTTATTTTTTTCAATTTTGCTCAGAGTTCTTCTTCACAGCCCTACTGCACCCATCGGAAATAAATATTTTGTATTGTATAGAAGTGAGACAGTCACCAAAGATGAGTGCAGCGCTTGTGCTGGGTTTTCTTTTAAGACAGCCCAGCGTGCACTGTGCACATAGAGGCAACATGTCATACATGTTTGTTTGCAAAATAATTTTATTAAGTTGTAAAACTAGACAAAAAATTTAAAACCCTAAAAAAAACAATGCCACTTTAGTTTACCCTTTTAAAGTATATCTAAAGCCCTGAGTTAAAGGATCATTAAACCCTCACAGGTTTTTTTTGCATATGTCTACTGCTGTCTCCACCGCGCGCTCCTGTCCGAAGATCTGAAGATTCTCGGGTGGCCGCAAAGGATCATGGGCAGCGTGCTCCCGCACAGACACCGTGGGACAGGAAGAGACAGTAGTCCGTGCTGGATCAGAGACCGGCACCAGTGCTGGAGGGACTCCTGTAAACTACTGGAAAGGAGAAGATGATCGGATCGAGAGGCATCATTTAGGGTAAGTCAATAAAGCAGCATGGGAGGGGGGGTGGATTTTTTACTTTAAAGTTTGAAGAGAGAGCGTTGCTGATGTCATCAGGATTGCTCACTACTGGAAGAAGACTGAGGAGGAAGTGGACCCACAGAGTCATGTGACCCTCCAAAAGGGAAGTTAAAAAAAGAGGAAAGCCTATTGCCAGCAAGAGCCTTAGGGGTAGAAGTAAGGGGGGCAACTTTGTCCCTCCAGCTGTTGTGGAACTACAAGTTCCATGAGGCATTGCAAGACTGATAGGTATAGGCACAGACAGAGGCATGTTGGGATTTGTAGTTAAAGCACAGCTGGAGGGCCAGAGTTGCCCATCCCTGCTCAAGGGAAGGGGTGCGTACTGGGGAGCACGTACTGGGGAAGGGAGCACAGAGCTAAAATTTAAGCTTTAAATATGTTTCTCATCCTACAATATTTCCATAGTTGTCATTTTCCTTTCCATTAAGTTGGATTAATCCCACCATGGGGAACCCAGTCCACCAGCTCTCACATGTTGTCAGCGGGGTCCAGGCACTTTGTGCTCCATTGGTTCTGCTATCACGGATTACTGAGTTCCAACTGGTGAACATGAGAGAGTTTACATTCCACGCCATTACTGAGACATAGGACCAGTGAAGCAAAAAGTCAGCGGTCAATGCAATTAGAAAAGAAGCCAGGCGATAAACAAGAACATCAAGCAAAACACAAATTGGTAAACATTTACAAACTGGCTACTATTTTAATATATAATTTTACAATATTTTTCTATTTCTGTTGTTTTTTTTTTTTTTAATTTTTTATAATATGCTGTTTGCAAAGAAGAGCAAAGCCTTGGACCTGTAGCAGGAAGTGCAGCCTGGGTTTTACATGTCTCAAAATTATGTGAAGTGTTTTTTAAGCAGCGTCATTCTTTTTTTTCACGGAACTCACATTTTGCCCTTTTATTTTCCTCCGCCTGTGATTCCCCAAGTAATAAAAATCAGGAATTCTTATATTTTTATAAGACTGCTGACACCATGATTGTTAAAGTGAACCTGTACTTCACTCAAGGATACCACTAGCCCCTCAACTGTTTATTCTTCCCTTCCCTGCTTTCACCTCTCACCCAAATATCTAATACCTGGTACTGCTGGATTGGGGGGAGAATGTGACTGTCCTCCCTTACTCCCATGATGCTTGAAACTATGGGCTGACATGTAGGGGTTGGGAAACGGTCTTCAAGCTGTGTAAGCTCCTACTAGAGTGACTTTGAGCCTACACATGGCTATTTCCCTTCACTCAGGCAGATGGACAATTGAGGCCCCATTCACACTAAGCGACATACCTTTTGGAGTGGATCTGTGCGGCCGGGATAGCGTGACGTTCCAGCGACAATCCAGCGACGGTAGCGCAACCTTCAACATCGGGCTGCATTAAAAAAATCGAAAAATCTTGCAAAATAAGCAGACAAAAAGGGTCCTGTAGAAGCGACTTGCGACCGCAACGAGCGACGGGCGACACGGAGCTGTACATGAAGACAGCTCCATTGAAAATCATTAGCCGGCGACTTCTCGCGATATCGCGCGGCAATCCGCTCAGTGTGAATGGGGCCTAAGTGAACCTTTTCTGCCTACATAGGCAATGCCCAGGTTTACTTTAGGAATTCTTCTTTTCTTCTACACTGCCTAGGAGCGGCTTCGTACCAGATAGTGGTGTAACTATAACCATAGCAGCCCAGGCAGACTATTTGGAAACTGGGGTAGAAGGGGGTCCCGTTAGGTTGATGAGGCAGATTTTTAGGTTGTTAACATAGAACAAGTAAAGATTACACATTACTGTATCATTAAGGGTTGGGGAAGTTGCAGTTGAAGACAACCCTAATCCTCTGTAAAGTCTACAGTGTAGGAAAGCTGATGTCAGATGCACAAGAAGATTCTTTGGGATCTTGGTATTGTTAGTCACAGCCCAGAGAACGTTCATCAGCGGCCCCCCTCATCACATTTGCTATGGGACCCCGTGATCTGTAGTTATGCACCTGGTACCAGATATTTAGGAGCTTGGGTGTATACACATGCTGAGGGATGGGGAATGGGAAGGAGGGGGTATGACATTGACCTAGGCTCCCTAAATTAATTATTTCTATAGGCCTTTTGGTATGGTGAGGCTCTCTGGAGCTTAGTCCTATAAAACCAAGTTATGATCTGGATTTCCTCTGCTTGCTTTTCAGCAGCAATGATTGCAGTGTAAAGTCACCATAGGTATTCTTTAAAATTGATCTATTCTGGATCCAGGCAACTTTATCCTTCAAACAGTGTTGGGCAAATCAGAATTAAAAGATCTAGCTGCTACAGTAGGCATTGTCATCCATTCCACAGTGCTGTGTGGCTGTGATGAAGCCACAATATTAGTGGAGGTGGAAGAGATCAACTAGCAGGTCATCTTGTTCCTAGAACTCGAGCCCTGATGATGCCATCAATGTAATCTAGTAATCGGTAGCAGACTTTAGTAAGCTAGGTGATATACTTTGTAAGACTAGAGGAACAGAGGTGTCTAGAGACATGTAGCAGGAAGTGAAGCCTATGTTCTGCTTCTAATTGGGAATTAAATTGCCTGGCCCAAAATAAAATCACCACCTAGATTTAGATCAGTGTTATGATCTGGGGTTGCTTCATTTGGTCATGGCTAGGTTCAGCAACGTTAAAATTAGATCAGCTGCCTACCTGAATATACTGAATGTCCAGGTTTTTCCATCAATTGATTTTTTTCTTCCCTGATGGCACATTGGGCATATTCCAAGATGACAATGCCAGGATTTATCAGGCTCAAATTGTAAGAGTGCTTCAGGGAGCATGAAACCACTGGAAAAACCTGGTCATTCGTATATTGAGGTAGGCAGCTGACCTCGCATAACGTTGCTGAACCTGGACGTGAGCAACTGAAGGAACCCCAGATCATAACACTGCACGGAATCCAGGTGGTGACTTTTTTTTTTTGGCCAGGCAGTTTATATGCTACATTGTTTAGTGATTGCTTGTTTATATAAACTGTGCCACTGAATTCCTGTTACATGACCACATTTCAGATTTAAAATTAACCCTAGATCCTCGTTAACAACTGATGACCCAACAAGACCCAACCCAGTCCCCTCTTTTTTTTGGCGTATGTAACATTTTCATCTTTCCTCCCCAGGATGCAGACACATAGTTCACAAGTACAGCTAATCTGCATGCTCCGGGGGTTTGGGAAAGTCAGTGTTAATTTATGAGGTATGTGCTGAAATAATGTGTTTGGTTGTTTTGCGAAGCAGTTAAAAAATACGGAAATGTCTACTGTGAAATGAAATGGGTACCTAGAGATTCACTGCTCATTAGAGAAGTGAAACGAAGTGTTTTCTCTCACATACGCACTGACTTCACCCCACATAATAAAATAGGTCATGGTATGGACAATTTTGGCATGACGTACACTGTACGTCGTCAGTCACGAAGGGGTTAAGGAGGCAAAAGCCAGAAGGAGCTTTAATATTTTCATTACTTTTGGGTGTGACAACTTTACTGTACAGTAAGTCAAAATTGTCACCCTAGGACGAGAAGTGTCACTGACAGGATCACTTGGTGAAAATAAAGGGGAAAAAAAAAGCCTAAGAAAACACCACCAGTGCAGTACCTTGCTAGTCGGCCCCACTGGTTCTCACAATACCTGAACAATGCCTGCATTCATTCAGATTGTTCAGGTGTTTTGGCAGCCAGCGGGGTCGACTAGCAAGATACTGAAGCTTGGCCCAGTGGGAGATTCCTCCATCCACACAGTTTAGTGTAGATGGAGGAATCTGTTGCACATTTTTCATCTGACCATAGGTTGATTAAAAAAAAAATCTATAGGTGTATGGCCAGCTTGGTAAGCTGCAATATATTACATTTTTGTTCTTGGGATTAGATCTATTTTAAATCTCCTGTGATGCAGGGTCCTCTCCATTAGTGATGGGCTCGGGCGTGTTCGCAGCTCCATGTGCCAAACCCGCCAGGAAGCTGGCAGCGCCAATCACAGGCACGGAGACCTTTCCCGATCTCTGCAGCTGCGGACCGGGATATGTCTCAGTGCCTATGATTGGCGCAGTCAGCTTCCTGGCGGGCTCGGCACGTGGAGCTGCGAACACGCCTGAGCCCATCACTACTCTCCATTCCCTCTTCTGCCTGAAATTCCAACAGGTGTTGATAATGGTATTCCTATGTTCTATATTTATTGTATGTCTAGTGTAATCTAACCTCAATGAAAAGTAAATTTTGCCGCCTTGTACTGTTTACTTTTAGTTTCTAGTTGGTTATTAATGCAGCCTAGAGCCATGCCGCTTCAACTACTTCAGCTGGCCGGTGACATGGCACTTAATGGAATGCTCAATGAGTTTGCAATTTAAATGTAAAGCAAGCACAGAGGTGTTATAAATGTGCTTGTTCGTACTGAAACTAGGTAGGATGAATGGCGTTAGAGAGAATTTGATTGCTTACCACCCAACGTTCTGAGCTTAGAAAGAGAGACACTTGCCAGCTCAAACTAGGCAATGGACACATCACTTTGGCATATAAATTCTTAATGGTCCGCATAACTGGGGATGTGATGTCCCCAGTTATGCAGACCATTAAGAGTTTATATGCCAAAAATGATTGGTTAAACTTAGAATTGTCTTACAGTTTTACCTGCAAACTCTTGAGTTTATCTATAAGTTTTGTTAATTTCCCGCTGGCTCCATACCTGTTCTGGAGAGAAAGTTCTCTGCTGCTAAGGTTCCAAATCATCTTGAGACCCTCAGGCATTTACCTGAAAACTAAAATCGGTTATATATTCAATAAATGTATAAAGAAAAACCTAGCATGGAGTACCTAAGAGCCTGTGTTGGCAAACTTTAGGCTTGTGTTGATGCCATCAGTTTGAGATGCTTCTGAGATCATTCAGAATTAATTAAAGGGTGCATTTGACCTGCTTCATGCGGGTTTTGCCTTCCCATAGACTTGTATGGGAAGGCAAAACCCTTCTGACGTGAACAAAAGCCAGTCGACACAGGCCTTTGATATTAATATATCCACTCTCACTGAGCTACAAGTGCTCAGTACCCCAGGGAAGCAATATTATTTTTTCTCTAACCCTATAATAAAAAGTAAAAACAAAAGCAATAAAAAAACCGGCTTCCTGTAGTCCCCTATATAGTGTCATTCAAACTGGTAGAGGGAAGGGTGGAGCTGGAAATCAACCAAGATCAGCTTCAGTGCACATGTTCTGAAATGAGGAGAGCTAGGTAAGTGGAGTAATGACTCATCAATGTGCTGCTGCTCTTTCATTGCCCATTCAGCAAGCTGGAGGTGTGCTCTAGACCAGTGGTTCTCACCCTTTGTAACCTCAGGACCCACATTTGTCCTTGGTCATTAAGTCGCGACCCAAATCACACTGTAATGGAATGCACAGCATTAGCATACCGTGCGTTCTGGTGCTGGCGTACAAACTGTGTGTGGGAGATGCCTTTTTTTTACCATTCAAATGAATTGGCACGGCAACACACCTCCCACACCAGAATGCATGGTAGGTGTGATTGCGTGGTGCAGTGCGTTAATCACATGGTGCTATGCGATTAATGCACTCTACTAGTGTGAACGGGCCCTCAAAAACACTGACATACATACACAATCTCACATACTCACAGAGATTCTCACACACATACACACAATTTTTTTATTTTTTTTTAAGATCCACCCAGTCTCTCTACCTTACAAGAACTGGAATGGATCCTCCGCCTGGGGACCAGTGTGGGCTGCTGTGCTGTGATGGAGCTCCATCCATATGTGCATTGCATGTTAAGCTCCCTTGTGTGCCCTGTAGAAGTGTAGGGTGCCAGAATGTGACGTCACTCCGATCCAGGCACCTCTATAGAACACGTGAGGAGGGAGCTGTAAGCAATGCGCATATGGATGGAGCTCCCTCGCGGCCATACACCCAGCCCACCCCACCTCAAGCTGACACTCGGCACCGGGCAGCATATTTTGAATGGCTGCTTGGAGCGAGAACTGGCAGTGCTGCGCTAGGGGGAGGCAGAGTTCACATACTCACAGAGATTCTCACACACATACACACAATTTTTTTATTTTTTTTTAAGATCCACCCAGTCTCTCTACCTTACAAGAACTGGAATGGATCCTCCGCCTGGGGACCAGTGTGGGCTGCTGTGCTGTGATGGAGCTCCATCCATATGTGCATTGCATGTTAAGCTCCCTTGTGTGCCCTGTAGAAGTGTAGGGTGCCAGAATGTGACGTCACTCCGATCCAGGCACCTCTATAGAACACGTGAGGAGGGAGCTGTAAGCAATGCGCATATGGATGGAGCTCCCTCGCGGCCATACACCCAGCCCACCCCACCTCAAGCTGACACTCGGCACCGGGCAGCATATTTTGAATGGCTGCTTGGAGCGAGAACTGGCAGTGCTGCGCTAGGGGGAGGCAGAGGAGCCTAGAAAAGTGGAAGGCATGCGGCGACCCACTGAGCACGAGGTCGCGACCCACTTTTGGGTCACGACCCACCAGTTGAGAACCAAGGTTCTAGACCATGCTGTGCTGTTTCTGCAGTTGTAGTAGGACTCCATTATGAGAGTTGGAGAAGCACTCCATTCAGCCTTTGATCAATTCAACTGGCGAGTGCTTGAAATGACCCAACAGATGTTGTAAAATCCAGAGTGTGGAAAGTCAACTGCACTCCAATTATTATTTTTTATTGTGAAAACCTAATGTCAAAAGGTCAATGCTAACATTTCGAGGCCTCAAAGGGCCCCTTTCCTTTGACTATGGTGCCTTGAAAAGGCGACCCCGTGAAGTCCCAATACGTCACCTTGTAAATTGAAATTTTCACAATAAAAAATTAAATAAAATTGAAATAAACACATTGGATTGCTTTTTTGATCTCTACGTTCTACTGGAGTTGAGTGCCTGACAGTGCTGCTGGACACTTTGCAGCCACTTCCCGTCTACATGCACTCCAGCAACCTCTGCAGGGCATTTCTGAGATCAGGTTTCCTGATGATGACGACAGTCAATCATCACTGCGTAGTGTGTGTTAAAATAGCCACTTGTAGTCTTTGTTGGAAGCCTGTCTATACGTGACAATGCAGGAGCATGATTGAGAGACAGGGACATAGCATTGCCACCCTACAACAGGAAGTACCTGAACAAGGACCATTCATGATAGGATAAGCAGTCTTATTTGCAAAATTGGTTTTGAAATAAAAAAATTTACATTTTTATATGAGCTATTAATGACTGGCTTTCTATATACGGCACCGTAATAAATGTCAAAAGATATTACCGAAAAAAAATATTGGGTTTTATTGCTTTTGTTTTTTTTTTTTTTTTATAGGTAGAGGAAAAATAATATTGCTTCACTAGGGTACTAAGCACTTGTAACTCACTGTGAGTGAATATATTCATAAACTTAGCATTGATAGCATAACTATTCCCAGGAGAGTACGAGCCGAGCTTTGATGGGTTAAAATTGGAAGTAGGGTCTCCGTACTTCACTCCTTTATTTTTCAATAGCACTTGAAAAATGAAAATTAATCTTTTACTCGGGCGTGACAATGATAATCTTTCATGCTACATAACCATGTCGACTGAATCGCCATGACAACCTTCTACTCTAGTACGGAGAATTCCCAGGAATAATTGGCACATCACTTACTACAAATGAGATGACATGCACGCGGCTAATCCCCAAAGCAAACAGAAGTAGACTTCTACCTAATCATATTCAGCTTTTCTCTTGTGTAGTCCATATAAATAGCCTGAAATCAATTTTTTCATGTGCTTGAGTGACTCTGATCTGTTTAGCAGTAAGAGAATTAATTTGCACAAGGTAACAACACACTGACAAACTCAATGCAAAGACACAGGTCAGGTACACAACAGCTCGGTGTTTGCTCTGGTGGAAGTTAATTCTGCAAGAGCCTTCCTAAATCCGCGTGGATTGGAGTATGCTGTAGGTACTTCAGATGTCACTTCCTTGGTATGCTTATATTGTACCATAGAGGTGGCTTAGGTACCATTATTGCATATGTTATAGAATGGCTTTTAACTAGCTCTAGATAGCTTGTATCTTTTCTGGTTGGTTTGTGATATCAACAAAGAAGTGAAGTATGTCACTAGTATACCAAGGATCTTCATCCAATAACGCCTTTATTGATGTTCAAACATAACATAGCCATGTTTTAGGACCACGCATGGTCCTTTTTATCTTGCATATTTATCACGTACCTGAATTGAGATCCAACTGTGAAGGGGGCTACCCGTGTACCTCTTATCCCATACCTCTGGAGGTGGTGACAGGATGTAAGGAGGCACCGGCTCAGGTACTGGTGGATAGCTGGGTTTTGTAGAGATGCTTGAGTCTGGTTAATCTGCAGGACCAGAATGGAAATTAATCAGATAACAGGCGTGGAGCAAGAGATGCACTGGCTGGATTAGGGGCCTCAGAGAACTGGTGGGATGAAGCACCAAGTATGTAAGCTATGGGCGAAGTCAGGCCCAAAGCCGGGGTCATACGTGGGAAGCTGAATCTTGAAGTGCTGAATCGCAGATCAAGAGCAAGGTTTAGGAATCGTAAGCCAGGATCACACACAGGGGAGCAGAAAGTCGAGGTACCGGGTCAGAACTAGGAAGGCTGAGTCAATGGTCACAAGCCGGGTTCAAACAAAGAAGATCCAGAAGCCAGGAACAGAACGGAGGGCACACAAGGGGGACAAGCTGACAAACACTCAGCAACTTGATCATGGCTTCTGTCAGTTTGAATAGCCAAAGTGCGCCAGGCGTGTGCTAACGTACATGCGCTATTGCTTGTAAACGTTCCTGTGCGTGCACGTCTATGTGCCAAAGTGTGTTTGCCTGGAGCTTTGGGAGTGGGCATTGTCATACTAGCACAGGAAGAGTGTTACTGGCGGGATCACCAGGTGAAAATTAAACAAAAAAACCTAAAACCAATAGAACCCAATGCATCCACCACCTCTAAGGACTGGTAATCTGCAATATATTACATTTCTGTTCTCAGGTTTAGGTTTATACTTTGGGTTCAGACTTACATTTCCTGTCCACAAAAGACGCTCAGGTTTCCCAACCATTAACTATATGACATCCTTGCCTTATGTAGTACAAAGAGTTCATTAAAAATGGCTATCAGGTGGATGACAATGATGTAAATGAGGCGTGAGCTGGGAATGTTTAACCTCCGAAGTCCTCAATTAGCAGTCACCTCACATCCAACAATGTGCAGTAACCACGTCCTATGTTTATCTACAGGGGAGAGAGAATCCAGCCCATGTTAAAGTGCTCAAACTTCACATAGGCCAGTGACACTTAAAGCTGCACTCCAGGCAAACTGCTAAATACACCTCTGAAACGCATAAACTGTCTTTGCCAGCAAAAGATTTGACATTCTATGATCCAGCCATCCCTATGGCACCAGTAAGGCAACATGGTCAAAAACACACCTCTAGCTTGCTGGTTGGAGAATGAAGGATTAGCAGCACACTGGCGACATCCCTCTGCTCACTCTGCTCTCTCCTCTTCCATTTGCTGATTCTGCTCTCGCTTCCAATCATCATGTTTCCTTTGAGCACTCTATTACACCTTATTGGCTCCTAGGCCTTTGTTATATTTCTGACATTGCAACTTAAACTTGATTTTTTTTAAATTCATCTACGTAAACCACGATATAAAAAGCTTAAATCCAGCAGTCTTTTGGTAGGTTACGCAACTTTACTGGTCCTTCCTCTTCTCTGTTGCCAGCGCTCCTTACCAGGGCAGCCATCAGAAATTTTGGGGCCCCTTACATGGCTTTAGGCCGGGCCCCCCCCCCCCCGCCGCTGGACGCAGGGATTAGTGACGCGCTGGACGCAGGGATTAGTGACGCGCTGGACGCAGGGATTAGTGATGCGCTGGACGCAGGGCTTAGTGACGCGCTGGACATTGGACCCAACTGAGAGTGACCCTGCAGAGCCCACCATAGATGCTGCACAGCCCATCTGAGACTGTCTATGGTGGGCTCTGAAGGGGTCTCAGGTGGGCTGGTCAGGGCTGCATCCCTCACCTCCTTTCCTTCCTTCCTAGCTCCTCTTAGCTGCACATATGGCCTCGTCTGCCCGCTGGACCGGCCAGAAGTGACGTTGCGCCACTAACGTGACATCACTTCCGGCCAGTCTGACATCAGACGAGCAGCGTCACTGATGGGGCCCTAGCTTGTCTCAAAGCCGCCGGAGCGGCAATGCTGGGGCCCTGCGCTGCCTCCTTGCCCTTCACCGTCAGCCAATAGTCATGTAAGGGACCCGGGTGGGCCCCCCAGGCTGCCGGGCCCCTGACATGAGTATCGGCCGTACCCCCCCTGATGGCTGCCCTGCTCCTTACTCCTGCACAGGATGGTACTCCGCTAATACGATGTGAATGCCATTCTGCAGCAGTGCAGAGTCAAGGCTGGTGTGATGACAAACTCTGCCTGGGGGCAGATCTGTGACGGCCTAACTTCACAGAAAATGGGTTGAATGATGTTGTTGGCCATCAATCGGTCTGGAAAAGGACCAGCGCAGGACCTTAGAGTGGTAAAGCTGAAGAGGAGGCAAGTATTTAAGCAAAAAGTATATGCTTTTCATTTAAAGAGCAGCTGGGCACATATTTTTAAGTAAAAGATGAAGTTGTTTTTTTTTTTCTTCAAAATTCCAAGGATCTTGATGTCATTGGTTTCTATGACTAGGTCTAGTGGTCCTAGCAACCAATGACTTCTGATGTCAGTGGTTGTTAGGACAACAGAGGTCCTAGCAACCAAGGACCGATTGCTGACCTGCGCTAGGCTATTGGCTTGCAGGGGGTGCACAGGCCTTGGAGGCTGGTGCATCCACTGTCAGTAGTGCAGGTTGGCAGGCCAGACTGCTGCAGACCAAGGGCCATAAAAAGCCCAGGTCTGGTCTAAAAGGAACCGATGAGGTAAGGAATATGAAAACTGCAATTGTTGAGTTATTTTTAGGCCTCATATGGACAGCACCTGCGTCCGGGAGGGACAGCTGGTGTGTGCAGCTGCCTGTACAACTCAATGAATGGATGCATCTACATGCTGACCTGAACTTGCACATCCATACAGGTATGAATGCATGCCCTTGGACGCAGACTGTACGTATGTGCAAGTTTTGGTCATTGTGCAGCTGGGTCCTATCATGACGTTGTACAGGTGGCTACACGCAGCTATATACGGCAGCTGTCCCTTCTGGACGCAGGTCTTTGTACAGACGCGCACACTGTTTGTCTGTGAACGTCCGTGTGAATGGAGCCTTAAACATACAGTTCTTACCTTCTAAGCTGCAACACATTGGCTTATTAAGAAGTAATGCTGAGATAGGAATGACAGCCCTTGTTCTGCAAGTTGGCAAAATCAGCCCCTGTATGTCTATACTTATGTTAGATAACAGTCTGGCCTGGCCTCAATGCTTTTCGGTAACAAGAACACTTTTACCACGATTGTCTTAGTTTTGTGCGTGTAGCAATAGCCTAGCTCCTCTCGGTAAATGACGCCGGGGTTGTAGGCACTGGATGGGGACACAGGAGGTGCCAGTTTTCTGTCTGCCGTCGGATCAGGACTTTTCATTTCACAGCCACGTCTGATGCCCACAATGGCGTGTTATCTGCAGCCGCTGGGAATTATCAGACTGGAGAGGGATAAGATTCCCTCTGCTGCCTTCAAGCAAAATATAATTGAGAAGCAATCACGCTGTGTAACGCTCTGTGAAATAAAAACAGTGTCGGCTAATGAGAGCTTAATTAAATGTTGATGCTACAAAGACAAAGCCAGTGTGTTTTAACAAGAGTCAGTCCATCTGAATGTGATAGTTCTGTTTCTCATAAATACCAGGGAGTTGGTGTCTGTAAACCAAAACAATGAACTTCTCTTATCTGCTTCTTTCTGGTTGGTGAGATTTGCCAGTAAAAGCAATTTGTTGTATCTGTTCCATAAGTGCAAAAAAAATACCTGTTGATGCTGCAAAAAATGTAATGAGTTCCGTGTTTGCTGTGTTATCAGCCTTGCCTAGGTCACCTCTGTGGACTACAAAATAACCCTGTGTTATGGAGGAGCGGAGAGGGGTAGGTGTTCTGTTGCCCTGGCACCCTTCCTGTTGTACACCACCCATGGTAGTGAATAGGTGTAGGTGGCTGTGCGCCTATTTACACTTATCCACTGCTATGGGCACCTGTGGGCCACAACTGTGTATCCCAGATGCAGAAATATGCCCATAATTTGTTCTACGACTTCATGCATTGGGGTCCATAAGACCTTTTGCTGAGCTTGCACTATGGTTTATACTGGGGATGCGCCAATACCGTTTTTTCTGTATCGAGTACCGATTATTTATTTACCTTTTTTCATCAGTACTCGCCGATACCGAGGTACCAATATCTGCATCCTGAGGTAGCATCAGGACCCACTGCCCGGCTTCCTGATTGGTCAGGAAGCCAGGCTGCCTCGCAGTGTCGCGAGGGAGCGTAAAACCGGCTTCCCAGGCGATCAGTAAGATGAGAGGCGGCCCATGACCCAGGCGGGTCACCTGGCTTCCTGATTGGCAGAGAAGCAGGCTCCATGCTCCCTTGCGGCACTGTTGGTCACAGGGATCCCAACCTGAAATAAGTAATTTCAGGGAGGTGCCCTTCTCATTTCAGGCAGGTGCCCTCTGATCCCCACCCCCAACCGTGTGGGGGGGGGTGCAACAACAAGGAAGAGAGCACCCCGCTGAAATGGTGGCTGATGGCAAAGAAGCTATTGCTTCCCTTGCTCTCTGCTGTTTTTTTTTTAGTATTCTGACAGCTACTGCATAGGTACGAATAGCTAGATTGCTATTGGCTATTTCAATTTGCAATTGCCAATAGCTAGCTGGCTATTGCACCCGCCCTCTGCTGCTGACAGTCATTAAAGGAGGACCTGATGGAGAACTTCAGGTCCACCTCTGCTGATTGACAGCAGCAGTGGGCAGGTGCAATAGCAAGTCTGCTATTGGCTATTTCAATTTGCAATAGCAATCTAGCTATTCGTACCTATGCTGTTGTTTTTTTTTTTTTTTTCCTGACTGCCGGCGGCCCCAATGTCATGGAAAAAAACAACAGAGCAGAGAAAATGTTTCTCGCCCGGGAGCCGCTATCTAATAGGTTGAGACTCCCGGAACATCCAGGAGAGTTGAGATGTCTGTGGTCAGAGGGAATCTCCCTCTAACCAAAAGTTCAGCTATCGGGGGAAGGATCGTAGCATTTTGAGGCTTGTATTGGTACATCCCTAGTTAATAGAATGCTTTTCACTAGCAGTGCTCAGTCCATGAGATGCTGTACCAGATCTCTGTACAACACAGCTAGCTGATATTACCTGCCCGCCTCATCACAGTAATAGGCGAGGGGACGTGCAGTTGGGAGTGCAGTTAACACTTCAGGGGGTGGTAATTGAGCCTAGCTGCTGTTATGGGTGAGGCGGTGGAGTTACGGATGCTCCATGGAAGGCTGTAATCTGGTCAGGGCCCCTTTGCTGACCTGTAGGTCTGGTTGGGGGGGCTGCTCCCTTATGGTGTTTTTATGTCATCTGCCTTATAAGTGCAAAAAAATACCTGTTTCTCCTGGCTGGTATCCCACATAGCAGATGATCTCCTCAGGATGGTAAACCACTAAGGCTTCATTCACACTTATATTTTAGGTGCGTTTAGGGGATTCCTAAGGCAGGAACTTGCAATTTCCTGAAGCAGGAATCCCTAATCTGCGGTTTACAAGCGGCAGTTATCACCTGTTCAAGTTAAAGGAGAACCGTGGGGTAAGTGTTTTTCCCCATAGTTCTCTTCAGGGTCACGGGAGGACATATACTAACCTCCTCCCGTGACCCAAAGCTCAGTATACCGCGAGCCACAGCTCGCGGTATACTGAGAGTGCCGCAGCCGGGACGGATGCCGACATTACTGTCTAGATCCACCCAGCTGCGTGATTGACAGCTGGCTCTGCCTATCTAGAGGTTGTACCCGCCCCTCCCCCATCAGTTCCTCCACTCAGCGTGGAGGATTGGTGAGGGGGGATACCTGCGGGGAGCCGTGAGTGACAATCAAGGCTCTCTGCAGGGACAGGATTGAGAAGTGAGCGAGCGACGGTATGTGTTCGCTCACTTCCCGATCTATTGAGTTGACGTGTGACAGTTTCATTGTCACAGGTCGGCTCGAACTATGAGGTTGAGTGAAAATCACTCGCCTCATAGTTCTCCTTTAATGATCAGGTTCCCAGGATCAAGCAAGCATTTGTTATTTTTGAACCAAGACAAAAAAAAACAACCCAGAGCTCCGATGTAAGGGCTAAAAACACTTCATTAACATCAATGACAGCAGGTAGGTCACTGCTCCCCTTTAAAATGTTGCTATCGGGCCCCATGATCTGTCGTTACACCCCATGGATGAAGAGCTCTCTATGACTTTTAGATTGTGAAAATGTGGAACATCCATAAAGTAACAACACGCATGAAGCTGAGCGGAATTCCTAACATTTTTATGTAAACTCCTCAGAGAAGAACACAACCGTCTTTCTCTGAGATTGTTCAATGCAAATCTGCGATAACAATGAGCACATTAAACTGAAGATTTTCTCTCCAACGCATTGTCTGTGGGAGGACCGAGAGAGCGCTAGATGCCTTGGGGGGGACACAGAGTATTTACTATTATCTGCTTTTAGATTGTTTTCTAGTTGGTGAAGGATTTCATAATAATATGTAGCTATGCAACAATACTGATAGTGTAATATGTGTCTGTAGCTTACATTCTTAAAGTATCCAAACCCAAGAACAAAACTGTAATGTATTGCAGCCTACCAGACATTAGATGTGATGGCTGCCTTAGTTTTGTTTTTTCAGCCCCCCCCTTTTGTTTTCCACCTTTCTGTCCTGGGGTGACAACACTTAATCACTGTAATGTATCTATGGAGGAACAGTATTGTCACCCTAAAGCTGGCCATACACCTATAGATTATCTGCAGGATTCCTATGGTCAGATGGAAAAAGTGCAACAGATTCCTCCATCTATGCTAAACTGTGTGGATGGAGGAATCTCCCACTGGGCCAAGCTTCAGTATCTTGCTAGTCGGCCCCACTGGCTCTCAAAATACCTGAACAATCTGATTGGATGCAGGCATTGTTTAGGTATTTTGAGAGCCAGCGGTCCGACTAGTAAGATACTGAAGTTTGGCCCAGTGGGAGATTCCTCCATCCACACAGTTTAGCGTAGATGGAGGAATCTGTTGCACTTTTTCCATCTGACCATAGAAACTCTGGAGATATTCTATAGGTGTATGGCCAGCTTAAGACAGAACTAAGCGGCGGACCAAGCAATGGGTTAATATGGAGGGAGAGGATGCCAACTATGCCCTGGAGGGATTGCCTTGGCTTTCCTCACCTTTGACCTCTGCTACACGTCTTCACCCCACCATTGCCCCCACGTTGACGCAGGTTAGGTCGCTTTTTCGCTCCTCCGATCTCTCCCCCTTTCCGTCGCCCATGACCCCGGTACTTGGGGACCCTGACTTTCCTCCTGGGGTAGACGAGCCCCGATTTCGTCGCCTCCGGGATGCCAATAAGTTCCGGGTCTGCGATATGCGCTCCTCCGACGGATGGCTCTCCGCCAGCGAAATCGGTCGCCTACTGGACCCCCCGTTGGACTCTTGGGGAACCCTTCAATTGAGGCATTTCCTGCTTTCCATCCCCAACCACCAGCAGCTCTCCCGACCTCTGACCCCCTTTGAGCAGCTCTGCAGAGAGGGACAGCCCACTCGTCACGCAATCTCTTCTCTGTATTCCCTGCTGATATCCCCCCCTCCGGACTCATATCCGTCCTTCTTGACCAAATGGGAGAGGGAATTGAACACAACCCTCACACCTACCCAAAAAGATCGAATACTCTACTTCGCACATCACTCCTCTGTCGCGTGTAGGACCCAAGAACTCGGATACAAAATAGTGTCCCGTTGGTACCGTGTTCCAACGGCCCTCCATACGATGTTCCCTCAGGTTTCCCCCATGTGCTGGAGGTGTCGATCTGCACATGGCACATTGCTGCATATATTCTGGTCCTGCCCTAAATTGTTGCCTTTCTGGAAGGGGGTGACTGGAATCCTAAAGGACCTGGTAATGGCGGATAGGTCGGACGATCCCTTGGCCTGTTTGTTACACTTGAATGACATGTCCATTGCGAAATACAAGAAGTCTCTGTCTAGACACCTCCTCAATGCTGCCCGATTGTGCATCCCACTGCTGTGGAAACAAACCTGTTGCCCCAGTCTCTCCCTCTGGTTCTCTAAGATTAACGAGATATATCTGATGGAGGACATGACTTCCACGCTCCGAAACACTGAGGAACTCTTCAGGTCCACCTGGAGGCCTTGGACTGCCTATAGAGCCACGGACGCCTACCTGGGGGTTTTGTCCTCCACGTCCGTTTAACCACTAATCGACAGGGACCCCAGAGGGGTGTCGTGTGCGCATCGGCTCCACCATCCCTCCACATCTTTCTGGACCTCTTTATCCTCCCCTAGGCCCAACCGCCCCCCCTCTATCCTGCTATTTGCCCTGCCTTGATGTCTGTCTGCCCCTCCTCCTTCTCCCCCTTTTTCTAGTTGTCACGCCTGTACCATCTACTCTAATGTTCCGATATTCGAAGCAAAGGGGAACACAGATCAAACCATAATTGCCTTACTCTTTCGGCTTTTATAACTTATCTTAGATGCTGCAAGAGTAGCACAAAGTGCTTATCTCTGTGAATTGTTGGACGAACATACAAGTACAAAATGCTTATACATCGTGAAATATGCCCGATAGGGTTGTTGTTGCTTGCCGATGATTGCCCTCTCATAAGGGGCACACCACCAATGTTATATTGCTTGTATTTAGAATGATTTATTTTTATATGTGATTCCCGTGTATTGTGTTTTCACTCAATAAAGCTGACTTTTGAATTAAAAAAAAAAGACAGAACTAAGAACTTGCCCTCTATTCTTCTCCATTACATAGAGGGGTGGGGTTCTGTAATCCTCAGAGATGGTTGGGAATAATGTAGCACAGGCAGAGTGCACAGGGGGTGCATAGGTCAAGGCAAAATAAAACATAAGCAGTACACCTCTGCAATAGAAATACACTTTCCCCATTTTTTTATCGACTTTTGTTGAAAAAGCAGGGAGGAAATTTGGCGGCTGCAGTCGCTGTTCAGGTATTCGGACAGTCCCGAGCGCTGGCTGTCGGAATACAGTAGCCCAGCAAGGGTGATTCCTTGATTCACGCTGTTTAGGGTTGAGTGATTCCCCGTGAACTGAACAAGACAAATCTTAAAGTCTCACTTTTTTTGTGGTCTGAACTGCACCAGAATGCATCAAAAACACACTGCGCCGTGTTTGCAGGAACGCGTGCAGATCTAGTATGGATCTGGTCCAGACGTGGTGTGAAAGAGGCATTTTAAAGTGTATCTACATTTTTTTTTTTCTTTGCTTTTGGGAGAGTAGGGAAGGTTTAGGACCCCTGTCAGGTTTCAAATGCTGATGAAATCACTTACAATGGATGCTGCTCCTTGATGTTTAAAAGTTCTAGTTTCCTGCAGAATCAGTTCTTTAGTGTGTCTCCTTTCCCTTGCAGCGGTCCTATGGAGCCACCCCTTGCGTGTGTGCTAATAAGCTGTGTGTGTATCCACAAACACACAGACACAGCAGGGCAAGCCAATCCCCCTCCTCCCTTTTCCCTTCTCCAATCTAGTAGATGGGATGTCTGCTGGAGACTGTCCTGTCCCTTGTGATCTTGTATTGGACAGGATGTTCAGGGAAGCTGAGCTGAGAGAGTTGGAGCTGTTTGTAAACATGATGACCTAACTGTTCGGGTAAGATGTAAAGAAATACTTTGCTGGGCAATGTATGTTTGATCTGGATTCATTATAGAAAATAGTTGGAGAGTTCTCCTAAGGGTCACGGGAGGACATATACTAGCGTCCTCCGGTGACCCAAAGCTCCGTATATAGCGAGCTACAGCCCGCGGTATACGGAGACCGCCGCAGCCGGGACGGATCCCGACATTACTGTCGAGATCTATCCAGCTGTGTGAGTGACAGCTAGCTCTGCCTATCTAGAGACAGAGCCAGCTGTGCCCAGCCCCCCTCTCGTCTGTTCCGCCAGTCAACGCTGGAGGATCGGAGGGGGGGGGGGAATCCCTGAGGGAGCCGGGGGGGACGGGCACGGCTCCCGGGGG
>NW_017306362.1:27379-73779 GCF_000935625.1 Nanorana parkeri | reverse complement strand
GGGGGATCGGAGAGGGAGCCGTGAGTGACAGTCACGGCTCTCGGCAGGGAGACACACCAGGGAACTGCATTCGGGGGCTTCTGGAGAGACAATTCAGATGTACACTAGTGGAATATTCTGAGCTGCCTTGCTATGAGAGAAAGGTACAAAAAGGAGATACGTTCCAAGTTTGCTTTTCTCAAGAATAAATCCTATAATCCATCAGTATTATGTAGGTTGTCAAATACACTGAGTACATCTCTCCAGATGCATTGGGATTGATTACTAAAGGCAAATAGACTGTTTACTTTGCACTGTTTTGTTATAGAAATTAATAGGGTTGTACAGATACCAAGTACAGTACTCGGTACAAGTAGGAGTACAAGTACCGTACTCCAGGAAATTGAGATTGAGATTGAGATGTGAGCGAGCGACAGTATGTGTTCGCTCACTTCCTGATCTATTGAGCCGACGCGTGACAGTTTCAGTGTCACACATCGGCTCGAACTATGAGGATGAGTGATTTTCACTAACCTCATAGTTCTCCTTTAATATTTAACACACAATATGGTAACAATACACACAACAATGGTAACAATATTTACATCCAGCTGACCTCTGCTATGAAATAAATAATAAAGAATATTGGGGTTTTTTTCTGAAGTCAAATTAATGTTTGTTGATGTTGACAGCTGCAAGGAGTAAAATCAATGATAACGTGCAAGTTTTCTGCACATGAAGTCTTTTGAAGTTGTGGAATGACCAGAGATATGAATATGATGCAATATATAAATGTTCTCTCGGCGAGGTGGGGGGGGGGGCCTTATGCAATATATAAATGTTCTCTCGGCGCGGTGGGGGGGGGGCCTTGGTATATGTAGAATATTGATTTATTGTTCCTGCTAAATCTGGGAATTGGGATTGTGATATTTGGAAAGCCGCTGCCCTCTTGTGGACAATCAAGGCACAGCATCTGCATTTAGAAAGCCAAGAAGTATACAATGGCTTTCTTTGCTCCAGTCTGTATGAAGCAGGGAGTAGCCAAACCTCAAGCACGCCAGCTGTAGTGAAACTACATATCCAATCATGCATCTAGAAGTCATGCCTGTGGCTGTCAGGGTCCTGGAAGGCCTTGTGGGACTTGTAGTCCCACGACAGGAGGGGTGAAGTTTGGCTACCCCTGGTATACGGTGGGTTTAATTATGAAGTCAGAGTACTTGAATTCTTTGTTAAAGTGAAACTGACATCAGAAAGGCGCACAGAGGAAGGTTTTCTAATCTATAAAAGTAACAGAAAGCTAACAAGTTCTTCTTAAGAGACCCTGTCATCTCTCCCACTCCGGGCAAAGTGATGGCGTTTATGTACAACAGATGCACCGATATCATCTCTCTAGTGATTTTTCCCCTACTCCTTTATTGCAAAATTCTGGTACTCTCAATTCGCTTAAGGTAAACTTTGATTTTTTTTTTTTTAAGAAATGTTAAATCACAGTGATCACCAGCTGAAAATCATTAGGGGGAATTTATCAAAACTGGAGCAGCTATGCATAACAACCACCCAATCAGCTTCAGTTAAGATTTGAAAATGAAACAGAAAAGCGGATTGGTTGCCATGCACGGCTGCTCCAGTTTTGATAAATTCCCCTCATTGTGTCCACCACTAGTAACATCCCAGCCATAGCAAGTGTATGGGGCATGTGCGGTTCATTGGGTGTGTACACGCATGGGTACCAGTGATTCCTCTTCGATGCGACAATAGAAAGAGAACCATCAGACAACAGATTCCGACGTGATGTACTCTGGCCGCTCTTAAAGGAGAACTATGGGGTTAAGGCTTTCCTCCATAGTTCTCCTTAGGGTAACGGGAGGACACAAACTAGCGTCCTCCCGTCACCCTAGGCTCAGTATACTGCGAGCTGTAGCTCGCGTTATACTGAGACGCCGCAGCTGAAGCGGATCCCGACAATTATGTCTGGATCCGCCCAGCTGCGTGACTGGCAGCCGGCTCTGCCTAGATGCAGAGCCAGCTGTACCCGCCTCCTCCCCCGTCCGATCCGCCAGTCAGCGCTGGAGGATCGGAGCTGGGAATCCAGCCCCTCCCCCTGTCACAGCAGAGAGCCGTGACAGGAGCGAGAGGTGAACGAACGCGGGTATGTGTTCGCTCACCTCCCGATCTACTGAGCCGACCTGTGACAGTCTCTTTGTCACAGGTCGGCTAGAACTATGAGGACTAGTGAAAAGCACTCACCTCATAGTTCTTCTTTAATTCTAATGATGTAAAAAGGATTCCAAAACACACAGAATTAGAAAAGAAACGTTTTACTGTAACAGTCTTTTTCATTAAGGCACTTAAATAACCAGTAAGGGAGGATGGATTATATAAAGAAAGAAAAGTGTCTGTATTGCCCAAAGCATCCAATCAGATCCTCTGATTTCCTCAATGTACAGTATAAGAATGAAACCAGATGAGTAGCTATAGGTAAGGTAGATGCTCGCTGTGCCCACAATTTCTATAATAATGGACAAATAACAAGCCCAGCAGTTCAATCAGGCTTACATACAAGGATACAAACTTCTGACGTGTTGGCTCCATTCATACGTACATTTTAGGTGCTTTTAGGGACTTCTACAGCAGGAATCCAAAATCTGCCATTTAGAGGTGGAAACTGTCACCCATTCAAGTTAATGATTGGGCGGCGGCAGAGTGATGGCACAGCACACATGTAATATGATTACATGCAGTTAGGAATCAATCACCAGCCCTGGACGCATAAGGCGCCCAGCGATAGTGATTGATTGCTAACCACATGCGACGTGACAGCGTCCTGCCACTTTCAAATGCGGCCGCTGTCTCCCGATCATTAAATTGAACAGGTGAAAGCTGCCGCTTCTAAACTGAAGATTTGGGATTCCTGCTGCATGAAAACACTTCTGAAGCAGGCATCGCTAAACACATCTTAAATATAGGCGTGAATGGAGCCTAACGTCTGAACTTGCGAATTTATTTTTGCGATTTGAATGTCTCTTATGCCCGAGACTTTAATGGTACCACACAAGAAATAATTACATTACAAGGAACATTACAAGTAAAAAAAAAAAAAAGGACAAATTCATTATATAAAAAGGTATCAAAGAATACCTCCAAGCCTTAATGTAAATACATTACATAGATCAAAGTCCATTTCTTCAGGAAATGAGAAGCATATCTAAGTGTGTATATATGATATGTGTATATATATTATATATACACATCTACACACACTTTTAGCTATACCTCTCATCTGAAGAAATGGACTTGATCTATGAAATGGCTAGAGCAGGGGTAGGCAACCTTGGAACTTCAGTTGCAGTAAAACTACAAATTCCATCATGACTTTGCCTCTGTGAAATATGCCGGAGGCTCTCCGTCTTGCAATGCTTCATGGGACTTGGGACTCCACAAAAGCTGGAGTGCTGAGGTTGCTTACCCCTGGCGTAGAGTCTGCAGCCTCCACTGACTCCTTCGTGACATTTCAGAAGGTCATCAATAATGTATTATCTAACAGGGGACAAGGAGATTGGTTTGGGGCTAGGATTTATATTCTTTGATTTTATTGTATATGGGGGGACATCATACGTTTTAGTCTTTTTGAATAAAAGGAATGATATATATAATTATTTTTTTTACATTTCTGTGCTTATGTTGTGTAGTACAGTTCAAGTCCCAAGTCAGTTTGGTTTGCCAATATAGTACAAATATTGGGATTTGGGTACAGAGCTGAAGGCCACTATTTAACTCCCCATACTGTATACTCTCTGAACTTGATGTCTTATGCCTTCTTATTCCTGTTACCCAGATGTGCTGAGGGAGGAGTTTGGGTTGGTCTGATTTGCCACGTTTACTGTAATTGTGACAAACTCACTTGAAGGAGAAAATATCTGCTTCTATATAAGAGAAGACTTGCCTGTCCCAATCTTTAATCCACATTATCACAGCAGCCCCAGACGAGTGGTTAGGAGAAGGGGAGCTGTAATAGTCTCTGGTGTTCTGATGAATTAGGCTGAAATATAAGCTACTGGAAGGAGTCAGGAGGCTGAAGGAAACCTGGAGGCTACTGCTGATATATTATCTTAAAGCTAGCTGCCCAACTGTCAAGCTAGGGATGCACAGATACAGGTTTTTCAGTATCCAGTATGAGTACCGATATTTATATCTCGATACTCTTCGTTACCAGTACTTCCGCTAGCATGGAGCCGGCTAATCAGGAAGCCGGGCTGCGGGAAATGACCTGCCTCCCTGCCCATCAGGAAGCCGGGCTGCAAGTCATTACCTGTGGCCTGGCTTCCTGATTGTCTGGGAAGCCGGCTCCATGGTCCCTAGCAGCACTGCTGGTCAGAGGAAATCTCCCTCTGCCCGGAAGTTCCAGTATCGGGGGGCAAGTATTGGAGCATTTGGGCGAGTACTTGCCCAAATACTCTGTATTGGCACAGTTACTAGTATCGGTGCATCCTTATGTCAAGCTGAGCAAGTGGCAGTAAACTCAGGCATTAAATCTTAAAAATGTATTCATGTACCTTAGCCATTAACAAAAATGTATCTTATTTGTGTATCACTCAGCTGTAGATCCTGATATATCTGAATTGGTGCTGACACTGGAGGGTGGCTACTTTTGTTCCCCATGGTCCCTGTGTGTGTTGTAAAGTAGTCACCGCTCCAAGCTCGCTCCTGTGATGGACTACAATCTCAATACAAATTAGTAAACTAAACGTGAGATTGTAGTCCATCACAGGAGCAAGCTTTTGGAGTGGTGGTTACTCAACCCAGGGACTATGGGGAACAAAAGTAGCCAATCTCCTGAAGTACGACAGCGTCCATATGAATTCAGAGATGATTTTGAGGATCTACAGCCGAGTGATACACAAGATACATTTTTCTTATTAGTTAAGGTTCTTGAAGATTTAACTCCTGCGTTGTGTCATTTTCACTGGCTGCACACTTACCCAAGAACAGCTACCGTAATACAGTATCTTAGCAAGAGACTATGACAGGTCCACTTTAAGAATGCACAAACAAGAGTGAAACCATTCTTAAAGAGACCCTGTCACCTTGCTTATGCAGGGCAAAGTGATAGTTGGTAGTGCCTTGGTAAAATATCCCCTCTATTACCTTGCTAGCACTCCCCCCACCAATCATTCCTCTTTTGCAGCGGGCGACAATACCCAATGCTTCTGGAGGAGCTTGTGACAATGCTTGGGTGTGAGCAGTGTCACCGCTTTCCCTAGTAGCGGGCACTGGCCATTTTAATTCCAGCAGTGACTGAGAAAGCAGCAATGAGATAGTGCTGGTAAGGAGAGTATAGGTGGGAGGGCACCGTTGCAAAAAAACTGTCACTTTGTCCTTAATGGGCAAGTTAACCGGGTCTCGTTAAATTGAACCTGTGCCCACACTGGGGGGTTTACATATTCTGAAGAAATAGCAAAAGCAGCTGCAAACAAGCCCATATTTACTTCTGCAGAGAAACTCATTCTCAAATCTGAGACACTGAAATCTTAGCTTCTAGACATTACCTATTTTTGCACCAGAATCTTGGCACACTTCCAGACCTCTAATGTAAACACACGGAGGGTGTTTCTAAGCGGTTAGAAACCAACTACCACCAAACTTATGAGGCATGGCTGTTATCTCTGAGAATGAATTACTTCACATAACAAGCAGCTAGAGAGGTCAGGGATGTCTCTTATTAAAGCTCTTTAACTGCTTGTGCTTGTTAAGAATATGTAAATACATGCCTATAGTTTGTACAGAGGTGCAACAGAACACATGGGGGGGGGCATAAAAGAGCTGCCTGCGTTACTCATAGCAACCAATCAGCTTCTACCATTTATTTTCTAATCTACACCAGAATGCTGAATAAAAGTTTGATTGGTTGCCTTGGGCATCACGTCTTGTTCCTAGTTCAATCTTTAGAGTAAGCTTTTCCAAATTCTCTTTTGTCGCTCAATAATAATATCACTTAGGAATAACAATTAGGTTTCTTATACAGTCTTTTTTTTTTAAAGAAAATACTCAATTTCCCTTTCATATTGGTTTACAAGTACAGACATGGGCGGTAATAATGGATTTTAGGACATGAACCACCTAAAATTGCAGAAAGTAGTGTAATAGCACCTATGTGAACTGCTATGGAAGTTCAAAAGTAAAGAAAAAAACAAAACAAATTATATAAAAATGAAACCTTTTGAAAAGGGTAGAAATCTTAAAAAGGTAAGTTGTATGAAGTCCTCCTCTTATGAAAAATACTTTTTGGCTTCTGTTGTACAGTCCACAGCAGAAATGTTCTATAATAAACCTTTGTTCAAGTGGCTGAGGCCTATTTCATGAGCACATTCTGGCAGACTGATCACGGGGAGCTCAAGAATAGTAGGATTGCCTTAACGTAACACTTAAATATTTTGGAAAACCCTAAAATTTATACCGTAATGGCAGTTTGTTCCCTCGAGGAAATGATCTGTGGAAATGGGTCCCTGATTCACAGATTCCGGCCAGGCAGCATTCTGCAGGTCAATGTCCGTGTTACTGTTATAATTCCGTCTTTGTGTTCACAGTGTCCAATGGTTGTGCTAGGACACCTTCCTTGGAAGCATCAGAGTCTGGAGCCTTTGGAGGTTCTGGTGCCTTAGAGTCCACAGGGCTATCAGAAGAAGTGGCCTGCTTCGTGTTACCACCTTCTGAAGATATTATTTCTGATGTTTTTTTGAATTCATTTCTTGGGAATATGTCAATGTCTTCTGTGTTGAAAAGCATCTTTATCAAGTCATCGGCTTGGACCCTTTCCTAAAAAAAACCCACCCCCAAAAAAACAGAGGCATTAAAAAGAGGAATAAGGCAACCGATTAAAAAAAAAAATGCAAATGGGAGGGCTTATAAGTACATCACCACTTACCATTTCCTCTTAGCCCCACTGTAAAGTCCCACAAAGACCTTGCCAGTGAAGTCCACCCCTAGCACCTTTCTGAGATGAGGAACAACGCTACCACACAGCTCCTGAATACAAAGCATTGGTGTCCCCTCATGTAGGCCGTGCCTGCTAGCTCTAGGTGAAGACGTTGCAGGGGGCATAGCTATCGGCATCGGTTTTATAGACCCATAGCTCATCAATCAGCAGCTGACAACACTTAGCCCCTGCCCACTGCTTTCTGGATTGGCAGACCTGACTGTGCTGCTGAAAACTTCCCACTGTGAGCTGCAGTGTCTGGGAGGGGGAGCATGGGGAGGCACAAATGTAGGAGAATTTGTGCGACAGAGGTGGGAGAAAGGGGGGGGGTATGCATTTATGTTAAAAATAATCTAAATATGCATATAATGGACGACATCACGTCAAATAGTGGGGAGGACGTGGAATCCTTATGGCTGGAACTGCATATGACGGACGATTGTCGCAAACTAATTGTGGGTATTTGTTATAAACCTCCAAATTAGGCAAGGAGGGGGGGCCTCATCTAAAGTCAAATGGAACCTCAAGTTCAACAAAGGCGGGCCACTTTCTGAACATGTTGCGTGACAATTTCATGGACCAGATGGTGGGGGTCCATACTAGGAAAAATGCCATCCTAGATTTAATCATTACAGTAATACCTTGGTTTAAGAGCATAATTCGTTCCGGAAGCATGCTTGTAATCCAAAGCACTTGTATATCAAAGCGAATTTCCCCATAGGAATTAATGGAAATTCAGATGATTCGTTCCACAACCCAAAAATATTCATATAAAAATTATTACAATACTGTAATATAATACTGTATAAAATATAAAGAAAAATAAACCAATTACCGGTACCTCTGTGGCCGGTGTGAGGGGGACAAGAGAGAGGAGGATTATTGTGTAGGAGGACTTTCACTATCACTAACGGAATCACTGCTATCTCTTGGCTCAATGGAATCTTTTTCATTTTGTGAAACCTTAACAAGGAATCTATCCAATGTGACATTGCGTTGTAGTTAAACAGACTCATCGCTCGCACTGCTACAGCCTTATTCGGGTGGTGCTTTTCTACAAAATTTTGTTCTTATTGCAAGACATTGCTTCTATATCAAGGCAACATTTTTCAGAAATGTTTGCTTGTCTTGCAAAACGCTCTCAAACCAAGTTAATTGTAAACCAAGGTATTACTGTACTAATAATGCAGAGTTAATTGAGGATATTGTTATTGGGAGACACTGGGAAATAGTGATCACAATGTGATTACTTTCAATATTGGATACAGGAAAGGGAAGCGGGCTGGTAGGGCAAGAACCCTTAATTTCAGAAGGGCTAACTTTGATTAACTGCGCCACCTAGTGGGGGACATCAAATGGGAAAATTTATTTCACAAATTGAACTCGGACCAAAAGTGGGAATGTTAGGGCCTGTTCACACGACGTCCGTTTTGTGTGCTGACCGGCTCCGTATGCTGCTGCACTCAAAATGCATCCCAATGTGTTTTATGGGCTCCAGTTCTCACGTGCGCAGTCCGTTCAGCTTACGACAGAAAAAAATACTGCACGTCACATTTTGTCAGGTCCGGAAACGCAAACGCGTCCAAAACGCACTGCACTGCAGCTAACATACTAACAGCCCCACTCCAGCAAAAAAAAAAATGTTTTTTTTTTAACGCATCAAAAACGCGGCCAAAAACTTGCTGAAACCGCACTGCATCAGTCTGCAGATCCGCACCTGATATCATGTGAACAGGCCCTTAGGGCCTGTTCACACGACGTCCGTTTTGTGTGCTGACCGGCTCCGTATGCTGCTGCACTCAAAATGCATCCCAATGTATCCCTATGTGTTTTATGGGCTACAGTTCTCACGTGCGCAGTCCGTTCAGCTTACGACAGAAAAAATACTGCATGTCACATTTTGTCCGGTCCGGAAATGCACACAAACGCAACGAAAACGGAAACGCAACGCAGCTAAGGAAAAAAAAAAAAATTGTATTCTTGCTCCACTTATTATGATGTTATCAACGATATACAGACAGGTTGGGGTAGAGGTAACGACATGAACTGCAAACATTTGGAACATGCCCATTACCTTGCCATGGACATGCGAGTAAAGGAAAAAAATGTATCCGGGTGACCTCGCAAATCCTCATACAAACTCCAGAACTGACCCTTGGAGTCCCGGAGCCTCAAGATTGGGTGTACCCAATAACGACGTCTCCTGCGGGCTCGTTCTCTGCAGATTGCTGTAGCCAGCACCATGCCTGCAAATATGCGATACATGTCTGATCACCAGCTTTACATACATAAAGGGAAGTAGATGTTCCGAGAGCGCGGAAGTGACCTCAGAGGCTGAATCTGCATACTGACAGTCCCTTGGCAAAAAAAAAGAAAATGAACTGTCAGCATCCGGACCGAAAACGCATCAAAAACACACTGCATCAGCAGCTCCACGTCTGCTGATCAGGACCTGATCTCATGTGAACAGGCCCTAAAAAACACTTTACATATTGTCATTGCCAAATGTATACCGTTGGGTAATAAAAGTAAAAGATTACAAACAAAACCTGAATGGCTGAATAAAAACGTAAAGCATCACATAAAGGAAAAGCGAGCGGCATTTATAAAATATAAGATGGAGGCGACGGCATTGGCGTTCCATAACTACAAAGAATGTAATAAAAGATGCAAACTAGCAATACGGGCAGCTAAAATAGAGTGCGAAAAGCATATTGCCACATATTGTAGAAAAAAATAAAAATAATTTACCAATACATAAACAGGGGAGAAAGGAGCAGATAGGCCCAATTAAGGACGAAAACGGGAAGTTAGTCACAAATGACAAGGAGAGGGCCGAAGTGCTGAACACTTTTTTCTCCTCAGTATACACTCAGGAGGGAAACGGGTTTGACACCGATAATAAAACAGAGTTCATCACAAAATATAGCCAAGTGGTTGACGGAACCCGGGATACAACAAAGACTTAGTCTACTTAATGCAAATAAAAGCGTTGGGACCGGATAATCTACACCCCAAGATACTTAAGGAACTAAGCAAGGTTATAACTAGACCATTATTCCTCATTTTTAAGGACTCTCTAATGACTGGTAGAGTTCCGAGTGACTGGCGGAAGGCTACGGTAGTTCCAATATTTAAAAAGGGGGCAAGATGCCAACCTGGGAATTACCGACCAGTTAGTCTTACATCGGTAGTTTGCAAACTGTTAGAGGGAATGATTAAGGACCACTTAGTAGAATTAGTTCGGGATAATGACAAAATAAATGACAACCACCATGGGTTTAGGAAGGACCGTTCCTGTCAGACTAACCTACTGACTTTTTACGAGGGGGTAAGTAGAGATCTGGATGGAGGGAGGTCTGTGGATGTGGTAGATCTTGATTTCTCAAAGGCTTTTGATACGGTACCACACTGGCTTTGTGGCAGTTTAATAGCTATTTTTTCTATATTTGGGATAACACATAGGGACAAGTGTATGTAATACTGCATATTTTGTTTTGCCCAGACACAATTTAATCATTAGCATGCAAAATATTAACATACATCTCTTTGTTACATGATTTCACTTACCCTTTCATTATGCCTGGGGTCCAATGTAAACCACAACGCCACAGCACACCTCTGCCCCTTGGTGACTGCTTTTACTCCATGTGGGTTCTCTGCTCCTGATGAGAACCCCACCATCCGCCCACACTGCGGCCTGACTTCAGCCTATAAATAAAGCACGGCACTGTCACATCTAGAGTAAAACTACATCAGCAGAAGTGTACGACACGTCTGTTAAATGTCAAAGCTTAGATATCTGCACCCGAGGTCCCCTTTCCTTTTGCCATGAATATTACAAGTGGAGTTATCCATTTCATGGAATACAAGGAACTGGTAGATGGTTTATTCCATTGGTATTCATCAAAAACTGGAATATTCATTATTAGTGAACTGATCCTTTTGAAGGGTAATTCCACTTTCCCAGGTGAATTTGGGAACATTGAATTACCGGCTCCCTCTCCCCCACTATACTTACCTTTGGCCATGCGCTCCTTCCTCTCCGCCGGTGTACTATCCATACCACATACTGCCGTGCAGCTCAGCCCTGAGCTCTGGATTTTTAAGTTCGCTTGTAAATGGCGACCACTCATTGGTCAAGGCAGACCTGACTGTGCTGACCAATGAGACTCGCCAGACTGGAAGGGGTCATTTTCCCAAATTTACCTGAGAAAGTGGAATTACCCTTTAAAAGCACAGTTAAATGTGCTTTTTTTCTGTATAAAAGTGCAGGCTGTACATTGCTCACTTGAATGCATATAGCTTTAAATTGGAACTCCCGTTTAAATATTATTTTTAGATTACATTTCAAATATAAAGATTAAGACAAACAAGACTCGTGCCTTTGGAGCCATACTCACTGTGACTGTTTTGGCATCCAGCTCCGTGAAGTAGAAGTCTCCTCCCTCAAAGTCTCCATTTAAATACAGTATGGCACTAAAAGACATCCAACATGTTAGTTTGCAAAGCAAAAAGGGTGTACATGTAGAACCTATCTGCAAACCCATCTATGGGGCAAATTGAAAATACCAAATTACATTTTTTTAAAATAAAAACATAATCACCTCTCACTTGTAGCAAAAAGCACTACTTCCAGGCTTTATGGCAGATAAGCCCTAGGAAAGATCGCATGGGCTCCTGCCGCACTGTGAGCATTTCACGTCAGAGAGACTTTACAAAGTTTATGGTTTTCATTAGCCAGACAATGTCAGGTAGAAGCAAAATGAGACAGAAAGAGCAGCAGTTTGTCTGTACACATTTATTTAAAAACCATTCACAGGTTGTCCCCTGCATATCCTGCTGACCTGGCCAAAATCTGACCATTGTGTGGCCTAGTCAGCACCCTTCCATGGCACAAGAGTTGCTTCTTAATTGGCTTATGTTGAAGCAGTCGAGCCAAAAATTCTTGGCCCACAGTGACTGCAGGCAATCAGCCGCAGTCGCTCTTTAGGCACCGACCGCTGTAAGAATTAAATAGTACATGGTTGTTTCCCCTATCCATGCAGTTTAGCGTGGATGGGGGAATCTTGTGCATTTTCTCATTCAACCCCGCAGGTCAGTGTTAGCCAATCGGTGTCAGCCAAGGCCAGCCTTGGCAGACAATGTTTAAAAATCTGTCAGAACTGCCCAATCCTTCCTTTCTTCCTTTTCTATAGTTGCTGATTTCTTTCACACATATAGCTGTTAAGTCCCAGTTCACACATGAGCATCGCACACAAACCCGAAACGCGCTTGTGGTGCTATTTCTAATGGCACCCGAAATGCAGCGGCCAAATCCCGCAGGTGTGCAAATGTGAACAAACACGACAGAAGACGTGTCTCACGTGTTGCACAAAGAGGTGCAGGAGGCTGTTTGCCACGTGGATATGACCCCATTGAAATCAATGGTGGCACGTGGTGGGCATGAAAGCGTGTTCCGGGAACGTGCAGATGTGAACCAGGCCTAAAAAAACAAAAAATTATGGATTCCCTTTAGGATCTAACAGGAGGCCGGTCCATGTGATCCACGACAATCGGCTCGCAGGCTTAAAGCCCCACTCCAGCCAAAACATTAATTAGTCTTGGGCAGAGTGGGAAGGAGTTACAACTTCTATCTGGTTTTTATTACTGTCCCAGTTTCCTTTTGCAGATATTTTCCTTTCTTGCCTATCCAATGTGTCAGGCACCGCAGAAGAATTCTCCAACAGGAACACAGAGACATAAAATCTAACAGGGGATCTAACTCTTTCCATTCCCTCCGCGATAAAAAAAAAGGTTTTAGTTGAAGATGGGCTTTAATATAGGAACACATTACTAGAGCTGAATAAAGATTTCCTGTGAAGACACACGCAGGTCTCATCAGGTTGTCTTTGGCCTAGGGCAGAACATGAGCCTGAATTTTCCTGTCTGTGCATCACAGGCAGATTCCAATGTAGTTGTTTCATGACCGTCATTAACAGAACAACCAGAATCTCCAACATGTAGCAGCTTGCCTGTACATCAGGGGGGCTGGGACTGGGATAGAGAGGAAATTCAGTCTGCACTTAGATATACGTTAAAGAAAAACAAATCTGGGGGGTGTAAATGCCCCCAGGGCGCTAATGGTGTAACGAAGTGTACAGCGCTAAATGCCCTTCAGGAAATTAGATAACGGTAGGGATCGCAAGGTCCAAAGGTTAATGCTCCATCACTAGCTATGTAGTTCTCTTATTGAGTGTATGAGAGTGTAGTAGACCTGTTATAGACCCTTTAACCATTCACTGCCTAGGCTTTTTTTTCTGCACACATAATCCAAAAAACTTTTAGGGCTGAATATTGCTTAAAGCCTCCAAAACATACACAAACATATATATAATATTCTGAAAGCAAAGACCCTGTAGAATAAATGACGGCAGTTGCAAGTTTTTACGTTGCACGATATTAGTGCAACTCTTTATCAAACCCAAAATTGTAGCAAAAAATACGCTAGTTAATTTTAGTGCATAAAAAAACACTCATTTTAGAGCCAACTGTGAATATTGGCCCTAGAATTATTGCTATCATTCTAACGCACGCGGCGTTACCGAACGTGATGCAATCAGTGTAGCTTCCGGTCCCATTAAGCAGAAAGAGATTGGTGAACATCTATTCGCCGGTCTCTCTCCCCTTTTCCTGCCGCCATCCTTGATGCCAGTCCTGGGCTCACAGGAGGGGCAGCAGAGCCTGGGAAGCAAGGTGGGGTGGAGCACACTTCACTGGCCCCTGGCAGCAGCTTAGCCACCAGAATTGCTTCCAGTGTAAAGCCAACCGTCCGCTTCACACAGCTAAACAGTGTCTTGGCGGCTGGAGTCAGTTTAAAGGGGCCTGCTGCGAGTGGCATACAGCATAAGTCGTTGGCAGCAAAAGGGTTAAAGCCCATATTGGTTTTCTTTACTATCTATCTCACGCTGAGGAGGAGATTTTCCCCTCACTTCCTGTCCAGGAGTTGCAAAAGAAGCAATAAGAAATATCTACAAAGTGAGGGAAAATGTCCTGACTACTTGACGCATCTACAGGACAGGAAGTGAAGGGAATCTCCCTAATGGAACACAGATTTTTGGGGGGGGGGGGGGTTTTGGGAGTTTTCTACATTCAAATTACTGTTGCTATGATAGCAAAGAGCTGAATTTATAGATTATCTCTCAAATCCACAACTACTCACTGATTGAAAATGGAAAGGTAGAACAGAACATGTGACAGAAGGGTGCCAAAGTTACTTTACTACAAGGAAAAAATATTAATAGGTAAAAACCAAACCCTGCAGAAGAGGAATGATAACACTACCTGTAATCTCGGAAAGTATATGCGGGGTGCTCCTTTATACACATCATTGCTTCGGCATTTAAAATGCAGTTATCAACATGGACAGGATGGCTCAGATCTTTTCGGTCTACTTGTTTCTCTGCAAAATAAGAATTTCAACTGTTTAGTTCCAAGAGCGCAACATACAGCGAGAACCAGAATGCATTTTTTAATATGTATACCTTATTGTAGAAATAGGTGACCTATATTGCATTGTTATTGTGTACATTGTACATATTAACATTGCAACATTTCCTTAAAGGGTAATTCCACTTTAAAAATATATTTTAAAAAAACTTTACAAAATGAATATAGCAAATATAAATTGTGGCACAAGCCATTTTGTAATTTAATATTATTAAAAATTACCTTTCCATTTAAAAAAACTGTAGCTGCCGTAGTGTTCAAAATCTGTTAAAAATTCAATGCAATATGGCGACCTCGTAGGTTTCTGTGCACAGTTGGTGTACGGAACGACCCCAGAAATGTCACTTCCTGCTTTTGTGATTGGCTGATTTCCCCAGAAGTCTGCACTAAGATACAAGTATAAATGTTGGCATCCCTTGCAATAGCAATTTCATTTTTGGTGAGATCCTCCGTAAGGGTTAATTACTATGAAAAGGGATGCCGACACTGCACCTTTCCTCATTACAACAAAGAAGGTCCACCATCTGATTATAATAAACCCAGACCCCCCCATTCAGGGATCGGTCTGGAAAGGACATGCTGCAACAAACTGCTATTTCTTCAGAACAGAAACAGGTAGTAAAATGCAACATTTGTTAAAATCCCTGTAATGTACACAGAGCACACAGAGGGGATTGTTTTTTTTTTCTCGGCAAAAGTGGAGTTACTCAAAGCTGAACTCAAGGCAGATAAAATTTATTGCAGCTCTTTATCGATTTAAATGCAAACGCAAGTACCCGAATTTGACTTAGTATCATGCTCTTGCAGGCCCTGTATAGCAGAGCTCAGACAGAGAGAGGAGGAAGCAACGAGGAGCCAATCAGTTCACATGCTCACAGGGAGCATGCTGACAGGATGACTACTCCCCACATCACTAACAGCCTGGACTCAGAGGAAATATGTTTGATGGCTGCCATTCATCCTAAAATACTGAGGACATCTAGAGAAATACTGCAGGTGACATCTCTGGATTAAAGGGAGTATTGTACCCATTTATATTCTTATTTTGTTTTTACTAGAGTGGTAAAAGTGTATGGCCATGTTATGTTCTACATAGTTACTATTCATATGATTACTATTCAGGATTTGTATAGCACCAGCAGTTTGCGCAATGCTTTACAAAACACTAGAAGACAATCTGCATATAAAGGCAGAGAAACAAGATAACTTCTGTAGAGCAGTACTAAGTCAGGAAGCACAGCATATGGAAGAAGTATATGTGATGACAGATATTGATCCTCTAATGACTGTACCTTCAATTGCTGTCCGGCACACTAGATGAGAGTAGGAAAAGTACAGAGGGTTTTCCAGGCGGAAGTACGACTCCACCAATCGCCTCACTTTGTCCGTAACGTTATAGTAAAGGTGCGCACTCTTCAATGGCACTTTCCCCTCTTGCCCCAGCTGAAAATAAGAGGACAGTCTTACTATATTTGGCTAAGGCTTTACAAATACAAGACAATATCTAAATGGGACCCAAAGAATAGAATAATAGAACTGAACTCAAAAATGGAAGATTTGCTATGTTACAAAAGACATCTGGAAAAGGTAAAGTGCAGCTGAAGCCACAACTTTTTTAGTTTTTGATAAGAGTGGAGAGGGGAAGAGATTTTATTGCTGTCTGTGTCCCCATAAGGGAGATTATTATTATACAGGATTTATATAGCGCCAATAGTTTGCACAGCGCTTTACAATATAAGGAAGACATTACAGTCACAATACAATTGAAGACAAGATGGTAAGGAGGGCCCTGCCTGTGAGATTCACCCCATGTGTCCTGGTGACCATTATCTTTGAAAGAAAATCCCAAGTTCTACGTTGTCATGAGAACAGGAAGAGATGGTAACTCTTCCAATGGGGACACTAGTTCTGATCACCCCATTGGCCCCCAGGGATTTCACCCCTTACTCCATTCAAAGAAAAAAAAAAAAAAGTTTGGCTTCAGTTCAACTTTAAAGCAGTGTGTCAGGAAAAAACATTGTCTGTGTTTTGGCCTGTACAAAGTTACCTCAAATGAAGATTTTGCAAGGTCCAGTTCGCAGTTGTTTACTTCTTTGATGCCCTAAAACACAGCGAATTATGTACTTCCAGCACTGTGGGTCTTGTACAGTAAGGGATCATGTCATTTAGCAGTCCCTACTCCCCCCTGTCTACTCACCAAACACCTTGTATTCTGTTCACAAAATACAAGGTGCTCTGTGAACGGAGAAGGGGAGAGATCTAGATCTAGCAACATAAAGCACCTTGCAAAGGCAAATCAAACCCACTGCTATTGACATCAGACAGGGAGTCAAAATCTATGAACCCTTACCCAGGACCTTGCAGGCACCACAAGCTATTTGCACCTTAATGTTTTGGAGCAAGGCCAGTTCTGTTACCTTGCAGTGACCAATCAGATTTTTATTTAAAACCTGCAGCAGCAATTATAAGCACACACTTCACTTTTCCTTGTAGGATTTGTATAAGGCTCACGGTTGTGGATTGTATTTATGAAATGGAAGAGCTAAGTGAAATCATGTACTGACTTACCTTTAGAGCTTTATACACGGTTACCCCAGAGAACTTCTCATTGGGAGTGTGAGGGGAGGTTGTACCTCGGTAGCCATCACCAGTGGAGGCTGCAGCCTAGGAACACGAAATGAGATCAGATCTGAAGCACCTTATACGGATGAGAAATCGAAACTGTATGTTCAATGAGTGCTCATTTGGGAGGTATTTTTACTGAAATGTTTTTCTTTCAAAACCGACATGCTTGCTGTATAGATAAATCATAAAGACATTTTTAGGTTTACCCTTTGGCAGCTATATATATATCAGACAGTGCAATCAGCGTCCTTGCAGCAGAACTCTGGGCAAAACAGTTCTTAACCCTTGCAGTAGGGCTACCCCCACAATGAAAGAGTTAAATTGCTCGTTTTTGTTTAGATGCTAAAATACAAAAAGTTATACTCGCCAAAACCGCGGAAGCGGCCAGCTGTCACTGCGCTCCTTCCAGCCTGTCTCTGCATCTGCTGCAGCGATGGTATGTCCCTCGGCATCCTATACATTGTGTATAGGATGTTATGACTCAGGGACCTTAGACCACTGCAGCAGAGGGGAAGAGAGGCACCAGGTCTTGCTCGGAGGATTAGGCGAGTACAACCTTTTTATTTTAGCACCTAGACAAAAACAAGCACTTAACCCTTGCAGTGCGGCCGTAGCCCCACCCCAACAGTTCTGCTTTAATGAATGGGTGCGAGAAAGTAATTTAAAGGAGAATTATGAGGCGAGTGATTGTCACGCTAGTTTGTGTTCTCCCGTGACCCTTAGGACAACTATGGGGAAAAGCACTGACCCCCATAGTTCTCCTTTAGACCCCGTTCACATTGAGCAATTTACCGCGCGATATCGCTCTCCAATGCTTCTCAATGGGGCAAAGGGTCCTGCTGTCGCGGGTCGTGTGTCGCTACAGCAGGACCCTTTTTGGAGCGGATTTAGCCGCGATTCAAGCCTGTTCAATGCAAGCATTTGCGCGACAAATTGCGCAAAATGCAAATCGTGCGATTTGCGAACCGCTCAATGTGAACGGGGCCTTAAAGGGCAAGCAGATCGTTAGCACTAGCGAGGGAAGATACAGACGTTGTATCACTGTGATTATGGATGGGTTTAATTCTACTTCAAATGTCAAAGATAACTTATAACATTGCACACCAGCATATGCATGTTATGTGGACCATAAAGCGTGCCCGCTTGTGTGAACAGGACCTAAATGTAATGTCTGCGAGAAGGTGAAGATCTAGACACTATAACAATCAAGAAGTTTTGGCATTAGCCTCCAATTACAGAAAATCAAAGTATTATAAATAGTGCATGGGAAAAGGGTTAAGAAAAAAAACCATAACAGAAAGGCTGAAAATTGATTTGGTGTTTCATCAGACTACCCGGCTGTCTTTGAATGAGCATACAAACATGTGAACCATCATTCTGTGGAGAGCTCTGCTTACATTGGTGAGCCGTAAGAGTTCCCGACATTCGTCTTCAGAGATGACCCCATCGGTCACCACCCTCTGGGATCCGTTCAGAATCTGGGAATTCATCACAACGCTGACTTCATCAAACAGAACTGGACCGCCTGTGGGGAGGAACCCGGATGTTACACATTCGTCTAACAAACAGAAGTTTAGTTCAGTGACAGTTAGGGAAGCCCCTATATGGCTGTTTATTGAGTCATGCAAATGAAACGTCTCTCTTGTTTTTATCATCAGGTTGTTTCTCCTCTCCTTAAGCCCATGTTCACACCAGAGCAGAGCGTATTTGGGAATATTAAAGTTTGTTTTAGTGTGCTTTTGCAAGTTTTTACAACCATAGTTGCACATTTGAAACATTTTTCAAGCTTTGTGCAAGCGATTTTGCCCATGTATCAAGCCTCAGGTGTTTTTGTTTTGGCCAATGCAAACCAGACGGATTTCCAATGAAGTCTGAGGCAAAAATGCACACTGCATCTCCAAAATGTCTTGTGTACATTTTTGAACTTCAACGACTAAGCGTAGAGATGTGAACAGCCACTTAATTTCTGCTTGAAACTGCATTGCACGTAGAAATCCTATTATTTCCTTTGTGTCTGGTTAACATCTTCACCATGCAGTTTAGTCTGAAAGGGAAAGGTAAACCATATAGGCCCCTTTCACACCTACGCATGTGCATTACCACGTGTGTGGCTCCAGCCTTAAAGTTGGCTTTCTTTAGAAATCAGCTACATCCTACACTGAGTGGCCAGATTATTATGACCACCTGACGTTTGTAGGCAAATTAGCTTTAATTGGCTATAATTTTGCATTGAAGTTGCTAGAGGGCCAGACCATTATAAATAGGGAAGCAGGTTGTTTACCACGACAGTAGAAGTGATTTTTTTTCTGAAGATACGGGGAAACAACGCGATTTAACAGCCTTTGAACCTGGGATGATTGTTGGCGCTCGGAGCCATGGAGTAAGTATCAGCAAAAATAGCAGAATTCGTTAAATGTTCAAGAGCAGCTGTTGTTAAAGTGTTTAAAGACTGGACTGTCAGCGGAAAATCTGGGTCTGAATGTGCGAATTGTGGCCGTCAGCGACTAGTCAATGTTAGGGCAGAACGGAGAGTGGCAAGACTGGTACAAGACAACAGAAGGGCAACAGTGCAGTGTCAGATTCCTTGCATCACCTTTCAACATCTCGTGGAGTCACGAGGCGGCCCAACAAAGTCATCTCGTGGAGTTATCTTGAGGCCCAACGAAGTACTGATGGGTTGGTCATAATTTGGCCACTCAGTGTAGATCCCAATAGAAAAGCCAGTTCCATGCTGGAATGCTGCAAAGAAGGAACCTTGCTCTATGTAAAAACAGTGGTCTCTTTGCAAAGGCCCAACACGCCATCTGATGACACAGATCTATGGCTTGGCAATCAACAAAGCTCATGCTTCCTGCTTTTGGGAGAGTTCTAGCTAGTAAGGTGTTCAGAATCAAGCCCAAGGTCATCCATTAGGGGGGAACCCCAAAAAATGTGCAGTGATAATGTGCAGAAATCCAGTGCAGCCAATCAGATCAGCATTGAGAACTATGCAATGTCTTCAGATGTAATACTTCTCTTTGCACATGCCGGTTTAGCTTATTAGATAAAGAGTAGTGAGATTAGAGCAGGGGTAGGCAAACGACAGCCCTCCAGCTGATATGGAACTACAAATTCTTTGAGGTGTTGCAAGATTCTCACAGCCACAGGCATGACACCCAGAGACCGATGCATCATGGAATTTGTAGTTTCACCACCCCTGGATTAGGGGAATCTCACCTTCTCTGACACTTCGGTTCATGTCCATGGACTCCTTGGTTTTCTCCTCCACCATATTTTCAATCTCTTTCATCAAGTTTCCAATCTCCTCGGATATTCTCGCCGCTGTCTCACGCTCCACCCTGAAGAAAAAAAAAGACAACCATAATACAAGCTCAATCTTTCCAGCAATTTAGAATGACTACATGGAAAGTATTTCGGGGGAAAAGCCTCATACGCCAAGATCAATGTATAAAGCTACTATTCTTTAAAACTTTACACTTCAGGACATTCATAACATTTTACTGAGCATCAAATGTAAAACGAAAAGCAAGGTTACAATGTTAAAACCTCTGTGCAGGAGCTTCTTATAATAAAGACCAGTCACTGCTGCTCTCTCTCTCTCCTTGTGCAGGGTGACTTGTCTTGTATTCGCCCCCTCTTGTTGTTTTCAGCAGGCAGCCTGTAGTGGGTGAAGTCTGCTGGGTCCCTCCCACAGTTCTGCTCTCTGTATAGGCTAGGTGTATCACAGTGATGATGTCACAGCCACATTTATATCCTTATCAGCTATAAAGGAATAGATTTGAAGATATATGTGCCCAGAGTTCAGCATTACCCCTGCCCATTCTCGACATTTTTCTTTTTTTTTAATTAAAAGGAGAACTATGGGGTTAGGGCTTTTCCCCATAGTTCTCCTTAGGGTAACGGGAGGACACAAACTAGTGTCCTCCCGTCACCCTAAGCTCAGTATACCGCGAGCTACAGCTCGCGATATACTGAGACACCGCAGCTAAAGCGGATCCCGACAATTATGTCTGGATCCGCCCACCAATTATGTCTGGATCCGCCCACCTGCGCGAGTGACAGCTGGCTCTGCCTATCTAGAGGCAGAGCCAGCTGTACCCGCCCCCTCCCCCGGCCGTTCCCGCCAGTCTGCACTGGAGGATCGGAGCGGGGAGAATCCAGCCCCTCCCCTGTCATGGCAGAGGGCCGTGACAGGATCGAGAAGTGAGCGAACGCCGCTATGTGTTCGCTCACTTCTCGATCTACTGAGCCGACCTGTGACAGTCTCATTGTCACAGGTCGGCTAGAACTATGAGTTCTCCTTTAATGTGTACAATATCAATATTTTCTCTGATGGTCTTCTGGATGGCATGGTGACATTGCTCATCCCTTCCACTTGCCATCAGACTGCAGCTGTGGCTGGCCCTTACTTCTGCAGTGAATGGTGCTAATAATGTGTGAGCACCATTCAGTGCAGAAGTACTCTGAGCCCATGCTGCCATGATGAAGCAACCCTCAGAAAACAGGTCCATGACAGCCTGAGCACAGAAGAACTGGGTTTACCGACGCCGGTCGTCATTTAACTTGGAAGACTGGTGGAGAGGAATTACTTCAGCGGACAGCAGTGGAACACAGTCATTTCTGCAGCTAAAGTTAAATTTTTTTCCCTTTTACAAGCCTAATCATTTCTATTTATTTTTCCTGCAATTTCCAATGTAAATAATAAGATTCGTAGCAGGATTGTATGCAATAGCTGACATGAAAGTTTTATGCAAATAAACTTACTTTTGTTTTTCTCGCAGCCTCTTGGGGATTACATATTCTGGTGTCCATGTGTCCTGTAAAAAGCAAATGCCTAATGAGATTGGTGACAAACACTGCACGTAGCGTTCCATAACCTACATCCTGCTTGAAGAAAAATGCCCTTATATATGTTATTTTTAAAAGGGATGCAGACACTGCAACCACACTTGTTGCAGTTATAATGAAGGCTATTCAGAAATCAGTCCAAGAAAAGGAAATGATTCAACAAACAGCAATTTCTTCAAAAGAGCAAAAGTATTAATCTGCAAAAAAAAACAAAAAGCACCTTAAATCCCTAAAATCCTTGCATTGTATATAGATCACCTGAAAGGCATTTTTCCCTCAACAAAACTGGAGTTACACCAAAGACTTCTTCCAACAAAATGGCTCCAAATTAACTCAAGCTGAGGCAAACAGATGGCCAGGGATCCTTCTGTAAGTTTTGGCTTCACTGCCAGCTACATGTAAAAAACAGAAGGGAGTGAAGGAGGTCAAAGTTTAACTTACAGGATCAACAAAGGGAATTCCAAAGGAATCGTAAGCAAAAAACAGCAGCTCCTTCTCCAGCAGACTTCGTTGCATGTACTTCTTAATATTCTGAAAAGGGAAAAAGTTCAAACGTATGAAAAAGTATTTTGAGTACTTTTTTTTCCTTTTAATTGTAAAGCAATGCTCAAACTGTTGGTGCTATATAAATCCCGTATAATAATACAAAATTTATTTTTGTACTAAATATACAAACAATCTTTGTTTTACCAACAAAAGATTAAACTCCATGTAAAAAGGTCTTAACCCTCGCAGTGTGGCTACCCCCGTACTGCAAAGGTTAAGTGCTTGTTTTTGCCTAGGTTAAAAAATAAAGTTATACTCCCCTCACAAGTATTAATATGCAACATTTTAAATGTGTTCCTAAAAAATGCAAATACGTTTAAAACAAAAAAGGGTGCCAGATGCTGAAGATGTTTCAGCCATGGCAGCTTGTGAAGAAAGCAAAAATGGGCAACGTGGGCGGTGGGAGGACTGAGGCCATTATGTGCTATTTACATCCATTTTTATTAAGGAACCATAGACATTGGTGTCTGTTTGGGCTGCAACCAACTAAAATTGATTAAATCGATAACATTCAATGAGAATAGTTGTCAACTATTTTCATTATCGATTAGTTGGTTGGATTCCCTAGCTCTCTCCTCCACGCTGGGAGAAGGGCGCAGCAAGCAGTGGGTGGGTGCAATGCTATTGGCTATTGTAATTTGAAATGGCCAATTGCAGGCTGGCTATTGCACCCGTCCACTACCTGCTGTATTTACATTCAGCTGTCGTCTGCAGAATCTTACCACTGGCAGCTGTCATTCCCTGGCTGCAGGTATTCAAGCTCCATGTGCTTACAATACAATTTTTGGTTTCGGCCTGACAAATTCTGCTGCAGGAGGTGCGTTGCAGTGCCATTCGTTTCAATCATTAGTTGCTGCCTAGGAGAGGGGGGGGATCAAAACTGGAGCAGTTGCCCAGGGCAACCAATCAGTCTCTCAGAGAGAGAGAGAGAGAGAGAGAGAGAGAGGCGGACTGGTTGGGTTGCCATGCAAATCTGCTACAGATTTTGTCTGCTCCAGTTTTGATAAATCTCCCCCTCCAAGTGTCTGTGATTCTGTGATGGCATACTGGTGGCTCTTTTGAGCGCAAAACAAATATGTATTCAATAGCATTTTAAAGCAGGCCAGCCATGAGAAAATGAAAATGTATTCAACTTAAGCAAAAAACAAACAAACTGTCAAGTACAGTTCGGCTCTTAAATAATGGCTGTAAATACTCCTTTTCCCGGAGGCAGCCAAATAACTCCATGGGCCCAATTTATGTGACCTGATGCAAGAAAAAAAGAAAAACAAACAAAGTGAGGCATCTCCCACAGCATCTGATCAGGATTTAACATTCATCCTCTAGTTGTTTGTCATTACCTAAAGCATAGTGAATGCAAACAAACTGATTTCTCAAGTAAATGTCAGCAAAATGGCAACAAGAATAAGACAACTCTGTGTAGTGGAAAACAAATGCACCAACGGTCACGAGAACTGGAAGATTCAGAGATCATAGCTTTCAGCAAACTTACTTCTCTAGGTTGAATTAGACCCGCTTGTTCCTCCCCCAGAACCGTGGCGTAGTAAACCAAATTCTGATTCATAACCTCATCCGCAGGATGGAACAACAGGTAGGTTTTGGTGCATTCAATCGCTTTGGTGTAATTCTCAGCTAGGAACCAGTAAAAAGCCACAAAAATAAGTTAGTGTCTTTTCTTGTAGAATCGAGTAACAGACAAAGTTCAATACACAAAGCTAAAACACTAAGAGAAGGACATTGATTTCTGAAAGAGTGACAGAAGACAATTAACCGTCACGTGACTGAAAAGCTTGTTTTACCTATGCTTGGGTAAAACATGAGCCTAAACATGGTAGTAGAAGACACAGTTGTCCTATCATTAATATTACATCGATCAGCCATAACATTATGACCACCCACCTAGTATTGAGTAGGTCCCCCTTTGCCTCTAAAACATCCCTGACCCATCGAGGCATGGACGCCACTAGGCCTCTCCCGGGTATGCTGTTCTCTGGCATCAAGTCGTCAATAGTAGATGCAAGTTGTGAGGTGGGGCCCCCCATGGATCAGCAGATCCCACAGATGTTCGATTGGATTGAGATCTGGAGAAGTTTCTAGGCAACACCTTGAACTCGATATTGTGTTCCTCAAACCATTCTTGAACTATTTGCAGCGTGGCAGGGAGCATTATTCTGCTGAAAGAGGCCACTGCCAACAGGAAATACAGTTTCCTTAAAGGGATGCACTTGGTCAACAACAATGTTTAGGTAGGTGGTACGTGTCAAAGTAACATCTACGTGAACGGCAGGACCCGAGGTTTCCCAACAGAACATTGCCCAAAGCTTCACACTGTATCCGCCGGCTTGCCTTCTTCCCATAGTGCATCTTGGTGCCATCTCTTCCCCAGGTAAGCCACACAGGAACCCGACCATCCATATAAAAATACAATTCATTGAATGAGGCCACCTTCTTCCATTGCTCCGTGGTCCAGTTCTGATGCTCTCTTGCCCATTGTAGGCTCTTTTGGCAGTGGACAGGATTCAGCATGGGCACCCTGACTGGTCTGCGGATTTGCAGCCCCATATGCAACAATCTGCAATGCTCTGTGTGTTCAGTCACCTATCAGAACCAGCATTAACCTTTTCACTAACTTGAGCTGCAGTAGGTGTTCTATTGCATCAGACTTCGTGGGCCAGCCTTCCCTCTTCACATGCATCAATGAGCCTTGGCCACCCATGACCCTGTCATCAGTTCACGTTACTTGGACCACTTTTGGTAAGTCCTGACCATTGCAGACCGAGAACATCCCACCAGAGCTGCAGTTTTGGAGTTCCTCTGACCCAGTTGTCTAGACATCACAATTTGGGCCTTGTCAAAGTCACTCAAATCTTTACACTTGTCCATTTTTTCTGCTTCCAACACATCAATTTCAGGAACAAAATGTTCACTTGCTGCACAATATATCCCACCCACTTCCAGGTGCCATATAAAAACGATATAATCAATGTTATTCATCTCACCTGTCAGTGGTCATGAAGTTATGGCTGATTGATGTGCACAGTTTCAATAAGCTCTATAAAAGCCCCCCAAACCTCAGGGGCACAAAATACAGTTTATGAATAGTTAAGTCCATTAGAAATGGATAACTGGATGGAAGAAGACGCACTTACTGCTGTAGTAGGCGAACTGTAGGTAATTGAAGTGCGATGGGAGGAAATCTTCGATGGGCATTTCTCTGCCGGCCTGGGTGGCCAGTTCAGAGACACAAGCTTGTCTGCAGCTCATTCCCTGTACATAATGATCTGCAACATAACATGTGATATTAGCGGTTTAAGCTGAAGTCAAGCCATATAAAAACAAAAAATGAATACAACTCTGCATTTATTAATACATCACTAAATGTATTTATGTTAATGCGAACAGTGAATTTGACTTGGTATTGGCCTTCTGCAATGCCCTGTGCAGCAAAGCTCAAATGGGAAAGGGACGGGTATCACTCAGAGCCAATCAGTTATGCTTCAGAGCTCATGCACTAACAAAGCATCCTGACAGAAGGCGAGAGCAAGATGAGATAGCCAAGCTGATCAGTCTGCTTCTTCTCCTTTCACTGTCCAGTCACAGGTTGGGAGAAGGACAGTGAAATGAGGCAATCTGAGGAAGATGCCTCAGGCAGCATCACATTGGGTGAGGTGGGGATGCCTGCCGCCCCTATCCCCCATTATGGCCAGAGCATCCTAGGTTTCTAAGAGCCACCCTTGGGCTAGTACCCCACCACAGTGCAATGGGCAACTGCTTGTTAAGTCTAGGGTTAGAGGATTAATGAGCAATATGTATATTACTCACTGCTCTTGCAGGATCTCTCCATCTGTGCAACTGGTCCAGCAAAACCTCCTCTCTAAGGCGCTCCTGGCTGCAAGCGTGCCTCCTCCACATACTATGCAGGGAAAATAGCCTTCCATTGTACATGATATCCCCAAGGGTCTGCCCACAACCTGGAGCATCAGGGAGAACAGGAGAGTGCCAGAGCAAGGCAAATATTACAGCCTCTACATCCAACCTGTGGACCTACTGAGCATTTAACCCTTGCAGTGCAGATTTTGCGTCATTCTCAGAGTTCACCTTTAAAGAAGAACTGCAGGTTGTAGAAGAATCAACCCTTGCAGTGGGGCTGCCCCCCCCCCCCACTGCAAGGGTTAACTGCTTGTTTTTCTCTAGGGGGCAAAAATGAAGGAGAAATAATCACCCGATCCTCAGTTCCGCAGCAGTGACCGTTCACCTCTCCCCGCCCCTCGGCTCCGGCTGTGGTATGTCCCTTGGCGTCTTCAAATCTAAATAGACCTGTATTATATGCAAGGATGTCACGGGTCCTTAGCCCACTGGAGCCCGGGGAAGAAGAGGCTTGGGAGACAGGTCTAGCAGCCAGGTGAGATTGAGGGTGAGTATTTCTGATTTATTTGAGCCCCTAGAGAAAATTAAGCAGTTAATCCTTGCAGTGCGGGGGCAGCCCCAATGCAAGGGTTATTGTTTTTACAACCCGGAGTTCTTCTTTAAAGGGCAGGTTCTGGTCCGGAAAATAGTGTGAACCTACCGCAGTTCCAGTGCATTCCAGACCTGCCAAAATGAGACATGCAGTATTTTTATGGTCTGGAACGGACTGCACTGGTGTGAACAGAGGCCAGAAATAGAATAGGGATACATTAGGATGCATTTTGGGTCTGGAAACAATCTGGTCTAGTCTGGAGATGATCTGGATGTGGTGTGAATGGGCCCTAAGACAGTTTAGTTGAAGCATAAAGAAAAATCCAACAGCAAATAAATTTACATTATGCTAGAAAACAAAATTCAGGGACACGTGGAACCTATCCGCTTCCAAGCTGTGATTTAAGAGGGTTACTTACAGAACAAACACTGAACATTATAATCAAGTGAAGCAACAATACATCAGAACCTCCAATTAAAATAATGTTATTAATGGCGGCATTGTACAATGAAAAGTATTCCTGGGGGAAGACAAGTAAGCTTAGGGGATTAAACCAAGGTGAGGAGAAATCTCAGCTAAAATGAATAGCTTAAACATTCATAGCTTCGAATCACCAGATTATTAGAGGATGTGTAACTGAAACCATTTGAATGAACAGTTTAACAAGGGTTGTTTAGTGGTAATTTAACGCAACACAATTTCAAAGCCTGTCCCTTGCTAATGGAGTAGAGAAGGATTCTTGTTCTCAGTGTGGAAGCAGTGGTCTCTCTGTAGATGTTCGATACACCACCAGCAGAGTCAGAGCCATCGAATCAGTGGGGAGCACAAACTTTGCTGATTACAGAGCTAAAAGGTCTGACTCAGTAGGGCGGATGTGTCGGACCTCTGCAGAGAGAGCGCTGCTTCTACACAGAGAGCAAAATCCTTGGTGGCATCTCATACAATGCAGGGCTACTAAACCTGCACTGTACGTGGGGGAGACAAGCTTGTGGCCAGGAGCATCTAAGGCCCCATTCACACCAGATGCTTTGGCATTCGTTTAACGGACATATAAAAATAAATGCGTGCGAATGGGAGCAGTGCATACCAGTGCGTTGCGCTGCCCTCCACTGGAGAAAAAAGAAGAGCAGGCTCTACTTTAAGTGCAACACACTGGACTGGTGTGAACTGCTAACATGTGTCAACGTAAGCAAGGCAGAACCAATACACCCCCCTCCCATACACACACTGGGCTAGTGTGAACTGCTAACGTGCATCAACGCAAGCAAGGCAGAACCAATACAACCCCCCATGAAGACACGTAAAAAAAAAACAACGGATGTCAATACACTATGCAGACTCAAGTCAAAGTCCCTGCATTGACTCAGGTTTTTGACTCTGATGCCGATGGGCACGCACCCTTAAAGAGGAGGTTTCACCGGACCAGTTGCAGAGATGGAGGGAACCTGCTGAAGGCAGGGAGTAATGTAGGCATTACGCATTAATCTGGCTGCCTTAATGTTGTGGTGCCTGAACCTTGGCAAAATGAGGTGGCTGCTGTGCGGGCCACATTACAAGGTCCGGCGGGCCGCATTCGGCCCGCGGGCCTTGTGTTTGCCACCCCTGCTCTACTCCTACTGAGTTAGACCTATAGCTCTGTAAATCAGCAAAGCTTATGCTCCGCACTGATGTGAAAGCTCCATCTCTGACTCCACTGGTGGTGTGTCAGACCTCTGCAGAGAGACCATTGCTTCCCCATCGAAAGCATGCATTCTGGCATGGGACTGGCTTTTCTACTCAAGCTGTGGCTACTTTCTAGAGCAAAGGACTTTGCCCACCTTTTGTTCTGATGCACCTGGATTGTATTTAGCTCATTCAAACTGAAAGTTCAATTGGGTCTTAAAATCCTCTGCGGGAAATTCACAAATAAGTAAAATCAATAAATGCTTTTTTAGTTTCATACCAGTAATACTTTGGAACAAATCCGCATTGTAATCCAGGTAGTTGTAACCGTCATAGTCGTAGGGTCCTTCACAAAGACTGCGACATTCAAGGTCCGCAACAAAATATTCCTCCAAGGCTTTTTCAAAGTGGACAATGGAAACGGCGGACTCCTCGTCTGTGTAATAGCCGACTCCCTTGCGGAACTCCAACTGCAGAGGAAATAGAAAGGTGGGTTATGTACTTGTCCGGTCACAAGATCTTTATTGTTTTTATACTTGCATGCTGGTACACGCTGATCCAAAATGTTACATCTATAGAGGTACAGATGAATGACCCTGGACAGAGATTTTTGCACCTAGGTATCTGCATGGACTCAGACTCTGCATGTCCCTGTGAATGAGGCCTTGAGGATGAGTGAAAAGCACTCACCTCATAGTTCTCCTTTAAGCAGCCATCACTAGAATCGGCATCCACAGATTTTCCTCTCCCTGTTCTGGTGACAATAATAACAATTTTGCCCTTCCCATTATTTCCAGTCCCAATGACAAAGGTTCAACAGGTCATATGACATAATAGAAATATGACGGATTTTAATATTCTAACCAAAAGTTATTAAAAACAAAATATACAGAAAAACAAGAAAAGAGATATAAGAAACAGTGCCTTCTCCTTGTGTGACACCAATTATTAAAGCATGTAGTAAGAAATTGAGTAAGCTCAGAAGAAGGGGTTTAAACCCTTGAAACGCATTAGCTATTGTCCACCATCACATGCTGAAGGGTCTCTGTCTTCTTTGTTCTGTACTTGGGTTATTGATTATGGTATTGTTTGCTGATGTTATCTGGACTGAACATGTGAGTAGAATGGACGTTCTGATTTATACATTTTAATAAATTATATCACACAAGAAGGCGCGGTTTCTTTTATCTCTCTTCGTGTCCTGGAAGATTTCCCTATCCCTGTCTTTCCCTATCCCTGACAGCTGCCCTTCCTGGTGTAAACACATGCTAATGAAGATACCCTTTAGTGTCTCTGGTGGCCGCCATCGTCGCTGAGTTTGCCGTTTGAGGCTACATAATGACATATTTAGAAATTGCATTTCTGTAAGACAGACCCAATGTGACCTGTGACAAACCATATAAGAAATGGAAAGCGGAATTTTACAGGTGGTCAAACCCTTACACAACAGTGATTTTGACATTTAAGATGCAGAATTCCATCATGGGTAACATTTCCTGATCTTCAAGTAAAAGAAAACATTGTGCGGAACACATCACTAATGTGATATTCGACTACCCCGTCTATAGGAAGAGCCCTGACTGAACACCCGGCATATAATGCAACCACTGACACGGAAACAACGCGTTTTCATGTACTGAGAGGCCGGGGTACGGAATGGCCAACAAAACCCACTGAGGTGCAAACATCACTAATCCCACCTCTGCATTCCTGGGACACATACCGGGCCCGGCCTGTATACACTCACCATATGCGGCTTGGCTTCCAAGTCTTTGAAGTCGGATTCTGACACGCCGGCCATCATTTTGTAATACTCCAAGTTCTGACGCATCTCCATGTGATCGGGGTTTCCCACGTAAAAGGTGTGAGCTGCCGCCACGGCCTTATCGAGTTTGTGGATCTGAAAAATACAACATACAAAACATTCGGATCAATTATTCCCAATGAGCAGTGAGGAGAAAAAACAGAACTCGAAACGCATCAAGTAAACCTGCCATGACAGCAATAGGTGATCAGCTAATTACTGTTATTCTGTTACTCTGCCTAAAGCTGAACTCCAGGCAGATATAAAAGATGCATCATTAAATTATTTATTTTAAATGCAAGCAGTACAAGTACCTGAATTTGACCATATATTAGCCTCTTGACTGTACAGTAGAGCTCAGATTCTAGAAGGGATAAGCAGCACAAAACAATTAGTTAGTTGAGATGCAGTTTTCATGTGCTAACAAGGAACATGCTGATAGGAGGAAAGGGCTGAGTGACATAGAGATGAGCTCATACGTTTTCTGATTCTCCTCTCACTGTCCAGTCAGAGGCTGGGGGAGGGACAAGACTTGTAAGTGTTACTTAACTGTAGCAGACAAAATCAGGTCTCCTGCTCTGCGAGACAGGGCTATGCTATATGGCACAGTTGTCTCAACCTCAGGAATGTACGGAGAGACATGCAAATTCTTTGGCAGGTAAAGGAGCTTCCATGTATGTACTCCATCTGTGAATTTAGCAGTTGAGCTTTAAATGCCCCCGTCACTAATTGCACCAAACAAAAATAAAACCAGCCTTTGATTATTTCTCCCGGTTTTTCCATGGGGACAGGTTGGTGTCAGAGATCTCTGCTTAAAGCTGGACTCCAACCTTAAGCTGGCCATACACTTATAGGTTTTCTATGGTCAGATGAAAAAAAGTGGAACAGATTCCTCCTTCTACGCTCAACTGTGAGATGGAGGAATCGACCGCTAGGCCAAGCTTCAATATCTTGGTAGTCGGCCCCGCTGGCTCCCAAAATACCTGAACAATCTGATTGGATGCAGGCATTGTTCAGGTGTTTTTGAGAGCCATCGGGGCCGACTAGCAGGATACTGAAGCTTGGCCCAGTGGGAGATTCCTCCATCCACACAGTTTAGCGTAGATGGGAGGAATCTGTTGCACTTTTTCCACAGGCCACCAAAGTATGAAGACGGGAAAATTTTACAGGAGTCATACACAGAACTTCTGCATCTGGTGACAATAACATGCCCAGTTTATTTCAGATAGTGGCCTTTGCACAACATTATTCGTTAACTGGGGCTGGATTGCACAGTCATTGGTTGCTAGGACGCAGATGGGTACACCATAACAGTCTATGATACTATGGGGCCTCAAGCACCTTAGCAACCAATGACAGTGTGCAGGTCACACAGCATCAATGACTGACAAGACGCTGGTGGACCTGCAGTATCATTGGTTGTTTTGCTGCGCCAGTCTGCATCCTTGCAACCAACGACGCTGTTAGGCCCTGCCACTAGTGTCCATAAAACCAACCACACTATACAGGGCTGCAAAGCATCATTGGTTGCCAAGATTCTAGTAGGCCCACAATGCCATTGGTTGTTATGGCGTGCCGGCCTGCTTCCTAGCAACCAATAATGCAGTGAGGCACAGGCGCTAGCATTCTAGCAACGAATATTGCTGTGTGAAGTGCACCGAGCCATCGATTGGCAAGACACTGGTGGGCCCGCAGTGTCATTGGTTGTTATGGTGGCTCTAGCAACCAATGAGGCTATGCAGCCCACCCACTAGCAGCCAATTATGCAGTGTGTAATTGACAGCAAAAAAAGGTGACAGGGTTTTAACCCTTTCCTACTCTATCCAAAATGAACAAAAACATCTGGCTATCCATAAACTTTAAAGCTGGGCCGCACTGCAAGTGTATTTCTAAAATGTCCCCAACTTTAAGCTTAGTAATGATATTTAGCATTCTTAAGCAAGTCGGCACAGTCATGGTAATTGAAAGTGAGCCTTCCCTGCAAAAACGTCTGAAGTCAAAAGGCCCTTATCTACAGACTTGCTCTGGATCAGAGACTGAGTATTAAAGCCAGAGGGTCAGGATGATAGCCAGACAACCACCATTTCCAGAATTCTCAGGAAAGAATTCCTAAAGGGCCCATTTACACCAGAGAGTTGTGCTAAATGTAAGTTACTGTGCATTTGGCGCACAACACACCTAGCATACGGTTAATGCGCTAGATGCATTACGCTGTCATTCATTTAAATGGAACCCCAACTCCCCTCCGGCACTGCAATGCATGCAACTGCTCTACTGCACGTTCCACTACAATGAACAGCCGTTAAGTGCTTTTGTGTGATATTCAAATAAATGGCATTGCATCTAGCGCACAGTACTGCACGCCAGGTGCGTTGTGCAATAGCATGTGCTAAATGTACAGTAATGTGTGTTAAGCAACGATCCAGTCTGAGTATGGCCATAAGACTAGATATTCAGATTTCGGCATTAGCCTATTAGTGACCAGTTCACTTTAATAACCAGCTACAATGGCTGTATTAGGGAGAATTGGCCTCTAATACTGAGCTACAATGGATCAATACTATATGTGTGACTGGTTCTCTTTAATAATGACCTACAGTGGCTTAGTACTACATTTATGACCGTTTTTTTTTTTTTTTTTAAATAATGAGCTACAAAGGCTTATTTTATATTGCTGACGGTTTCTTTTTAATAATGGGCATCGATGTCTTATTACTATATTTGTGACAGGTTCTTTTTAATACTGAGTTACAATGGCTTATGACTATGTATTTGTGACCGGTTCTCATTACAAATATAGCAATAAGTCATTGTAACTCATTAAAGAGAACCAGTCACAAACATAGTACTAAGCCATTGTAGCTCATTATTAAACAGAACCGTTTACAAATACAAAGTTATAAGCCATTGTAACTCACTATTAAACGGGTCGCTTTATTAATGAGCTACAATGGCTTATTGTTCTATTTGTGGCCAGTTCTCTTTAATAATGAGCTACAATAGTGTATTACTTTATTTGTGGCTGGTTTTCTTTAATACTGAGCAACAATGGCTCATAACTATGTATTTGTAAACTGTTCTCATTAATACTGAGCTACAATGGCTTATTACTATGTATTTGTAAATGGTTGTCATTAATACTGAGCTACAATGGCTCATAACTATGAATTCGTAAATGGTTGTCATTATTAATGAGCTACAATGGCTTATTACTATGTATTTGTAAATGGTTGTCATTAATACTGAGCTACAATGGCTCATAACTATGAATTTGTAAACGGTTGTCATTAATACTGAGCTACAATGGCTCATAACTATGAATTTGCAAACGGTTGTCATTAATACTGAGCTACAATGGCTCATAACTATGAATGTGTAAATGGTTGTCATTAATATTGAGCAACAATGGCTCATAACTATGAATTTGTAAACGGTTCTCATTAATAATGAGCTACAATGGCTTTTTACTATATTTGTAAACGGTTCGCTTTAATAATGAGCTACAATGTCTTATTACTATGTATTTGTGACTGGGTCTCTTTACTAATTAGCTACAATGCCTTATTACTATGTATTTGTAAACGGTTCTCATTAATACTGAGCTACAATGGCTTATTACTATGTATTTGTGACTGGTTCTCTTCAATAATGGAGCTACAACAGCATATTACTATATTTGTAACAGGTTCTCTCAGTGACTTACAATGGCTTATTACTATGTATTTGTAAATGGTTCTCTTTAATAATGAGCTACATCGGTTTATGACAATAGAAATGTATTTGATAACAATACTGAATAATAAGATAACATTGTATAGAAGTAACGCAGAACACTACTGCAGGGTAAATGAAATTACAAATACACTTGGAAGCTGACAACCTGTGAGTGAGGGGACACGTGAAGACTGATGTCGGAGTGGCACGTCTGGGAAGTCAGAGCTTGCTGGAGTGAGTAGACATTCCTCGGAGAAGTGTGGGACGGAGGTTTTCCCCAACTCAATACGTGGCAGTGCATTGAATGGGGGAGGGAAGTCTGAGGATGCAGCAAACGTTCTATTCTGGAACCCTGGGACGCCAATCACAACAACAGCCTGGAGATGTGTGACCTCAGCACATCTTGAATGGCTGACCACTAAAAATGCACCCGCCATAGCAAGCTGTGACCGTCTGGGACTTGTAGTCCTACAAAGCAGAGATCTGTTACAGAACCCCTTCCTACTGAGAGTTGTAGACAACGCACACAATAAAAGGAGTATATGGAGTGACGCTTGCCGACAGGTTAGCGCTTCCGTCACCTCTTCCAGGCAACATAAGCCGATACTGTTCTATGAGCGTCAGCTGGATACACTGGGACTTGTAGTCCCACAATAGCTGCACAGTCAAATGCTGCCTCTGATCACGCTTGCTGAGAGTTGTAGTGAATGGGCAATAGATGCAGAGATCACGCTGGCTGTCAGAATAAACCGTGTGTAAACCCAAAACCGATTTTTCTTTATATTTTATTCCTCGCTGTGTAAAGTTTTCTTGCGTAAATCGTTTTTTTTGTGAATCTGTTGAAAATTTGCTAAAGCTGGACATGCACTGCCCCAAAAGTCCGGAATTCCAGCTGTGGATGGCCCTGCTGACACAGCTTCCTTCTACACAAGTCCATTTTTCGTTGAGGGAGTTGGCCCAAAAATTGTGTGCCCAATCAGCTACTGTTTGGGACTCCGACAGCTTGTGTCGGCAGCCGTCAGAATACAACAGCCGGCAGGGTGGATTCCGCCAATGACGCCATTCATTAGCGCCAGTGGTCGAATCTAGTTATTTCTGATTATCATAAACTACAAGTGCGTGGCAAGCTTTACCTGGAGATCCCGCCAGACACATCACTTCCTGTTTCAGGCTGACAACGCTTTGCAATTAGCCTCCTGGGTGCATTTTTCAGGCCTGGTGGGGAAGCTGGACATTCTGTCACCCGGGGCAAAAGCTCAGAGTTGCCCCCCCCCCCGGGAAAAGTTCCCCATCCTCACACCCAGTGCTGCCCCCCCCCCTAGCTTCAGCCCTGTTCAGGCCTATCAGATCAGCAGACCCAAGGCTGAAACGAAGCATCTCGTACTGCTGGCTGACGACCCCTATGCTAATCGCAAGGCAGTGGCTTCACCTTGTCAGCCTGACAGGAAGCGCTGTTCCTGGTGGGATCCCCAGGAAACTCTGCAGCAGAAGAAAGCCATATGGAGGCATGATGGCATACATACAGATTTTGGCTGTACATACAACTTAATGACAGCCAGAGTGATCTCGGCATCCATTGCCTGTTCACTATAATACATTTGTAATGCAAGCAGCAATGATGATGATGCACACAGTGCTACAGAGCAATGACAGTGATTTCAGCTTGCACCATGGTATGATCCCCAGGGGCCCCCATGCCTCCCCCCGGTGGTCTGTACCTTGAAGTAGGCTACTTGGAGATAGTTGTAGGGACTCCTCTTCCTGAACTCCAGGTCCAGCTCCTCGCCGATCATATAATCGCTGGAAGGGGCTCCGATCTTTTCCAGCTCGCAACGTCTGATGCAGGCGGCCCGCTCCAGCAGCCCCTGGAAGAAGATCAGGTCCTGCCCGGCCCCCCATGACTGGGGCTGCTCCGAGAAGTCGCTGCTGGAGGCGCAGTGCAGGGGGCAGCCGATACGGTGGCGCCGGAGGAGCTCCCGGTTGTGCAGCGCCTTCTCCATATTCAGGATGACGGAGTGCCAGTCGCTGCGGTAGTACGCCTCCACTCCGTTGTCGTATAGATAGTCATAGGGCTCCAGCCGAGTGGCTAGCGGCCCCCGGACCGCTAGCAGTAGAAGGAGAGCCCCGGAGAGGAGTGTATAGGACGCCATGTCCGTTAGAGAGAGAACACCGTACAGCCAGCAACGGGGAGCAGTGCCAAAAACACGCCCCCTGGTAACCACTCCCACGCTGCATTCTTTTCCCGCTGCTAGGCTCCGCCCACATGCTCTATAATGACATGCCTACGTGTATGAACACGCCCACAGCTCCAAGACTGCTAGTCCACGCTGCTACTAATTATCCGATATATTGGGTTTACTATAGAGCTCTGTGTGTCACTCACCATTGCCATGTTAACCATATAAAATACTGCTTTCACTTTTTTCATCCTTTGCTGCATCTCTGTGCTGCCCATCTCCTGCAGCCACTTGCTGTCTACATGCATTCCAGGGATTGCTGCCTGACATTTCTCAGGGCAGGATTCCTGATAGAGGCAACAGTGCACCATGTCTGTGTAGTGTGATATCATCGGAAGCCTGTGTGACAGAGTGACAATGCAGGATCGCAATGACAGAGTGACAACACAAGATCACAATGACAGACAATACAGGAGCAAACAATGACAGAGTGACAATGCAGGAGCAAGCAATGGCAGTGACAATGCAGGATCACAATGACAGTGACAATGCAGGATCACAATGACATCGACAATGCAGGAGCAAGCAATGACAGTGCAGGAGCAAGCAATGACAGTGCAGGAGCAAGCAATGACAGTGCAGGAGCAAGCAATGACAGTGCAGGAGCAAGCAATGACAGTGCAGGAGCAAGCAATGACAGTGCAGGAGCAAGCAATGACAGTGCAGGAGCAAGCAATGACAGTGCAGGAGCAAGCAATGACAGTGCAGGAGCAAGCAATGACAGTGCAGGAGCAAGCAATGACAGTGCAGGAGCAAGCAATGACAGTGCAGGAGCAAGCAATGACAGTGCAGGAGCAAGCAATGACAGTGCAGGAGCAAGCAATGACAGTGCAGGAGCAAGCAATGACAGTGCAGGAGCAAGCAATGACAGTGCAGGAGCAAGCAATGACAGTGCAGGAGCAAGCAATGACAGTGCAGGAGCAAGCAATGACAGTGCAGGAGCAAGCAATGACAGTGCAGGAGCAAGCAATGACAGTGCAGGAGCAAGCAATGACAGTGCAGGAGCAAGCAATGACAGTGCAGGAGCAAGCAATGACAGTGCAGGAGCAAGCAATGACAGTGCAGGAGCAAGCAATGACAGTGCAGGAGCAAGCAATGACAGTGCAGGAGCAAGCAATGACAGTGCAGGAGCAAGCAATGACAGTGCAGGAGCAAGCAATGACAGTGCAGGAGCAAGCAATGACAGTGCAGGAGCAAGCAATGACAGTGCAGGAGCAAGCAATGACAGTGCAGGAGCAAGCAATGACAGTGCAGGAGCAAGCAATGACAGTGCAGGAGCAAGCAATGACAGTGCAGGAGCAAGCAATGACAGTGCAGGAGCAAGCAATGACAGTGCAGGAGCAAGCAATGACAGTGCAGGAGCAAGCAATGACAGTGCAGGAGCAAGCAATGACAGTGCAGGAGCAAGCAATGACAGTGCAGGAGCAAGCAATGACAGTGCAGGAGCAAGCAATGACAGTGCAGGAGCAAGCAATGACAGTGCAGGAGCAAGCAATGACAGTGCAGGAGCAAGCAATGACAGTGCAGGAGCAAGCAATGACAGTGCAGGAGCAAGCAATGACAGTGCAGGAGCAAGCAATGACAGTGCAGGAGCAAGCAATGACAGTGCAGGAGCAAGCAATGACAGTGCAGGAGCAAGCAATGACAGTGCAGGAGCAAGCAATGACAGTGCAGGAGCAAGCAATGACAGTGCAGGAGCAAGCAATGACAGTGCAGGAGCAAGCAATGACAGTGCAGGAGCAAGCAATGACAGTGCAGGAGCAAGCAATGACAGTGCAGGAGCAAGCAATGACAGTGCAGGAGCAAGCAATGACAGTGCAGGAGCAAGCAATGACAGTGCAGGAGCAAGCAATGACAGTGCAGGAGCAAGCAATGACAGTGCAGGAGCAAGCAATGACAGTGCAGGAGCAAGCAATGACAGTGCAGGAGCAAGCAATGACAGTGCAGGAGCAAGCAATGACAGTGCAGGAGCAAGCAATGACAGTGCAGGAGCAAGCAATGACAGTGCAGGAGCAAGCAATGACAGTGCAGGAGCAAGCAATGACAGTGCAGGAGCAAGCAATGACAGTGCAGGAGCAAGCAATGACAGTGCAGGAGCAAGCAATGACAGTGCAGGAGCAAGCAATGACAGTGCAGGAGCAAGCAATGACAGTGCAGGAGCAAGCAATGACAGTGCAGGAGCAAGCAATGACAGTGCAGGAGCAAGCAATGACAGTGCAGGAGCAAGCAATGACAGTGCAGGAGCAAGCAATGACAGTGCAGGAGCAAGCAATGACAGTGCAGGAGCAAGCAATGACAGTGCAGGAGCAAGCAATGACAGTGCAGGAGCAAGCAATGACAGTGCAGGAGCAAGCAATGACAGTGCAGGAGCAAGCAATGACAGTGCAGGAGCAAGCAATGACAGTGCAGGAGCAAGCAATGACAGTGCAGGAGCAAGCAATGACAGCGACAATGCAGGAGCAAGCAATGGCAGTGACAATGCAGGATCACAATGACAGTGACAATACTCACCTGATCCTCAGAGCCGGCTGGCTTCTAGACCAGTCCATGGAGCCTCTCTCCCCCTCTGCTCCAGCGGTCTAAGGTCCCTGAGTCATGACGTTCTATACACAGTTATAGGACGTGAACTAGACATGTGCAAAGATTTGATTGAGTGTACATAGACTTTAAAAGAGAACTTTGCCCCGGAGACTTTGTTTCCTTGGCCATTGTTATGTTTTTATGTTGCTTGCTGAAATCAGCTACATTGGTGGTCTGGGAGGTCAAGTCATCAACTATTTTGGGGTACATTTGTCATGGCCCATAGCACAGTCACCATCCTGTGTATGAAATAGGCGATTTTGCTCTTTTTGGTGCCTCTGAGGAAATAGTGACACTAAACTCAGGAGTAAAAAATACATTCAAGTACCTTAAATATGAACAGAAATGTATCTTATTTGTGTATCACTCGGCTGTAGATCCTCAAATCATCTCTGAATTGGTGCTCACACTGTCCTTCCTTCTGGAGGGGGGCTACTTTTGTTCCCCATGGTCCCTGTGTGTGTTGTAAAGTAGTCACCGCTCCAAGCTCACTCCTGTGATGGACTTCAATCTATAATACAAATCAGTAAACTAAACGTGAGATTGTAATCCCATCACGGGAGTGAGCTTGGAGCGGTGACTACTTTACAACACACACAGGGACCATGGGGAACAAAAGTAGCCCCCCTCCAGAAGGAAGGACAGTGTGAGCACCAATTCAGAGATGATTTGAGGATCTACAGCCGAGTGATACACAAATAAGATACATTTCTGTTCATATTTAAGGTACTTGAATGTATTTTTTACTCCTGAGTTTAGTGTCATTTTAAATTTCCTCAGAGGCACCAAAAAGAGCAAAATCGCCTATTTCATACACATACCCTATGGTGAATTGTGGTTTTTGTGCCCATATCCTCTTGGTGTCTTCTGGTTTACAGTGGCGTCACAAGGAGGGTGTGGCCGCACCCGGGTGACACCATTGGAGGGGTGATACCAGGGGTGACTGACAGTCAGAAAGTCGGGTCGGTGTCAGGAGAGAGGAGGGGACCCGGCAGCATACCTCATTCCGCCGGGTGAACGTCCCCTCTCTCTGCCAGCGTCCACACCAAGATAGCCGCCAGCAGGCATCAATTAGATGGTCATGCATGCACGATGATGTCATGCGCGATGACATGATGGCGGGGTGTCACCTGGCCTCCGCTCCGGGTGATATCCGGACGTGGGACGCCCCTGCTGGCTTATGTGTCCATATCTCCTTGACATCTTGTGGCTGTTGTGCCCATATCTTCTTGGTGTTTTGTGTTTCTTTTACCCATCCCCCCTCTGTGTCTTTGTATCTCCGTATGGTACCCGCTAGCATGCTGCACTGTTCATTTTTCAAGGTATTATTTCCAGTTGAATCTAAATTTGATCAGATAGTAATCTAACAGTATTTGTTAGTTTGTAAATGGGTTCACACTGAAGATAACGCAGAAACACTTGCACACCCCCAAAAAATAAAACAATCAGATCTAGACAAACATTTGGATGAAAATAAAAATAATACAGGTGTGGTCAGCTAAACGGTGTCTTGCACAACTATTCCTATGGGACACTTTAATGCATGTTGTAGAAATGACTGTGCTTTCTTTTCGCTGTGCCACGATGCATCATAGTGATTGATAAGTCTGTATAGATGTCAGTTTTTGGTCTGTCTCTGGGTTTTACTGCAGTAAAAAATGTGTTTTAAAGGAGAACTATGGGTTCAGTGTTTTCCCCTATAGTTCTCCTTAAGGTAACGGGAGGACACAAACTAGCGTCCTCCCGTCACCCTAACCTCAGTATACCGCGAGCTACAGCTCGCGGTATACTGAGACGCCGCAGCAGGAGCGGATCCTGACGTCGATGTCGAGATCCGCCCAGCTGCGTGAGTGACAGCTGGCTCTGCCTATCTAGAGGCAGAGCCAGCTGTACCCGCCCCCTCCCCCGTCTGTTCCGCCAGTCAGCGCTGGCGGATCGGAGCGGGGAATCCAGCCCCTCCCCTGTCACAGCAGAGAGCCGTGACAGGATCGTGAAGTGAGCGAACACCGGTATGTGTTCGCTCACCTCCTGATCTACTGAGCCGACTAGAACTATGAGGTGAGTGAAAAGCACTCCCCTCATAGTTCTCCTTTAAGATATCTAATAGCAGAGATGTGGAAAAAAAAACCCTAGCCCTGTGCAGGCATCATTATATTTAGGATTCTGGCCTCTTCAGCTATGTTCTCCTGTTCAGTTTGTACAGACAGTGTAACATGATACAAGCTGCTGCTGCTGATGTGGCACTATAGTAACATCTGTACACTCAATTGGCAGCTGGCTCGTTGGTCTAGGGGTATGATTCTCGCTTAGGGTGCGAGAGGTCCCGGGTTCAAATCCCGGACGAGCCCAGGTTTTACTTTCCTTACCTTTTAATGCATGTATTATTATTATTAAATGTAAAAAAATGTACCCTTGCGGTGAGTCAATCCACCAATTTTTGTCTATGGGGCTAAAATAAAGCCGTATTACTCACCCGATTGTCAGTCCCGTGGCGGTCAGCAAGCAACTCTCTCCCTGTCCGTTCTGGCTGTGTAATGTCCCTTGGCATCCTCACGTCTAATGAAAGTCAATGGACCCGTCTTAGATGTGATCATGTCATTGTCCCTTAGGCTGCCGAAGCCTGGGGGAGATGAGGCTGCAGGGTCGGTCTAACAGCCAGGAGGGACTGAGGATCGGGTGAGTATATCTGTTTCTGTTTTATTGGAGCCCCCTGGACAAAACAAGCACTTAACCCTTGCTGCGCCGGGGTAGCCCAAGGCAAGTTTTTTTACATTCCGGTAGCTCCTTCTTTAAAGAAATCAATTAGAAGACAAGTCCAGGTATTTACATATACAAAGGTACCCGCACATTGCCAGTAATGTTAGTTTATGCAGTTTGGTGAAGAGGTTCCGTTCCCTTTAAGGGAAAACTATAATTGTTTCCCTTTAAATAGTTTGTTTATTTATTTATTAATACATTTTTAACCTGACATTTTGGGGTTGATTTACTAAAGGCAAATAGGCTGCTTTCTTTGAGAAGGAATTCCCATTGTGTAGGGGAATTTACCCTTAGCTTGGTGAATAGGGTCAAAATTCACTTTGGAAAGAATACCCAATCACGTGCAAGGAATAAAAAAAAACCCATGAAAACCTTTTTTGCTTGCACATGATTTGATGATGGAAGTCAACTAATTCACTAAGCTGAGGAAAAATTCCCTTCCAGTGGGAACATGTTCTTGCTATGTGAACAGTTTATATGCCTTCAGTAAATAAACTCTTTTATGTCATTTTTGCTGTTTAAATGGAATAACATGACCCGGCGGGGGGGGGGGGGGTATAATGGCACAGGATTCACAGCACACTGTGGGGTTTTCTAATTTCTAATGAGTTTTCACAGCAGGAGCTGTGCCTCCCTTTCTGATTGAAACTTCAGATAGAGCTGACTTTCGATGGCGTCTACAAGTGGCCATTTACAAACTATCCATTACCTGCTGCCCGGCTTCCCAGGCTAATCAGGAAGCTGGGCGGTGAGTCAATACACGCCGCCCGGCTTCCTTAATGGGACTTCCAGTATCGGTATTGGCGAGTACTGAAAAAAATATCGGTACTTGTACTCGATACAGAATTTTTTTTATTGGTGCTGTTCTATCAAAGATGGTGACAGCGGTGGAATGTGTGACCGTTTACGTGGTCACACATTTTAACGTACTCACGCCCATTTTTTCCAGGGTTAAAATATGTGACCGGCAAAAGGTGTAGAATTCAAAGCTTTCTCAGGTGTCCCAGGGTAGATCAACATCGCAGATGGTATGCGCAGGAGAACCGATCTGCCCTGAAATCTCACTTCTATCCGACTTTGTGACTGCGATCTCACATTCCACAAAGTCGGATAGAAGTGACATTTCAAGACCGATCAGCTGTTCCAGGGCAGATCGCTTCTCCTGCACATACCATCTGCAATGCCGATCTGCCCTGGAACAGCTGAGAAAGCGTTGCATTCTTCACCTTTTGCCGGTCAGATATTTTGCCGCAGAACAAGTGGGCGTGATTACGTTAAAATGTGTGACCATGGGACCGGGCACACATTCCACCGCTGAAAAACTGGGCGGGATTAGGTGAAAATGTGTGACCACGTCAACGGTCACACATTCTAACGCAGTCACAAAGTCTGATAGAACAGGTGCATCCCTATTTCTTAATGGACCCCCAAACCAGCTAGCCATCGCATGTGCATTGTATCACAGCACATCGCATGTTAACCAGTTACCGTGAGGATTTTAAAAAAGGTGCATGCACTTCAGTGTGATTACATGCGGTAAGCACCCCATTCAAATGAATATGCTGCCCGACCACAACTTAAGGTCCCCACACACCTTACGATAATCGTACGATAAACGCGGGAAATCCCGCGATCGTACGAATATCGTAAGGAGTGTGGAAGCCGTTCGACCTCTACTACTGTAAGGTCGCACGACTTTAAACTTACGAACATGTTTCAAAACCCGCCGAGCATCGTACGATGTTCGGCGGGTGTGTAGCATGTTCGTACGATAAAAGCCGGACGGGCCGGTGTGCGCAAGCGCACACTGCTTGTTCGGCATTGCGGTCATCGGAAACCCGCCCCTCAGGGGGCGTGGCTTGCGATCATCGCAAGTACGATCTGCCTATGCAAGATAGGCAGATCGTACGTTTTTTTAAGTACCTTGCGATGTTGTAAGGTGTGTGCCCAGCCTTACGCTTCTGCGCACCAGCAATGTCACATGGCAGGGAAAACGGTGCCTGAGTCCGCTCTTTCATAACTATATCAATGACATTTCAGCCCCATTCACACCAGCTGGACAATTTTAGAGGCTTTATTTGCGTGCACCTTTTTCACTTGACTGGTAGTACAGGGTCAGAATTGTGCGCTGTCGCCCCAAACAGAGCCGTAGCTAGCTCCTTTTGCGCCCGAGGCTAGAACAGAAAAATGTGCCCCCCAACAGACTGTGTGGTATGTGATGTCATTCACCGCGCCTCTGGGATGGCGGCATGCATGCGCAGAATGTGCTGGTGGCCAAAACCAAAAAATAGCATAAAAATTTGTTTTGTTTGATAAAACGAATGAAAACATTTTTAGTTTCCGTTCATTTCGTCCAAAACAAATGTTTAGTCTTTGCGCATGTCTAGTAATATGTGTGCATCAGTGTGAGTGTGTGTGGGTTTTTTTTTAAATTTATTTTTTATTATTGCTTTTTTTACTGCTGGGGGGCTTCAGGGAAATATCAGGGGTCTAAACAGACCCCTGACATTTCCCTTTTGAAATAGAAAGAGATTGAGGACACAGAGTCCTCTGCCCATACAGATGGGGGAGCAAGCAGGGATCTGAGGAGAAGCTTGAGCCTGTGCCGCTCCTCTTCTACCTGCTGAGCTGCAGCCGTGTAGGCCGCCTGGCACCCCTGTTGCCACCGATGCCTGTGCTCGCATGGCAACAGGCGCCTGAGGCAAGTGCCTCACTCGCCCCATGGTAGCTACAGCCCTGGCCCCAAAGACTTGTAGTCACCGTTCACACCTGGGCGCTGCATGAACATGCGCCAAACATGGCATAAGACACACGCTTTGACGCTTTTGCGGAACACATCAAAAATGTGCAACACACTTGCGTTGCCATTACTAGTTAATAGCATCCCAAACCTGGCCAGGCAAACATGCAGTTTTCCTGCGCATTTGCACACATTGGGTCTCCACTCACACCTAGGTCTCAGCGTTTCCGTGCGTAAAACGAGCGTTTTTATGCAGGTTTTGCACAATTTTACGCACGTAGGCAAAGGCGCAGGCTTTCTCGAGCAGATCAAAATGAGTTGCTGTGAATGAGGAAACGTGCATGCAAACGCACACAGCAATGTGCGAAACACTTGTAAGGTGCGGTTTAATGCTCTTCCATTGAAGTCTTTGCGGCCAAACGTGCTGCAATATGGCCAAAAGAAGCTCATGTACCTTTTCTAGCGGTCAGGGTTTTACAGCTTGCAACAAAACTCTCAGGTGTGAACAGGGGCCATAGAAATGAATGGGATTTCTTGTGTTGAGAGTTTCGTCGCACTTAGCTTTGAGCATCAAAACGCCCGGGTGTGAACAGGGACAAAAGCGCACACAAACACGCAGGGAAAAAAACATGGGACGCCTATAGCAGAATTTGCTACATGAGCTACTTTTTGAGGTTGTCATGCATGCAGGAAGCCATTGAAATCAATTGGCGATGCAAAGCAAACATACGCAAACGCATCACTCGGTCCTGATCCACGTGGGGTTGGTGGGTGTGATCGGGGACTTGAATGAAAAGCCCTGAAACGCTCATTTTGTAGGCACAATCATAGAAGTCTATGGGGCCAAAAACATGATTCTGCTCCAAAAAAAATGGTAAAACAGACTACAACCCCCACAAATCAAGTCCCAGGATTTCCTTACATAATATATATGTTCTTTCATTTAAACCTAGAAAACGCCTCTGCTTGCCAAGACATGCTGGGGCTTGTAGTTCTACTGCATCAGACCGATTTTTACAGAAGCAATCCTTGCGTGGCACACTGTAGCCTACTATACGGCATTCCACTAGTAGTCACGTGATAATCATGTGACAGCTTCCGGCTTAACGTTTCCTCAGGGGCAGCCATTTTTTAAACTGGCGCTGTGAACGTTATTTCGCCGACCAGCTAAGTTTATTGGCGTGAACTCCACAGTCAGAAAACCTATCATGCTCATAGTTAGATATGGAACTTTGAAGCTAATAGAAAACGATGGTTAAATAAATAATAACGTAGGAGACAAAAAACGGATGCCCTAAACAAAGATGGCCGCTGTGGCTTTAGTGCCCTGAGCAGTATTACAGCTGTTTTGTAACCTGTCCCCACGAGTTATATTGTATAAGCTTCAGAAGGTGCAGACTGTGTATCGTGATCATGGAGAAGGATTACAAAGGACAAATTACTACAGGTACAGTATGCAGCTTCCTCTGTCAGTGTTCTGTATGTGTCTTGTACCATGTATTCATCTGTAAACTTGTGAAGTGGGACATAGAGCACAGTGTGGTTTGCCATAACAACCAATCAGAATATATTTTATTTGACTGTTTTAAACTTAAGTCCGGTTGCTACGGGCAACTGCTCATGACACCTTAGGGTGCATTCTTACCAGCCTGGCTCGCTACTGTGCGTTTAAGGCAGTCCATTAAAAATGTTTTACCTTGCGTCCAGGGACAATCATCTATCCCAAACTGTGCGTAATTGTACCATTTATGATTATTTACGATTACATGCAGATTGTCGCTAGCAGATATGGTTGCTGTCAGCTGGTCATTAACTTTTATGGGTACAGCAGTCACATCTGAATGGGAACACCTAGGATTCCTGCTGCAGGATAGACGTCTATACATAGGGGCAGAAGGTTCCAAGTGATCTTGACACAAGCTTACAATATTGTATAAGGCGGTCAGGACCTAATCAACCGGTCGGTTTTAGTGGATGTGTTGTCATCT
>NW_017306362.1:19516-27362 GCF_000935625.1 Nanorana parkeri | reverse complement strand
GATGGGGGGTGGGGAGTGAGGGGAGGGGGAGTGATGGGAGAGGGAGGGGGAGTGATGGGAGAGGGAGGGGGAGAGAGAGAGAGATCTCTGTCTAATAGGTGTGTACATAGGTGTGTAAAATAAGAATGTGAAGTTTGCAGAATGGGCTGCCAATGTCATATATCTGACAATGTTTCAATGTGTTTTATAAGAATGATTTGATGAAGACTTGGTTGGTATTAAACTGGCCATACATAATCCTCAGACTTAAGACAGAGCTCGGCAGTGATGTATGGGAGGTTGGTGTGAACCATGTTCACCCAAGTCCATTCAAAACTGTCACTGACGCACCCTCCTCCTGGCCAATCAGTTGCAGCCAGGACATTCCCTGCCTCTTTCTGTTGTGTAGCTGTGGTGCAGGGAATGCCCTGGCCGCAACTGATTGGGCCGGGAGAGCGGTGTGTCAGTGACAGCTTTGTGTGGGCTTGGCCAAACTAGGTCTGCACCAAGCCCCTGCAATTGCACTGCCTGGAAATCTTTTTTATGTTTGAAAGATTGTTCTGGAGATAGCTGAGATTGTCTCTACTGAAAGGATAATTGAAGACACATGTAATGGAGCCAGATAATATCAACGTGATATTGTCCATCAGTATTGTTCATAATCTGAATATGTGCAGCCAAAACCCACCTTGCCTAGGCTTCCTGACCTAAACAACCCAACCTCCTTCCCCCACTTGCCTACATAGCAGTTAGCACACAAAATCTTTCTCACTGTGCAGACACGTCCATTGGGGCTGCATTGGGTAGGCTGTGGCTGGCCTATGTAGGTAATTTAGATGGGGTTAGGTAGGTAGTGTGGGCCAGTGTCCTTTGGCTGAGAGTACACCTACCCTTTAAAAACCACTCTTTCAAAAATGAAACATATTATGGTTGCTGGTAGCCTGAATCCTCTTCCTAAGACCCTTTAGAACAGGGGTAACCAAACTCGGGCCCTCCAGCTGTGGTGAAACCACAAATCCCATCATGCATCTCCCTCTGGAAGTCATGCTTGTGGCTGTCATAGTCTTGCAATGCCTGATGGGACTTGTGGTTTCACCAAAGATAGGGGGCTTGGCTACCACTGCTTTAGAATGTGATGTCACATGTACTCCAGGGAACCAACCTCCTATCCATCCAATCCTTGCGGACACGCTGGGGGACCTTCGCTATGGACTTTTGGAAACATCGTCAGCTTCAACATTTTATTGCTTCCTTGCCAGGCCCCCTACGAGACACTCCGAACTTCTTGCCCTTTGAACAACTTTTGGGCTCATCTGAACCACCGAGTCATACTCTGTCAACCATGTATAAGATCATCGGGGACTTGAATTACCCCTCGCCCCCAGCATACATCGAAAAATGGGAAAGGGACCTTCAGAGGCCCCTTAGTACCTCACAACGCACTAAACTGTTACAAGTATGTCTGTCGGCCTCACCAGATAGTTATATGCAAGAAGTAAATTACAAATTATTAGCCAGATGGTACATGGTGCCTCTTACAGCGCATGCAATATGCCCGTCCACTCCTCCGCTCTGTTGGCGCTCCTGTGGCTCGAGGGGCAGTTTCGCTCACATATGGTGGGAGTGCCCACAGGTGCGGAAATACTGGACGGATATTGCTGACCTTATCACAGATATCACCGGTATACCTACTATCCTGGATCCTTGGCAATGCCTCTTCCAGCTTACCCCAATGTCCACAAAATCATACAAGACATTGTTAGCTCCTTACCTGCTGAATGCAGCCATACCCAAATATTGGCGATCCCCACAGATGCCCACCATTGCAGAATGGTTAGCCCGAGTAGATAGACTAAGGTTGATGGAGGAACTCCATCACTCCAGCACGGATACATATACCACCTTCTATGCTACCTGGGCATGCGGGCTACACTTCAAAACAACTGACAGATATGCCTCTCTGCTGGTAACATCCCCAACGGCACCTAATGTACCACCTGACTAACTACACATACTTACCCGGTAACACCCATCGTGAGATGTATGCTCTTATAGCGGATCCTGGCAAAACCACACCCGAACCACCCCTCCTCACCCGCCCCCCCCTTTGTCAATGTTCGTACCCCCATGTGCGTCTGGTGAAGGCTTATGATTATTTCTTTATATTTACAATGAGTGACACATGTCGTTTATTATTAAGTCTTGAGCTTACACCGCTTGTCTTGATGTAAACCACCACGGTCTTTGTATTGTTTATGCTTTGGAAAAATCACAATAAACATTTAATAAGTAAAAAAGAATGTGATGTCACATGCAATGCCTATATGACTAAGGTGTTGGGGGTTATAAGAAGTGCTCCTCATGGTGACACCATCATTTGACCTTGCAGTGACCATATTGGTTGGCACAAACTGCAAACTCCGATGGGACTTAACGCCAGAGTCCCAAAAACATACAAGGAACCAATGCGGAATTCAATTTGCTAGTAATTGACAAAAACTGACATATGTTTGAGTGGGGGTGAGCTTTCATTTTTGTTTTAAGTGGAACCAGACTATTGGGATCTAGTTGACAGTTGGGATCTAACTGGTTGCAAAGGTTAACACGTTTCTTTTAACTTGCACTTAGTTTTGTAATTATATATCAGTAAGTTGTCACCTGTCCATGTAAACTTCTGTGATCTTATGTTTCAGTTTCCTTGGTAGAAACTACAGTGAACCCTTCGGGGGTCCAGCTGGTCAGCACCTATCACACCAATCGCATAGGAGACCCTTCCAACCTCGTGGAGTTGGCCCACCAGGTGCAAAAGGTCAGAGCGCACTTTAAAAAAAAAATAAAGTGATAGTATTAGGATGGATTCCAGGATGTCAGCTTGTCAATGAGTGTCATCAATTCGTGATCTGTAATTGTACAACCACTAGAGGGGTAACGTCCAAGTCATGAACAAGAATTTAGGGGCCTATTTATAAAGTTAAAGTGATATTAAAGTCAAAAGGATTTTCAGTTATTTGAAATGCTGATTAAATCACTTAGGCTCTGTTCACACCTAGGCGTATCGAAAATGCGCGTTTGCCGCGCGTTTCGTGACATGCGTTTTTACCGCGATTCGTGGTTAAAAAAAACGCGCGACAAACGCACGTTTCGGAGGGCTACTTGGCTGTATCCCAATGGAAATGCGCGACAAAAACGCAGCAAGGAAGCTCATGTACCTTTAAGGCCCCATTCACACCTGACCGTTTTGTAGCGCGTCCTACGCTCGACGAACGTGCTACAAAACGGTCAAAAAAATAAATAGCATTGTAGTCAATGCCCTCGTTCCCACCTAGGCGTATTTCCGCCCGTCCCTAATGCCCTACAAAACGGCCCACGCCTGAAAAGGTCCCGGGACTACTTTGGGCCGTTTTGTAGGGCGTTTTCCATTTGGATACAGCCAAGTAGCCTTTGGAGTCGCGCGACCTTTTTACCGCGAATCGCGGTAAAAAAACCGCGTGACGGTCGCGCGACAGACGCGCATATTACAATACGCCTAGGTGTGAATGGGGCCTCAGGCGTAGGCCGTTTTGTAGCGCGTTCAGACGGGCTGAAATACGGCAAGGTGTGAACCATACCCATAGAAAACAATGGGATTTTCATGTTTCAGCGTTTTGTAGAGCGTTCGTAGAGCGTTGAACGCGCTACAAAACGTACAGGTGTGAACCAGGCCTAACAATGGATGCTGCTCAATGATGTCAAAAAGTTTCAGTTTCCTGCAGAATTATCTGGTCCCCTGAGCACTGGTCCTGACTTCCTGTTTTAGAGTGACTACTTTCTCAAGCAGAGTACTATGCAGTCACACTTGTGTGTGCTAGTAAGCTGTGTGTATCTCCACAAACACAGCAAATCAATCTACTTCCCTCCACCCTGCCCCCCTCTTCTCCCTCCTCCAAGCTAGTAGAGGAACAATTGCTGGAGTCTGTCATTTTTGATCTTGTACTGGACAGGAAGTTTAGGGAAGGCGAGCTGAGAGACTTGGAAGCAGCTGTTCACATACATGATAAGTGTAAGTGTTTGGCCACAAATATGTAAAGAAATGCTTTGCTGGACAATGTCTATTTTGTTAGATCTGGATTCAATATTGAAAAAAAGTTTGAGAGATTAAAGTGGCATTAAAGGCATTTTCCCCCAGTGCTGCTGTAAGCACCTACCTATTTGATGCCACTTGATCCGATCATCATCTTCATTCCACTCGTTTCCGACAGTCCCTCCAGCGCTGGTGCCGGTCTTTGATCCACCGCAGACTCCTCGTGTCCCATGGTGTCTGTCCGACGTGTGCGCTCCTGGCTGCATAGAAAAGTTGTACTCACCCAAACCTCCGAGCCAGCAGGGCTCCCCCCAGCCTGTGTTCTCCTCTGCTGCAGCGATGGTATGTTCCTTGCCGTCCCCGCATCCAATACACTGTATTGGACATGATAACTTAAGGACTCCTAGACCGCTGCAGCGGAGGGGGGGGAGAGATGCTCAATGGACCGGTCTAAGAGCCGGCTAGCTTGGAAACGCAGACTTTCATGGTTGCACCGGCTCCCCTCCTGTACTAAAATTGCTCACACTGCACACTGTGAACCTCTCACAATGTACATTAAAGCTGCAGCAAGTCAGAGAGAGCTCACATTATTTCCTGCCCATGGCTGAATCCTCCCATAGAGGCCATAGCAAATAATAGGCAGCCATGGCTCATAGGCATTCTCCGGACCCCATCTGCAAATTGACCCATTTGGCTTAGTATGTACTACCGTAGTAGGTCCGTTGCTTTTACAGGCATTTGGCAGGGGTAAGAACTGCCTACTAAATGCTCATAAACCTTGCAGTGTAGATGATCCCTAACTGATGGTAGAAAAGTACAAACCAGCTGATACTGTAAATACTCTGCATAAGGTCAGTTGGGCAGGGGTGCAAGTCAATGGATTTAAGTAGAAGGTTATATGAAAAAGTCAATGGGGGGAATTTATCAGAACGGGAGCAGACAAAATCTGGAGCAGATTTGCACTGCAACCAATCAGCTTCTCTGTCTCGGTTTCAAATCTTACCTGAGCAAACTGAAGATAGAAGCTGATTGGTTGCTATGGGCAACTGCTCCGGAATCTGTCTGCTCTAGTTTTGATAAATGCCCCCCAATGTGTGCTGGGTCTTTGGTAAAACCTTCTACTAGATCTGCATTGGAATACATTTTTATCTCTATTAACCCATGATGTGACACAAATCCAAGTAGTTGCATCACAAGCCAAGGAAACTGTGTGTACTAGCTCCATCCAGTTATCACTACAATTCTATTATGGAGAAACGCCAATAGAGTCCTCCAAGTTAGACAGAGTATCTGCACTGGTGGCATTGTTCCTGTAGACATGCAGACATCTCTGGATCTCATGGTACCATGTCTTGATAGGGACTCCCTAAACATTGTGATATGTCTTTAGATGTGATAGGCACACAAACATATGTTTTCGTTTATAATAGGTATTTCATTATTGAAATCCCTTCAGCAGCTATGGATGTGGTCACTTCACATAATATACCACAAAGCAGTTTTCATTAATGCTGAATTCAGTGTTTCTCACCCACAGGCTGACGACTTCATAAGAGCAAACGCCTGCAACAAGCTGACTGTAATAGCGGAGCAGATCCGGGTGTTACAGGAGCAAGCACGGAGGGTAAGTACCGAGATGTACCGTAGCTGGCTTACAGGAAGGAGTGTGTTGTTTCTGTCTGTAGGAAACATAACTCTATGTTATACTACTACACAAAGATAAGTACAGTATTACCTTTTTGTTTTCTGATTTGCCTCTTGAAAATACATATGTAAGTGACTTTAGATACTGTGTGTGTGTAAATACCTCCTGGAAATTGTATTGCTTGTTCCCACAATTTAGGACTGTCGGTGTATTTAAAGAGATTGTCATTTTTGCCCATTCAGGGGCGTCCCGAGGCTGGGTGACACCCGGAGCGGTAACCGAGTGTCACACCGCCGAGACGACACTGTATTCTGATACCTGCCGGCGGCCATCTTGGTGATGGACGCCGGCAGAGAGGAGGGGACAGTCACCCGGCGGGATAAGGTATGCCGCCGGGTCCCCTCCAATCTCCTGATGCTGTCGGGCGTTCGATCCATGACCGAGCGCCCGACTTTTCAGAGGGGGGTGACACCAAAATGAATGTAAGTAATTTTGGTGTCACCCCTCCAATGGTGTTACCCTTGTGCGGGCCGCACCCCCTTTGTGACACCACTGTGCCCATTTAAAGTGATATTAAAGGCTAATTTTTTCCCTCTCCCCCCAATGGGACCTATTTTAAATCAGGGGTAGCAAACCTCCGGCCCTCCAGCTGTGGTGAAACTACAAATCCCATGATGCATCTCTTCCGGAGTCATGTCTGTGGCTGTGAGAATCTTGCAATGCCTCATGGGATTTGTAGTCCCACCACAGCTGGAGGGCCGGAGGTTTGCTACCCCTGCTTTAAATGATGCCTCTTAATCCGATCTTCTTTAGTGTAGCTTTTAGATGTCCCTCCAGCGCTGGTGCGGGTCTCGATCCAGCGCTGACTCCTCTTCGCTCATGTCCCACGGAGTCTGTGCGGGTGCACGCTGCTCCATAGACTTACCTTGTGTCTCTCCTCATCTCCCGGCTGAACATCTGAACTGCCCAATATCCTTTGCGGCCGCCCGAGAAATTTTCAGATGTTCAGCCGGGAGTGGGCGGCGGAGACACAGGTATTAACCCTTTGAAAAAGTTTTTTTTTATCGTTTTGCATATATCTACTGCATGCCAGCAGTAGATATATGCAAAAGCATGCGAGGGTTTAATAACCCTTTAAGACAAACCACAAAAATTCCAGCAAGCAAGCAAAGTGAAAAATCACACTTGTGAAGCACTATGCTGTACTATTATCTTTGCTTGCTTTGGGGCTCTGGAGCAAGTTAAGCCCCATTAGTTCTAATGAATTGGGAAAAAAATAAAGTGCCAGGAGGAGAAGAAAAACGGCCATGACTGACAAGTCATGTGATGGGACTGTCCTCCTCCTATCCTGGTGTCATGCAGAGAGCACTTCTTAGAACATGCAGCCCTCTCTGTACTTTGCACTGCACTCTGTGTTTTATGCATTAAATGTAGAATGCAGACACAGTGCAATTACTGAAGTGCCTTGTGAAGAGCAGTGTCCGCTCTCTGTTATAAATCAGCCCCTGAATGACTGTACATTGCATTTGATTTTCTGGCAGATATGATCTTTAATGAAAACGATCATTAAATTGAACAGTTATATCCATATGTGTATGGCCAGCAGACGGCATACATAGATTCCGGGAGATTTTGCTCTGTATATTTTATAAAGCAGTCTCATACTAGAATTAATCTTACCCACTCAATTGACTCCATTGTACGCAGGTGTTGGAAGATGCCAAGAGAGATGCCGAGTTACACCACGCAGCGTGCAATGTGGTAAAGAAACCTGGAAATATCTATTACTTGTATAGAAGGGAAAGTGGGCAGAGGTACTTCTCCATTCTCTCTCCAAAGGTAAGATTATTGGGCTTTCTCCTATTCAGGGCTCTAAGGTTGCCTGTGGACTTCTGAGGGGGGTCAGGTGCATACATAGTCAAATCACTCCGTATTAGTCCAGTAGACAAGATGTCAAAAAAGACAAAAATGCTGCAATGTGCAATGATACCTTTCTTATTGGACTAACAAAATATATAAAAGACAAGCTTTCGAGAGTAAACCTCTCTTCTTCAGGTCAGAAGCAATACTAAAGCTTGTCTTTTTGCAATACTGCGTTTTTGTGTCTATATGTATATGTATATATACGCAAAAGAACGCAATCTAGGCATCCTAGACAAACA
>NW_017306362.1:0-19392 GCF_000935625.1 Nanorana parkeri | reverse complement strand
CTGCCCGGCTTCCTGATACAGGAAGTATCGGGCTAGGCACCGGAGCATTTGGGCGATTACGAGTACTCGCCCAAATACTCAGAATCGGCACCAAAACTAGTATCTGTGCATTCCTAATCATAAGTAAACAATTCTGCTCTAGATGATTAAACCAGAAAGGTTAGTAGATTCCAAAAATGAATGGTGTCAGTACTGTGGAGGAAGGAGCAATGAAGAGAGCCAGTTTTTCTAGGGAGTAAATAGGGGGCTATAAAAACCTGATAGATGGTCAAACTTTTCCCCATTCTAAAAAAAAAGGTTTTGGCTTTTCCCTGTAAATATTATGTACTGGTGTGTGATATTTTATTCTTATTTTGTTCAGGAGTTGAATGTAGTAAATATAGGTACCAATGCAGTAACCATTTCCTTCCTCCGCACAGGAATGGGGAAAGAGCTGTCCACACGAATTCATCGCAGCATACAAGCTTCAGCATGACATGTCATGGACGCCCTTCAAGGACATCCAAAAGCGAGATGCAGAAATTAGTATTATTGATAAACTGCTGAATGATCAGATTGCCCTTCCATCATCTGCTGAGCCCAACTTCAGAGGACTCACTAATTAACTTTCTGAGAAGCCTCTGGCTTCTAGTGTGCTCAGTGGACAAATGAGCAAGGGAATCGCATCCTCACTTCACAATAATTGGCTGTATGTGACTTTATTATGGGTTGTTTGTGGACTTGTCTATGTTGAGCAGATGTGCCTTTGAATCTTCCAATGAATTTGTATTCTACAGATCAGCTTGATTTTAATATATAATTCTCCATGAGTAAATATTTTAAATCGTTTACCTGAAAGAAATGACATCTTACTTTCTAATTTGCTTGCTGTTCCATTATTTGTGCCGTCACTGCTTATGTCTCCTTCTTAAAATACTAGTGATTGAAATGAAGGACGTGTAAATAGTTAGCCTATCCAAAACTGTCAGAGGTCTGGTGGGTTGGAGTCAGTCCCGAACATCTTTTATGTCTTGGATGTTTCAATTGCGAGATCTCCCCGTATTTCCTGGCTCTCTTCCTATCTACCTGGGTTCTTTGTGTGTAGCACTCTCAAGAATATAGAACAGAGTTGACAGAACATGGGATCCTCTTGTAATGGCCACAGAAGGTGTGCAATAGCTAGCAGTAGGAATTCTTCTAAACACACTGAGGGAGATGCATGAAGCTAAGGCCCGGTTCACACCTGGGCGTTTTGTATTGCGTTTGAACGCTCTGCAAAACACAAACACCGAAATCCCATTATTTCCTATGGGTATGGTTCACACCTGGGCGTATTACAGGCAGTATGAACGCGCTACAAAACGCCCTGCGCCCAAAGAAGTACAGGAGCTTCTTTGGGGCATTTTTGTCACGCATTTCCATTGGGATACAGCCAAGTAGCACTTCGGAAACGCCCGTTTTTTTTACCACGATAAAAACGCGCGAGACAAACGCGCATATTCGATACGCCTAGGTGTGAACCCAGCCTAAAAGGTGCCCATACACCTTGCAATCATCGGATGAAAATTTACATGCGATTATCGTACCGTAAATTCCAGTAATCCCCTTTTCTCAAAACGAATACATTATTAGCAATTTATATAAACATATGTAATCATATAACCTATATGAAGATCAGTGTGCTCTCAGGAGACTTGTCTTTTTGTTGCAGTTTGCACTTACTTGTTATCTATAAGATGCTGTGCAGGGTGTGAACGATGAGTATATCCAGAGGAGAGAAGCGCTGTTCCTTTCTGTCAGTGCCCCAGCTAATGGCAAATGTAAAAGAACTTGCAATACCTTTGTCAAACCCCCTTATACCACTTAAGCAGTTCTGGCTGTGACCTCACAACCCTTGCCCAGGTTCATCGAAGTCTCCTGAGTGCACACTGATCTTATATATGTGTTTATATCAATTAGCAACAATATGTTCTTTAAGAAAGGGAAGTGACTGGATCTGAGGTGCATTTGAGTGTTAACTGAATTCAGCCTCTCAACTGGGATGCTGTCAGATTTTTGCAGAGTTGTGTTGGTGGTGCTGCCCGCCAGCACTATCGAAATGCATTACACAGATTCAAAGCAGCGGCCATGCAGGACCACTACTAGTATTTAGAAGAGGACTCCCACCCTTTAGTGGGGCCTAGGTAGGGATAAGGGTCTGGTATGGATGGAGTGTGTGTGTGTGTCACAATATTTAACATTTTAGACTAAGGTGCCTTATGGTTTTGGATACTTTCATAGGGCACCGTGACATAAAAGGATAAAAATATAGACCTAATGACTCTCTAATATGAAGATGCAGAACATATGTATCGAACCAATGAATCCAGTGCTGCACGAGGATGGACCTGCTTCCATTCTTAGGCTGGGCAGAAAGGTACAAGAAGGGTGTCTTCATGAAGAAAAATAACAGGATCACCGAATATTTTACATACATGAAAGTAATTACTAGGTGCACTGTAAGTATTAAAGGAAAGTAGTCCCCAATGATTGATTTTAAGGTTGACATTCATTTTTTTCCCCCCTATAAAATGAGAGCAATGCAAGTACCTTAATTTGACTTGGAATTAGCCTCTAAGGCTGGGTTCACACCTGGGCGTATGGAATATGCGCTTTTACCGTGCTTTTTCTTTTGCGATTTGCGGTAAAAGAAACACGCGACAAACGCAGGTTTACGAGGGCTATCTGGCTGTATCCTAATGGATACGCGCAGAAAATATGCACCAAAAAAAGCTCCTGTACCTCTTTAGGCGTAGGGTTTTTTCAGTGCGTTCCTACGCGCTGAAATACGCCCAGGTGGGAACCATGCCCATAGGCAATTATTGATTTTCACATGTTGAGCGGTTTATAGCGCGTCTCTACGCGCTGTAAAACGCCCAGGTGTGAACCAGGCCTTACTCTCTCTGTACAGCAGAGTTCAGACTCCGAGAGGGAGAAGTAGCATAAAGTGCTAATCAAGTCAGTGCTGCAGAGCTCTTGTGCCAAAAAGGAGCATTCTGATAGGAAGAACGAGCAGAATTCCAGAGAGAGGAGTTTCCTTTATCACCGCCTCTCTATATGGAATGATGTCAAGCTGAAATAAAACGGGTTGCTAACCAGTGCTTTAAAATCGGATCCGTTTTGTGACCACACATAAATATATGACAAACGAATTGTTAAAAAAAATAAAAAATCCATATATTTTGCTTAATACAATTTCCTTGTTCTTGTTTAAAACATTGGACACAAAATATAACAATTTTTTTCCCCTTAGAATTTGAACGACAGATTAAAAATGTCAACATCAAAAATCATGTCTATATATTAACAACTCTGAAGCTGAGAAGGCAGTGCGGGCTCTTCACTACAGAAACATATTCACAATTAACAGACATCCCTTTTGGCTTGTGTATGCTGCAATGTGCACTGCGCCGCTTCCTGTGGCTTGCCGTGTAGCATTCCAGGTGAACCAACTGTCCCATACCTGTAACAAGAGGTCATTGTTGTGCATTCCGTACATGTGGACATTCAGGAAAAGCAAAAGAACATCACAATGCTGCCCAGATGGAAACAAATAGTGCAAATAGTATCTGTGCTCCATTGTGATTGTACCCGATGTTATTCCCAGATGGCCATTAAGCGCATTATACAAGGTACAATCTGACTGTACAAGTGTTTGGATTTACCCAAACTATGTAATATGAGGACTTACCTAAACTATCCAATCAGGCAAGCTTTTGCATTGCATAACTGTTGGTAGATTTAAAAGGAGATGTTGAAGGTTTGTGGTGTGCTTTAAAATGCAACACAACTAGGAGATATACCTATAGGTCATATACTAGTCTGCAGGCAACCTTAAAGGCGAAATATGGGGAAGAGTAAAATGTACTCTTCCTAATACTTTGAGTCGTCATGTGACACTGCAGTTGTCATACGCCGCCTCTATAGAATCGAGAAATGAAAGATCACAAACCGCTGATCACTCAGCTCACAGCCTTCTACATGCAGAGAGCAATGACTGTCAGTCACTGCTCCCTGTAGGGATTCCCTTCTCTCTGTTCCTCCAGTGCTCATTGGAGGGACAGACAGGGGAGGAGCAGGCACAGCTGGCTCTAGAGGCAGAAGCAGCTGTCAATCATACAGCGGGGTGGATCCCAACAATATTGTCTTTCCTGGCTGCAGCACAGCACTGCGCTGTCAGCAAATCACTGCAGTACCCCGCTATATGCCAAGTTTGGATCACAAGTGGACATTAGTAAATCTACTGTAAACCAAAAGAGACCTAAAGTCAAAAAAGAAAAAAGGTTTGCCTTTAGTTTTCTTTTAAAGCCATTGCGTCTTATGATTACTATTATTAGATACAGTAGTGAGGTATTTGAGGCCCCTATGTTTTTTTTTTCATTGTCTGTGTCCTCATTAGGGATATTTACTTTGTATTGGCGAACATTACCACTGGGGTAAAGGACAATTCGAGTTGTTACCAGAGCCAACCATTTCCAGTGGGGACAACTGTCAGAGTGCATTCTGGTCACTTTGGACCATTTTTTGTCAACAGGACAGGAAGTAAAGAAAAATCTCCCCAATGGGACACAGATGGCACAAAAAAAACCCCCAAAGTGTTTTTAACTACACCCTATTTTATCCAAAAAACAAATCATGGTTTGAGAAATACTTTAAAAATGAGAGCGATATGAAAGCTGCCATTGCCAACTTTTTGAACCTCCTGGGCTGTGATGTGGAACCTTCTTACTTTTTGGGTGAGATACTGACCGAGAACATGTATATGTCATGACACCTAATTGGCTGCATGCCTGCACATTTCAAACAAGCCCAGCATTATATTCAGCCATATTTCTATCCTGACCGATTCCCTTTATCACATATAGGTGGGTACAGAAGCAGACATTTTTAGGCTAAACCATTACTCTTCGGAATGACGCTCATGAAGTCACATGCTGCAGCACTCAGGGCTAAGGCCCAGTGAACCTTGCCCGCTGCACTCATCGGTAACTTCTAAACCGGCAGACTGAAAACGGATTCAGCACTAACCAACCGCTTTTGTGACCCCCATTGGAACATCTCAAAAATACTTTTTTTCACAAGTTTTGTGACAGATCACGAAGATGAGAATTCAAGTACGGCAATATGCTCCAGTTATCAGTTCTAATGTTTAAACGAGCTGCCTCCTCGTGATAATGAGCATGAATTAATATGTGGAACTTGGGCGGTAGAAGTATGGCAATTTTGTATTCGTGATCACAATAAGACACAACAAATTTGGAGAAATGGGACTCCACAAATTTCTGTAGAGACTCTTTTGACATCTTGTGGCAGAAAATGCTTTCTTCACACTGGTTTTCATCATCAGGCTGCATAATGCGCCACAGACTGACAAACAGGTGGTACCGGACAGCCAACTGGCAAGACGGTGGTACAGGGAGAGGCACAAAGAGTTCTGGGAATGAAATATGCAGTGGTTCCAGTCTTGAAAGATAAGTGAATCCATCCTCAGTATTAAATGTGGCATTTACACCCAATACAGATGGATACGGTTCCTTGGGAACCAAATGAATAGTGACCACTGGAGGTTTTCTCTCAGCATAGAGACACATTATATTAATGTCACCAATGACTTGATAATTAGCATTTGTAAGGTCAAACTGAAGCACAATACAAGAGAGTCTATGGTACTTTTTCTCAACATCTCCTTTGAAACTCAAATGGTACTTCAAAGCGAGCAATGAGGAAAGGTGATCCTCAAGGTATTGATAGTATTCTTGAAGACTGCATTCAGCCGGTGGACTTCCTTCTGTAGATTCTTCAGCAAAAGATAGCAAAGCGCTTTTTTCATCACGAATTGGACACAAACACAGAATCGGTTTCCCTGTGTTGTGGATTGTAAGCAGAGTGGAGAAATTCTCACTTTCGGACATTATTGAAGACAAGGATCTAGTTTTTGTTGGACCACCCATTGGAGACATGTTGAGAATTTTGTCAAGCTTGTCACCGGAAACATTGGCCAGGAGAATGTAATACAAACGCGAATGGTCTTGGATGTCGATGTCTTCAAAACGGTGCATCAGATGCTGTAACAGATCTGCCAAGTGCATGAAGACCACTTTGAGATGCTCATGTTGGAGAATGTGTTTGCACACAGATAACAAAGCGTTGCCCATACCCCAGTCCCCTTTTTGGCACAGGTCGGACTGAAACACCAAACGTCTTAAAAAGAGGACCGTACTGGTCTGTGGAATGGTTTTCTCTTGGGCTACTCTAGAGAGAACTTTGAGATGCCACTGCAGACACTTCATGGTTGTACGTCCCACAGGAAGGTTGACTATGTGCCTTTGTAAACCTTTACACAACGACACTTGCCAAGGCTGAAATTCCAGTAAAATCTGTGTTTGGTTAATCAAGTTAATAAAATAAAGTGCCAGAGAACTTTGGCTCTTGTACAGATCTAGCAGGGTTTTAGTCAAGTCCTCCATGTGCTTTTCACAAAAATTAAAGTACCGAACAAAGAGATAAACAGAACGGAAAAAAGTTGCTGTTATCTCCCGGTCAGCATTTTTGTCAACCATGCTATACAGGGCCATGAGATGTTCAAACAAGTATCCTATACCCCTCTCGGAGCGATAGCCTTCATTTTCCAGATAGACCATGCTCAGAAAATTCTGTCTGCAGAGCATTGTGGTGCAGTCATTGAAAATGTTGGGGAATAAGGCTGAGGTCATTTGAACAGTCAGTAGCACCGGTAGGTTCTCCCCGGGGTTCGAACTCAATGGTCGGTTCTCCGGAAAGTGCAATAGGCAATCTAAGTAGAACAGTTTCACCGGTGTAGAGAGAAGCGGGTGCTGGGTCATCCCCACCAGCCTCTGGAGGAGAAAGTGCTCATCTTCGGCCGTGAACAAACTATCAGTAAAGACAGCTTTCATTTGAAGAATGCTGTGAAAACATGATATGTCTTTTGTTCCAAACAGTCGCACAAGCTGAGACTTGAAAATGACAGGCGATATGGTACGAACCATGGCTACGATTTGTATTATTTGCCAAAACAGCGTGTTCTGGCATTCAGCAGTAAAGAGATAGGAGTCTTCCAGTAGCAGGGCAAGGATAGACTTTAATTCTTTTGTCTCATTGTTTGATGGTAGCAAAAAAAGCTGCTCTCCTGATGACGGCTGAAGTTCCTTCATGTCTTTTGTAGCACTCCAAAGAAAACTGTCATTGCTCATCAGCATTTGCTTGAGGGTTCCATTAGAAGGTCCCTCCTTCTGCGCCAAGATCTGCACTGCATTCTTGAGGGTCACACTGTACAGCAGTGTGTATGACTGATGAGCACTAGTCATTTCTTGTTGCTGCATTGTGTATAAATGTTCCAGCCTTTGTGAAAGGAGCCCCGGGTAGCAGCACTCTAGTTCTCTCAGGCACTCGCAAGCCATGACGCGTACAGGCCTGTTGGATGACCCCTGCTTCTTGTCGTTGATGTCTGATATAAGGTGCGTTAGCAAAGAGGCAAAGTCCTGGGCTACTTTGCAATTCCAGTTGAAGTTATCAGTGGTGATCAGCACAGTCTCGATTGCTAACAGGAGGTGGCACCTTAAACTTATACTTTTGACTGAAGTTGACATTTGTTGTAAAATATTTATCAGGATCTCCGCAGTAAGTTCACCTGCAGCTTTCTCTGGGCACAAGAGTGTAGGAAACTCTAAAAAAAGATTCAGCATTAAAACCTAGAACAAAAAAAAATATGGTCCATGTCAGCTGCAGTACATTACTGAAACAAAAATATTGCTTTAGAAGTTAAGTGGACTTGATTGGAGAATGCAAAATTTCCCTTTAACCCCCCCCAAAAAAAACAAAAAGGAAGGTAGGTGCGTGTGTTCCTAATGAACTATAAAAAGGTGTTCAGGTTCATATGTTCACCCTCATAACTAGGGATGTACCGATACCGCTATTTCGGTATAGAGCACCAATATTTTTTCTCTCCGGTACTCACCGATACCGAGTCCCATTCAGAAAGCCAGGCAGTGTGTAATGACTCGCCACCTGGCTTCCTGATTAGCACTATGTGACGAGTAAGCATGGAGCCGGCTTTCTGGCCAATCAGGTAGCCGGGTGCCGTGTAATGACGAGGGAGCATGTAGCCGGCTTCCCGGCCAATCAGGAAGCGGGCGCAGCGTCATTAAACGGCGCCCAACTTCCCGATTGGCCAGCTTCCCGACCAATCAGGAAGCGAGTCATTAAACGCTGCCCGGCTTTCTCATTGACCCAAAAGCTGGCTCCATGCTCTCTCGTCACAAGTGACGAGAGAGCATGGAGCCAGCTTCCTGATACAGGAAGTATCGGGCTAGGCATCAAAGAATTTGGGCGAGTACACTGAGAGACACTCAGAGAATTTGGGCGAGCATCGGCACTGATACCAATACTAGTATAGGTGCATCCCTACTCATAACTAAAGTCAAAAGTAGCTGCTGCACTTGGAACATCTTTTCTTTCCTGTGCTGCAGATGTTCTACTTAAAGCATACCTTGCACCAAAAATGCTCGTTTCAGGATCATCTTCTGGCCGGGGTCCAGGGGAATGCCGAGTAATTGAAATCTTGTGAGAAGATGCTATTGCATCTTCTTGTGAGATTTTTGGTACTCAGCAATGCCCAAGATCTCACTGGAAAAGATGGTGAGGTCACCCCATGCAGTATGGAAGCCGGGGTAAGGGAAGTATTTTTAATCACAATAGTTGATCCGGTCACTTGTAGCAATTACCCAGCAACATAATCACTTAAAGGAGTTGTAAAGTCCCACCATATCCTCTCCTGTTATCACATCAGCATTGTAATTGGAATACATACTGGAGATGTGTCTGATAATACAATCAAAGCTTACTTGAAATAAATCCCTTTTATGTAGTGAGTGCCGCCTTCTGTCTGCCCATCACTTTCACCAACTTCCTGGATTCCCAGTGTGCTATGTGTCTCTCTCCCTGCCACTTGATGTGATGTAATCTCAATTTCCCAAGACTACATATCCCATCATGCATTGCTTTTAGCAAGGAAATGCATATTCACAGGGCTGAGTGAAATTGTGTCAGTGCATTGAGGAGGTCCATCCTATGGGCATCTTCAATCAGAAAGTTATACTCTTCTAGATAGATATGGTAATTAGTAGGGATGCACCGATATCGATACTAGTATCGGTGCAGAGGATTTGGGTGAGGCCCAAATGCTCCGATGCCTAGCCCGATACCTCAGCTTCCGGTATTAGGAAGCCGGGCAGGGAGTCATTATACGGTGCCTGACTTCCTGATTAGCCGGGAAGCCGGCTCCATGCTCCCTCGTCACTTGTGACGAGGGGGCATGGAGCTGGCTTCCCGGCCAATTAGGAAGCCGGGCGCCGTGTAATGACTCGCCGCCCGACTCTCTGATTGGCCGGGAAGCCGGCTTCATGCTCCCTCATCGCCTCGTGATCAGCTAATCAGGAAGCTAGGTGGCGAGTCATTACACGCCGCCTGACTTCCTTAAATGGGAATTCCGGTATCGGTATTGGCCAGTACCGAAAAAAAAAATTATCAGTACTCGATACCGAAAAAACGGTATCTGTGCATCCCTAGTTATTAGGAGTGGGACAGAACTCATGGAAAATTATTATAGAAATAGATATTTATTTTTAGTTTTTGACCATAGATACCCTTTAAGGGACTACTCTCCAACTTCTACAGTGTTGCTGGTTCAGGTAAAGAATGAGCAATGCCACAGGAGCCTGTGAGTGCTGTGTAAGTGATCCTATTGCTAGCGAGCTGCCACTAGTGATAGGATTGTAGTGTGACATGCGGTCAGATTTTCACTTTTTAGATTTTTTAAAAGATCATCCACAAAACGTTCCACGGTTACGGTGGATAAGAAGGACCTTGGATTGGCACAAAAGGCGGCCACATTCTTGAACCAGCTAGTACTGTTCCTCTCCGCCATGATGCTGAACGGGTGACTAAACTAGGACGTTTGTACCGGAACCTGGAACAAATGTAACAAATATACATAAGAAACAAACACCCTCAAAATAGAGGATACATGGTGGCCCGAAAGGTGGAGAGAGCCTTTAATATTTAGTTTTAAATATTTTATTTTTATAAACATTTGCATTATTTAATATTTTTTATTCATTCATTTTTTATTACATATTTCTATTGTTTACTTTACTTTTAGGGGCTTTGGGGAAATATTGGGAGGCCTCTGATATTTCCCTTTTAAAATAGAAAAAAAGAGATTGGGGACACAGAGTTCTCAATCTCTTTCTCTGTGTCCCCTGTTATCAATGAACAGGAATCCTCTATACTGAGTGTTCCTGTTCATTCATAACATGAGGACAGAGTATGTTTACTATAACCACAATTATGAATGAACAGGAGGAGATGTAGATCACTTCCCATTCATTCATAATTGAGGATATAGTAACCGGACTCTGTCCTCAATTTACAAACACTCAGCGATCACGGACTGCTTGTACCTTGCTCTCCTCTCTGACACGCTGTCACAGGAGGCTGAGCGAGAGGTGCAGGGAGGAGAGCTCAGCCTCCAGTGACAGCGCAGGCTGTCTCCGCCCCCACACCGCTCTGCCGGACTGTGACAGGAGTGGTGTGGGAGGAGAGACACCGGTCGCTCACAGCGCTCTGCTACCGCAGTGCTCGGCCGCCTGTGAAAGTTTCTCTCCTCCCCGCCGGGACACAGAGCAGAACCCAGTGGGGAGGAGAGAGAGAATAGATGCACCGCTGAATCGGCCAGAAAATGGCACTTTCGGCATTATGCTAAAAGTGCAATTTTTGGCCGATATGTTGCGGCGGCCGATATATCGGTGCATCCCTAATATTTAGAACACTGAAATAATAATAATATCTAATATTCATCATTACAGACTCCCAGTCTGTGCAATTTGCTCTGTAGGTGACACAACACTCTACACACCAACTGAGCCAGGCATGGAACCTTCCACACACTATGCTAACATAACCCTGTCATGAAATACGAGGGTCGGATGCCTGGCTGCTATACCTACCCACAGGCTTCAGTTGTGGGAGGAGAGACACCGGTCGCTCACAGCGCTCTGCTACCGCAGTGCTCGGCCGCCTGTGAAAGTTTCTCTCCTCCCCGCCGGGACACAGAGCAGAACCCAGTGGGGAGGAGAGAGAGAATAGATGCACCGCTGAATCGGCCAGAAAATGGCACTTTCGGCATTATGCTAAAAGTGCAATTTTTGGCCGATATGTTGCGGCGGCCGATATATCGGTACATCCCTAATATTTAGAACACTGAAATAATAATAATATCTAATATATCTCATCATTACAGACTCCCAGTCTGTGCAATTTGCTCTGTAGGTGACACAACACTCTACACACCAACTGAGCCAGGCATGGAACCTTCCACACACTATGCTAACATAACCCTGTCATGAAATACGAGGGTCGGATGCCTGGCTGCTATACCTACCCACAGGCTTCAGTCAGTTCTAATTCACTGACCTGGAAGAAATATGCGGATCAGGAATGTCATAGGTTCTTAAAGGACTGTGGGAATAATAATTTGTGGGTGAATGGACCTGCATTAGACGTCATGATCTCAGCGGGGCTTAGACCGCCAGAGCCAGGGGGAGAAGAGGCTGCGAGGACTGGTCTGGCAGCCTAGAGGGAGCCAAGGGAGGGACCAAGGATCAGGTGAGTAAATCTGCTTTATTTGAGCCCCCTTAGAAAAAACAAGCACTTAACCCTTGCAGTGCCGGGGTAGCCCCACTGTAAGGGCAGGTTTGTTTAAATTCCCGGAGTTCTTCTTTAACTTGACACTTTCCCTGGTTAAGCGATTGAAGGAACTGAAGCAAGACAGTCAGCAGAACAGCCACACAGCCAGCGGCTGCCTTCTTGATTTTTTTCTGACAGGTGTCCTTTGAAAGACAACTAAAGCACAAAATTTAATAGTGTCCTCCTGTGACCCAAAATCATCACAGACATCCCAACCTTCAAAAACTCATTTCAGGGAGGCACCTCTCCAAAATAATGGCAGATAGCAGGGAAATCAACAGTCAGCAGAGGAGCTAATGCTTCCCCTGTTATCTGCTGTCTTTTTTTTTTTTGTATTCTGACAGCGGCCGCCTTCAGAAAAATAAATAAATACAACAGATAGCAGGGGAATGACTAGCTAGGCTGCTATTGGCCACTTCAAATTGCAATAGCAGGCTGGCTATTGCACCCGTCCATTGCTGCTGTCAATGAGCAGAGGAGGACCTGATGGAGAATATTTAGGGCATAATATGAAACATGGCCACCCCCCACCCCAACATTTAACTAAATGATGGGGTACTTCTCCCTGTCTATTTTTTTTTTACTTAAGCGTGGCTGTGCTTTGCTCCACCAGCACAGCCTTGGCATCCAGTCACAGGATCTTTAAATAGTAAGACAACAAGTCCTACCTACCACCATGGTAGATGAAGTCACGGATCTCGCAACTCACAAGTGTGGTCACCGCACTTGTAGTCCATTGTTTACTTTCTCCAGCCATATAACAAAAGGTCTGTACCGCCATACAGACCTGGGGCTGCGACGTAAACAATGCAGGAGCCTGTGCATTCCACTGATCATGGTTGCAATGCTCTGCAGGTTTCAATGCACAAACTGTAATAAATGCATTTATAAAAAAATAAATAAATATGTGGGTGCAATTATTATTAATATTTTTGCAAAAGCTGGACTGTGCCTTTAATATACAATATTTAAAATGTTACATGTAAAAGGTTACTGCCAAAAACATGCTATTTTATCCCACCTGTGGCCAAAACTTTTTGTTGCCGTCTGTCTTCCTGTTCCAGTGACAACCTCCCCCCCTCCGTTCTTGTACGGGTGTCACATGGTCAGGAAGTGAGAACATAGCCCCAATGGGGGTCGGGGTCTCTCTCTATATAAATGCATTCTGAGAGTTGTCATAAGAAAGGATTAAAGCGCAAACAAACCTTCTATGGTGACGCCATGCAGGTGTATCCAGGCCCCAAGGCCCCTCAAGACGAAATCACAGCTCACAGATCATACATCACTCAAACCCTCGGCCCCACCTGACTCCCCAGCTTTGCTAAACACCAGCAGACAGCCCGAAACTAACCTAAGAGGAAGCGGCATACAGCTGATCGGATGTGACGCACAACGGATAGCCATCTTCACTGAGGGCAACGTTTGCCCTTTCACCCCAAAAAAATACATTTACAGTCAATATAGAACGACAGGAAACCTCGTATTCACCGTTAAAATTCACAGCACGCTGGGTATGTTCATGGCATAGCGATAGTTTTGTCTCATTTGCCGCAATAGTGCAAGAGGCCCTTAGTAAACATGGCCCCCATGAAGTCTCCCCATTGAATTTACTGTATTTACTGCTCGAGCCCATTGGAGCGGGGTGACGTAATGACGCTGTGCTTGCCCCTGCCTGCCAGCCCAGGAAACCCTGTGCAAAGCTGCCAACGCCCGGTGGAGAGACGGGGAGCGAGAGAGGTAAGGGCCGCTTGGGCTTTACGGGGAAGCCGGGTGAGAAGGAACTCGCAGAGAAGCGGGCCGAAGGGGTGAGAAGGGGGGGGAAGGTGGTGTGTGTTCGCCGGGTTCAGGAAATATACAGGTGCGTATGGACGTGACCGGGGGCTCTGTGCCGGGCCGGTGATGTTCACCGCCCTTACAGCTCCGGCCGTGCAACAGTAAGGTAATCCATTTAATTCCCTTAAATTTTTTATGTTACAGATATATTTCTGTTGTTGTAATATTTCAGCTCATGTGGTTATATGCCAGCATTTGTATCCCGCTGTACCCAAATTTCATGTATAATCTCATTTAATGAAAACCTGCACTGCATCAGCCCTGGGCAAGTCAAGCAGCTGTCACTAGTCTTCCAATGATAATAATATACAGGGTTAAATTTAGCTATTCGATTTGGTGCTGGGTACAGGTCTGGTCTCGTTATTCTTTAGTCACTACATGCTACAGTCACTACAAGAGGTACTTAAAGAGGAACTACTGCTAGTACCAAAAATTAACCCTTGCATTGGGACTACAGCTGCTCGTTTTGGTCTGGGTAATCAGAATAAAGAAGATATGCTCGCCTGTTCCTCAGTCCTGCAGCAGTGAGCACTGACCCCTCTCCCCCTCCACTCCGGCTGTATCCCTTAGCGCCCTCACCAATAATGTGGGTGAATGGACCTGCATTAGACGTCATGATCTCAGCGGGGCTTAGACCGCCAGAGCCAGGGGGAGAAGAGGCTGCGAGGACTGGTCTGGCAGCCTAGAGGGAGCCAAGGGAGGGACCAAGGATCAGGTGAGTAAATCTGCTTTATTTGAGCCCCCTTAGAAAAAACAAGCACTTAACCCTTGCAGTGCCGGGGTAGCCCCACTGTAAGGGCAGGTTTGTTTAAATTCCCGGAGTTCTTCTTTAACTTGACACTTTCCCTGGTTAAGCGATTGAAGGAACTGAAGCAAGACAGTCAGCAGAACAGCCACACAGCCAGCGGCTGCCTTCTTGATTTTTTTCTGACAGGTGTCCTTTGAAAGACAACTAAAGCACAAAATTTAATAGTGTCCTCCTGTGACCCAAAATCATCACAGACATCCCAACCTTCAAAAACTCATTTCAGGGAGGCACCTCTCCAAAATAATGGCAGATAGCAGGGAAATCAACAGTCAGCAGAGGAGCTAATGCTTCCCCTGTTATCTGCTGTCTTTTTTTTTTTTGTATTCTGACAGCGGCCGCCTTCAGAAAAATAAATAAATACAACAGATAGCAGGGGAATGACTAGCTAGGCTGCTATTGGCCACTTCAAATTGCAATAGCAGGCTGGCTATTGCACCCGTCCATTGCTGCTGTCAATGAGCAGAGGAGGACCTGATGGAGAATATTTAGGGCATAATATGAAACATGGCCACCCCCCACCCCAACATTTAACTAAATGATGGGGTACTTCTCCCTGTCTATTTTTTTTTTACTTAAGCGTGGCTGTGCTTTGCTCCACCAGCACAGCCTTGGCATCCAGTCACAGGATCTTTAAATAGTAAGACAACAAGTCCTACCTACCACCATGGTAGATGAAGTCACGGATCTCGCAACTCACAAGTGTGGTCACCGCACTTGTAGTCCATTGTTTACTTTCTCCAGCCATATAACAAAAGGTCTGTACCGCCATACAGACCTGGGGCTGCGACGTAAACAATGCAGGAGCCTGTGCATTCCACTGATCATGGTTGCAATGCTCTGCAGGTTTCAATGCACAAACTGTAATAAATGCATTTATAAAAAAATAAATAAATATGTGGGTGCAATTATTATTAATATTTTTGCAAAAGCTGGACTGTGCCTTTAATATACAATATTTAAAATGTTACATGTAAAAGGTTACTGCCAAAAACATGCTATTTTATCCCACCTGTGGCCAAAACTTTTTGTTGCCGTCTGTCTTCCTGTTCCAGTGACAACCTCCCCCCCTCCGTTCTTGTACGGGTGTCACATGGTCAGGAAGTGAGAACATAGCCCCAATGGGGGTCGGGGTCTCTCTCTATATAAATGCATTCTGAGAGTTGTCATAAGAAAGGATTAAAGCGCAAACAAACCTTCTATGGTGACGCCATGCAGGTGTATCCAGGCCCCAAGGCCCCTCAAGACGAAATCACAGCTCACAGATCATACATCACTCAAACCCTCGGCCCCACCTGACTCCCCAGCTTTGCTAAACACCAGCAGACAGCCCGAAACTAACCTAAGAGGAAGCGGCATACAGCTGATCGGATGTGACGCACAACGGATAGCCATCTTCACTGAGGGCAACGTTTGCCCTTTCACCCCAAAAAAATACATTTACAGTCAATATAGAACGACAGGAAACCTCGTATTCACCGTTAAAATTCACAGCACGCTGGGTATGTTCATGGCATAGCGATAGTTTTGTCTCATTTGCCGCAATAGTGCAAGAGGCCCTTAGTAAACATGGCCCCCATGAAGTCTCCCCATTGAATTTACTGTATTTACTGCTCGAGCCCATTGGAGCGGGGTGACGTAATGACGCCGTGCTTGCCCCTGCCTGCCAGCCCAGGAAACCCTGTGCAAAGCTGCCAACGCCCGGTGGAGAGACGGGGAGCGAGAGAGGTAAGGGCCGCTTGGGCTTTACGGGGAAGCCGGGTGAGAAGGAACTCGCAGAGAAGCGGGCCGAAGGGGTGAGAAGGGGGGGGAAGGTGGTGTGTGTTCGCCGGGTTCAGGAAATATACAGGTGCGTATGGACGTGACCGGGGGCTCTGTGCCGGGCCGGTGATGTTCCCCGCCCTTACCGCTCCGACCGTACAAGGGCAGGTAGATGGGGTGCTCTGAGTGACATTGTGCGCTGTGATGTGAAATGATGGGCGCTGGTCACCCCGCAGTGGGCGTGTCACTTATTCCCGAGCCTCCATTTCCGGGCGGTGAGGTCGCTTGTTTTGGGACGCCGGTAGGTAGATGGGGGTGTCAGCGCTGTAGGTGGGGGGCCTGGGTGGAGCTGGTAGTGTATGTACAGGACGGTGATCAGGGGGGTGTAGTGTATGTATAGGATGGTGATCCGGGGGGTGTAGTGTATGTATAGGATGGTGATCCGGGGGGTGTAGTGTATGTACAGGACGGTGATCAGGGGGGTGTAGTGTATGTATAGGATGGTGATCCGGGGGGTGTAGTGTATGTACAGGACGGTGATCAGGGGGTGTAGTGTATGTCCAGGAAGGTGATCCGGGGAGTGTAGTGTATGTCCAGGAAGGTGATCGGGGAAGGGGATGGGGGTTGGTGTGTGTGTCCAGGATGGTCTTATTTGGGGTCAGTGGTTATAGGGGGCACTGTGTATTTAGGAGTCCTGACTGAGGGTGTGCTTAGGAAAGGTTGCTAGCTGTCAAAGATGGTGATATTTGGGGTGTGTATTGTGTGTTCTGGGTAATATGAAGGTGCAGCATATCTGTCCAGTACGGTGATATTGGGGTGTGGTGTGTTTGGATGCGGAGTTGGTGATTTTGGGGTGTGGTGTGTTTGGATGCTGAGTTGGTGATTTTGGGGTGCAGTGTGTTTGGATGAGTTTGTGATATTGGGGTGTGGTATGTTTGGATGCTGAGTTGGTGATTTTGGGGTGCAGTGTGTTTGGATGAGTTTGTGATATTGGGGTGTGGTATGTTTGGATGCTGAGTTGGTGATTTTGGGGTGCAGTGTGTTTGGATGAGTTTGTGATATTGGGGTGTGGTATGTTTGGATGCTGAGTTGGTGATTTTGGGGTGCGGTGTGTTTGGATGCTGAGTTGATATTGGGGTGCTGTGTGTTTGGATGCTGAGTTGATATTGGGGTGCAGTGTGTTTGGATGCTGAGTTGGTGATATTGGGGTGCGGTGTGTTTGGATGCTGAGTTGGTGATATTGGGGTGCGGTGTGTTTGGATGCTGAGTTGGTGATATTGGGGTGCGGTGTGTTTGGATGCTGAGTTGGTGATATTGGGGTGCGGTGTGTTTGGATGCTGAGTTGGTGATATTGGGGTGCGGTGTGTTTGGATGCTGAGTTGGTGATTGTGTGTTTGGATGCTGAGTTGGTGATATTGGGGTGCGGTGTGTTTGGATGCTGAGTTGGTGATATTGGGGTGCGGTGTGTTTGGATGCTGAGTTGGTGATATTGGGGTGCTGTGTGTTTGGATGCTGAGTTGGTGATATTGGGGTGCGGTGTGTTTGGATGCTGAGTTGGTGATATTGGGGTGCAGTGTGCTTTAGGTGGTAGTGATGGAGAATACGGATACAATACATGATAATAGTTTGTAGTGTATCTTGTGTCCAGGGCTCTGATATGGGTTCGGGATTCATGTTTATGGGTGGTGATAGGTGAGTGCAGGGTGTGTTTCCAGGTTGGTGATATTTGGGTCATGATGGGCATACGCCCCAAAGATGTGATGTGGAGGTGCTGTTTTGGGGGTCCGCTATATATCTGTGATAAAAATCTGGCATTCTTTTTGGGATCTGACATTCCTATAAATGCCTGTGAGGCCCCGGATTTCTGGCGTGGTGCTTGCTTCTGGTGCCAATCTAGCAGCACAGTGCCTAGGGTATGCTCTAGCTTTTGTGGAACCACAAATCCCAGCATGACTTGCAAGAAGGCATCAGAGTTGAGTAATGGTACAGCAGCAGGGCTGTAGGTTGCTGCACTGTGTTCTGTGGTGATGGGTGCAGTCTGATTGTGATATGGGGTCAGAAGTTGTAGCTACAGTGTTGGAAGTGTGCTTGTCCTTTCATTTTTATAGTCCGCACTGCTAACATTGACATCATTGAATAGGTTGAGAGCCACGATGATCAAATAGACCGTCAAAGGATGTAGACTTTAGGGGGATGGGGAGCGGGGCGGAAATGCAGCAGGGAGGAGGCCGGGGGAGGAAGGAGGGGCAGGGTCCTATGGTAACATGTCACCCAGCATCCACAGATGTACGAAATCAAGACATTTCACTGAAAATATCTATTGTGGTTCATACAATTTAAAGGGACAGACCATGCTGTATGGGATCTGCTCGTGTGCTAGGCAGCATCTGATACCTCCTCACAGCACAAAGCTGGTGTGTCAATTGTATAAACACAGAGGCGCTCGCCGTGTCCTAGGCATCTACGTCTTTTATTCTCAATGTAAACTTGACATATCTGCGGTTCCCCGGAAATAAACTGTAACAAGCTCACACATTCTCTCTTCAGATATTCTCCTTTAGAGGACATTTCTCATGACTCGGAGCACTATAGAGTTTCACATTTGATCAAGGATTGTGTGTGCGTGTGTGAGCCGGATTCTGCTATTCTGTTGGAGTTTGGTTGCAGATTTTTTTTTTCTTAGTCTATTTTTCATTTCAACTTCCTTTCAGCCACTCCTCACATCTTGTTCAAAGTTTCATGTGACTCTGACATCCTTTGAGGCTTGTGGGTAGGGCGAAACGTAACATTTGCACTGTTACCTAATTGAAGAATGTAATTTGTCTGGCATGCCGAGGAATCTGAGAGGTTCAGTGTTTGTTCAGCTTTCAGAACTGTAAATATAGGGTTTCCAGCATGATTTATGGTGTCCTGATCAGAGGGAAGGATTGAAGTAGAACGACACTGTGGCTGAGAAACAATAAATCGATCAATGTACATGGCAAGGATTTTTATTAGGGATGTTCAGATACCAAGTGCAAGTTCAGATACTTTTCCAGCTCCAAGACTAGAGAGAGACTGAAAAGTTAGGAGGCAGCATTTTTAAGGAGCATACCGAGCTTCTGGGATTTGTGCATCCATGATTTATTGTATGCTTTGTAAAAATATGTGTAATATGTATGTATGTATGTATGTGTGTATGTGTATGTGTATGTGTATATATATATATATAT
>NW_017306361.1:2475789-2478534 GCF_000935625.1 Nanorana parkeri | reverse complement strand
ATGTGGGATGGGAAATTGATGCTTGGGTGCAATACTTTATCACATGTGGTGCTTGGTGCAATATAAATTGTTGTACAATGGTCTATTCTGAAAAAAAAACAAAAAACACCTGCAACACGGAAGGGGTAACAGCAATGAGGCAGCAAATGAACCTGCTGCTGAAAAAAAGTATGAATAATAAAAGAAAATTATAAAAAGAAAAAAAGAAAATGGGAACAATGGTGACGAAGGAGAAACACCAGTGAAGCCACTGACACACAAAAAAAGACAGCGAATATACAGAATAGAAAATAATACTATATACAGTACAGAGTACTGTATACAGCATTTCAAGTAGCCAAGCAAACAACATTGTAGTGAGGGGTCTTGCTGCCACAGACGTATTGCTCATACTGGGAGATCTGTGAAGGTTTAATTGTACTGCTGTGCTGGAGGACTTGCTGTACAGGAGGGGAGTGTTGATTCAGCCAAGGTCTGCCTTGACTCTGCTGCTGCTGACTGTTAAACCGCTCTATGCTGGTGACTCCCGAGGGAGCTGTGTCTGTGCCTGTTAGGTTATAACCTGAACCTGGGACTTGATCTGGGAAAAATCTCTATACTCATACGTATTGTCTGAACCTGTGGAAGTGACTTTGTGTTGATCTATGTAGTGATACCTTGCTGTGCTGTGACTGCTAACAGGACGCAGGGGATCTGCAGAACTTAGTTCATCTTAGCTTGTGGAGGATTAACCAGATACGCATGTTGTACACACATGCCCTAAACCTACTATACATACCAACACAATAGGTTGCCCAAGTGACGAGGGATGATGTGACTGACTCCAAACCCTCCATTAACCACTGCATGGAGTGTGAAGGAAGGAGTCGTAACTGAGCCCCTCCAATACATTAACTACCTCCGCAGTTGAGTGTCCAGACATAAACACACGGGTCGTTACAACTAAACTAACAAACACTCTCTATTTAACTCCAGCAACACACTACATAAGCCTGCCGTGTAAACAGCCTTATAAAAGTGTGGGGCTGGGACTTAGCTGTGAGCCATGATTGGGCAAAGTCATCATTACTTTGCCCAATCATGGCTCATACAGAGCCCTGTGCCCCAATTGGGCAAAGTCTTGCACCCAACCTGTGCTCAGGTGCATTGCTTTACCCAATCAGGTCTCCCCAATGCACACAGTGCATTGCAGGGCGGGCAAACAGCCTGCTGAACGCCCTGACAGTTCGTGTGTTGCCGAACACACAAACTGCCAATGTTTGAGTCAAACTCAAGTTCGACTCGAACATCGAGCCCATGTCTATTCCTAATCTCTCCATACACAGTTTTTATACTTTCCTTATGCTTTGCCTGCAATAGCGTCTAATTCACTGACATTATGGCTGCTCTGTGCCTCTTCCTCTCTTTTATAATGAGGGTCTGGTTTAACCAAAAGCATCCTTATTGGACCTTCTAAGGCTTAGTTCAAAGGTCATAAAATGAATTATGGTTTAAAAAAATTATCTGGAGCAGTTTTTCTCTTCAGGTTACTGTAGTTTAATAGTTTATAGACTGATAAATAAAGAGACTTATATGACAAATAAATTAAATAACGAGGGACTTGTTTTTTTCTTTTATCTTAGTTATTTTTAAGGGCCCATTTACTTCTTTGTGGTATGTTAACACACATTAGGTTGTGCTTTGTGTAAAGTGGCCCATTAAAAACACACCCTAATATGTAAAAAAAATTGTACCTGAAGCTTTTTTTGTAATGCAATACAACGCACTACCATGTGTTGTGGCACACTACAATGGACTTGCATCTTGGTGCGTTGGGATGCCATTCAAAATGATTAGCACCGCAACACAGGATTGCATGTTACGTACTTTACTGCATGTTGTAATAATGAACATGTTGCCATGGCAAGGAAGTGTATAGCCCTCAAGGACAGCTAAACTGACTAAGGGTCCATTCATACTGGCCCGTCCATAAAAATGCTCTGATGGGCTAGGGCATTGTGGCAGCTCCAGCAGTGTATTGCTCGTTATCCCATTATCCAAGATGTCACTATTTCAATTTTTCCTTTTTTTATTTTATTGGTAGTGTACAATGTGGACACTCCATTCACATGCCCCCACCGCAGTGTGGTGCGCTGCTATACGGTGAACTGTGGTGCAGTCCAGTGGACTGTGAAAAAATGCACAGCACACCATATATCACACCTAAGTTGTTGTGTGAACGGGGCACATAGAAATGTTTTCTGTGTGCCCTAGTCTTGACCTGTGTTGATCCAGTGTGGGAAAATGCAGGTCACTACTATACATGTGAACAGGGCCTTACTGGTGAAAACTCTGAACCTCATTGTTCAACCAAAACTTTTTAAAACACATGATTTGTCACTGCAAACTGAAAGTGAAATGTCACACAGTTTTGTGTGACGGCTCTAAATTGATTTTTTTTTTTGTTTTTTTTTATATTGACAATTTTTATTTTGAAGGTTGCATATAGAAAATACAAAACTTACGACACCATTTAAGGTATCAAGCGTAATCAACTATCAACCAGAAACCATTATACATACCATGTTTCCCCGAAAATAAGACAGTCTTATTTTTTTTTTTTCACGAAAAAAGACACTAGGTCTTATTTTCGGGGGATGTCTTACCTGGCTGCTGCTGCTGTCCGCTCTGCCGTCCAGGGAGCCACAAACAGAAACACAGGTGGGCGGGCGTGCGGGCGGGGGGGGCGTGTCTGGCAGGGAGATT
>NW_017306361.1:2458362-2475142 GCF_000935625.1 Nanorana parkeri | reverse complement strand
AGGGAGCTGCCTCTCCGCTCTGATGTCATCCAGAGAGCAACAGCGTGCGGGTAGGTGGACGGGCGAGGGGGCGGGAGGGAGCTGCGGCCGGTCTTCACATGTGAAATTGAATTACATGTGCAGCTACCCCGAAGGTAAGACTTAGCGCTATCTTCAGGGATGTCTGTAATATAAGACCTACCCCGAACTAGGTCTTATTTTCGGGGTAGGTCTTATATTACAGAAATCCCCGAAGATAGCACTAGGTCTTATTTTCGGGGTAGGTCTTACTTTCGGGGAAACACGGTACATTGTTTTGTTGCTCCACTAAAGCGCAGAAGGCAGACTATTCTCCCCCCGCCATCCTACCATATTGTATGTCATGGCTATATAGCAAATAAAGTTTCGTTCTGGCTGCTCTCATCTAAAACCGTGCTATCTGACGGATACCTTTCAATTATGATGTATCAACAATTTCTAAATGGATTTTAAAAGTAACTGACACACTCCTCAAGGTTGTAAGCACAGTCTGCAGGCTTCAAAAATAATTCACTTTGCAATGTTTTATAGAATTATTTCAAACAGTCTCACCATTCTCTCAAAAGGTATCATTTTCTCTGTCTGTTTTTGCACAGAGACTTGGCAGTGTTTAATCTTCAACGTCACTATATTTGATGGCAAAATCCATATCATATTATACTGCATATTATGTATTCAAGTTCTGCTCTGCAAAGCATTTGGATGGAGTGTAATGGAGTTCTAGGGGTTAGTTTCTGGAAAACAAAAGCCCAGAAAAAAAGGTTTATGAAGAGAATTCTAATACAGAGAGAACATCCATAGTGATTTGAAGAGCAGGGAGAAAACATAATCTCTCTATCCTGTTTATTGTCACCTTTTAAATGTCAAAGCAACAAGATATTTGCATTAGGGATGCTTTATGATCCCCCTTCCAGCTTCCTGATTGGCTAGGAAGCTGGCTTCACTTGTTGCTAGGCAGTCTGGCTTCCTGACCAATCATGAAACCAGGAGGCAGGTCATGACGTGCTGTCCAGTTTCCTGATTAGAAAGGATGCTTGCTCCATGCTCCCCTGCACTGCCAGTCAGAGGGAGATCTCCATTTGGCCAGAAGTTCCAGTATTGGAGGCAGGTATTGGAGCATTTGGGCAAATACAAGTGCTTGCCCAAATACTCAGTATCGGCACAGATACTAGTAATGGTATTGATGCATCCCTAATTAGCATTAATGGGATTCATTTACTTAAGGCACATAGGCTGTTAATTTTGCAAGGCAACTTTTCCTTAGCTTAGTGAATAAGGTAAAACTCTGCTGACTTCCGTCATCCACTCCTATTCAAGCAAAATGACTGTTTTTTATTTCACTTGCACATGTTTGGATATTCTTTACAATGTCAATTTTCACTACACTAAGGGAACATTCCCTGACAAAGTTAAAAATAAGTGAACAACCTATTTACCTTAGTGGCCCAACCCATATATGTAAAGTCAGTATGTCATATGTTGTCAGTATGTCAGTGTGTTACATAGTAACCAGCAGACGCTGTTCTGTCATTAGGATGAGAGCTTAGCAGAGTCGCTTTCATATAACTGCCAGCTCTCCTAAGCGCTCGTTGTTATGACACATGGGCATCCCTGGTTACCAGGGACGCCCATGTGTCATTACACACTGAGAACCCGTCGGAGCTGCTGTGATTTTACAGCAGGTCCGCCGGGTTCTCTGTGTACTGAGGAGCCGCAGTGTAATGACAGAAGGTGTCCCTGGTTACCATGTAACCAGGGACGCCTTCTGTCATTACACACAGAACCCGGTGGAGCTGCTGTGATTTTACAGCAGCTCCGATGGGTTCTCAGTGTAATGATAGAACGGTGTCTCTGGTTACCTGCCAACCAGGGACGCTGATCTCTTTGCAAGTGGCAGGAGCCAGCCGTGAGATGGCAGCTGGCTCTGCCCAGCTGTCAGAAGCAGGCTGTTGGCCGGACAATGGCCGGCCGTTCGGCCAGCTTCGAATTTCCCCTGGGCTCAGTCAAGCCGAAGCATATGCCTTTGGCTCAACTGAGCCCCCCCGGCCAACTTCGGGGGCTGTACAGGCTATAGTGAATAGCCTGTGCAGCAGCCCTGAACCGAAGGGGTTCTGGGGCCGAATCTACCCGAAGGATCAGCCGAAGCTACGGCTAGATCCTTCGGTAGCTTTGTGAGCCAGCTTCCCGGCCAATCAGCATTAATCAAGGAAAAAAGCATGGAGCCGGCTTCCTGGCCAATCGGGAAGCCAGACGGCGGGTAATGATGCTTCATCATCTTTCCTGATTGCCCAGGAAGCAGACTCCATGCTACCAGAAGTATTGGTATCAGTACTCGGTATCGGCAAGTACCGCAATAGAAATATCGGTACTGGTACTCGATCGGTGCATCCCTAATATACATATTAAATCACAAGGTGTTTCAGCAATGAATCCCAGGTTTTTTCGTAGGATCCACTTTTTATACAATGCCAAAGAAAAAGACAGAGAAATGCCCATACTGTAACTCTTATAACAATTCTTTAAGAATTGGAACATTCATGTTCAGTAGTGCCCGATCAACACTGAAACAGCATAGGAAGAACTGCTCAAACTCTGATCAAGGCAGCTGTGTCCTTACTTGCTGGAAAGATCTGACATCACAGTACCTGCCCACTCAACTCATTTTGTCCTGTGGACTTCATCAGCTATGTGTATGTCAGGCTACCATAGCTACCAGATATATCACTTCCACCAAGTTGCTCTTCCCTGTCTATGCTTGACTGACCCCTAACTCACCAATTCCTGCTTCGTATTCACATTGCCTTCTATCTAAACATAACATAATTTCTGTATACACATCACTATTGCTCTTCATATACCTGATCTTATCACTACAAAGTTTGTCCCTCTGCTCGGCTAAAATTATATTTCCACAGATATAAAATATAAAACACATAACAGAATATGTAAATATATGTAATACTAAAATCCCCATAATAGTGGATGACAGAAATAGGTCTTACTTGAAAAACATAAAATATGAACTAAAAGGAACATATCTAGAATGCATAAATTACGTTTTTTTTTTTAGATTAGATCCTTCCCAGTGTCCCAGTATATACCCTATCTATTCCACAAACTTTCATCTCCTGTGGGTCACTAGTATGAAAGTGATTCACTATTAGTATTATGTCCTTTGATTAAAATATGAAATATTCTCCCAGTCTTTTATGCAATGTCCTTGTCATACATCTTACAATCCACAGGGACACTCCAGAAAATAGATGATGTGAGTGGTATTGCTCATAATAAAACTCCTTACCTTTATATTCCCTCTTTGTTACACTAGACTTTTTTCCAATTTTACTTTTTGTAGTGTTTTTGTTGTTTTCTACATACATATTGCCTTTTATAAGGGTAAATACCATTAAATATTGTGACTAGGGAACCTGCCCATTCTGTCTTTTCCCTCCTGGGCTTCTGCCCTGTGAAGATGTCAGCTTACTGAGTCTCTCCTATACCTTAGGCCTAGGCACATGGAAAGATGCAGGCATCACCCTGTGACAGCAATTCCTGTACCCACAAATGGATTCACCATCAGTCAGCTCCCTGTGCTCTTGAACTAAGAGCAGAAGTGTTAACCTAAACATCAGACAGAACCAATGTTAGGGTAAAACAGGAACGAACAGCATCACTGCCCACACACCCCACTCTCTCTGAGCCTCATACATTCACCCAGTCACTAGTTGGGACACAGTGTAGGGGAAAACACATATGAATGCTTTATTGAGAAACAGCACACATTTTAAAGCTCACAGATACCACCTCCCTTATGTAAGATTACATTATTTTGATGAAATTTACTTTCGGGGGAAAAGCAGAAAAGGTTTATGATAAAGGGATTATCAAAAGGGTTAACAATAAAGGGATTATCACAAAGTTAACTATAAAGGGATTCCATTTGATCATGTAAGCAGGCTCATCAGGGAGGAATATGTATTTATCTCTGCAGGGAGCCCATTGTACGGGGGAAGCAGTTCAGCCTTAGTGGTGCCAGCAGAACATGGCACACAAAATGTCCACCCAAGAGATCCATAAGTTTGGTAATAAGTCCTGCTGGTCTGCGTTCCAGCTAGAGTAGATAGTGTTAAATAAGCCCAGGGTCCATAGTCAGTGGGGAAGAGGCTGGCCTTCAGTTCCCTCCAAGTTCCCAGGGCACTGAGGCTTCCTTGACACTTCCCTCCTAGGAGGAACCCCTGAAGATGATGGCTGCTGGATGACAGGAGCTTATGGCCTAGAGATGACAAGCTGTTTTTGTTCCCCCCCATACAGAGATGTAGTGAATGATGGTTGAGCAGGAAATTATGGAGATTGACGTGAAAATTGAGACCCCTTTAGTAAACCTCAATTACCAAGGGATCTGAGCTCTGATAGTAACCAGCTAAGACAGTCTGTAAATAAAAGGATAACATCCAGAAACTAAAGTAAGATCCACAAGAGATAGAGGCCTAGTTCAGAGAATGAGATCCAGTGTTCTGTGGTATACACTGACCTTTACCTCACCCTCCTTCCCATATTGCCCTGTGCAAAAAAAAAATATGAACAACCAGAGAAAACCACATCTGAGAAAACCACTTGTGCTTGAAAAGTAGCAGGTGGCATATGATTGGCAGAGTTGCATAACATCTCTACTGTTATTTTCTTCAGTTTTAAAGGGTGAAGTGTTGCAGAAAAACTTCTGTTATACCATGATGAAAGACAAACCGCATGGTAAGTACAGTACATGGGAAGGACTTTAAATCAGGACCATTCACCTATACTGTGCTTCTTGAGTTTTCCCTGTTGATGACCATTTGTGTGAACATGTGGTTGTGTACACATCATATATTATACATAGGTTAATTGATTATGTAAAAAACATTAAATAACACATGAAAGAGTGGCAGTCAGACACTCAAGAAGAGTTTGCCATTTTAAGTCTTTGCCTACAGAATTTGTTTTTTCCACAAATCCAATTCTAGAAGTTATTTTGCTGCCAGACTCTCATCTGTGCATATGAGGAAAAGGCAATACCATCAGCAAAACCGGCTGTCCAGACTTATTGTATGCAGCACTCTCCAATTTAATGGGCTTTTACTTTTATTACTGACAAATCTACTATAACCAGAAAATGAGATACTACTATGCATTATTTAATATACAACAGATTTCCCTATAACTTGATCATTTTATTCATGGCCAAATCCATGGTCACATACAGGATGTATGATAACGGAAAATGTAATCATACTTACTGTAACTTTCTTTTCCTGGTTATACTCCATGGCAGCGCTGACAAATGGGTTTAGATCCAATTACCCCTAGCTGACAGGAACCAAAAGGGTTAAACAAGGCCTAACCATCTCTATAAAAGCCCCTCCTCCTGCTGACTTCCCCAGTCTGGTAACAAGCTAAAAACTCCATAGGGTAGGAGCCCAGCGCTGCCATGGAGTATAACCAGGAAAATAAAATTACAGTAAGTATGATTACATTTTCTGTTTTCCTGGCCATATCCATGGCAACGCTGACAAATGGGGATTACCCAAGCAGAAGTAAGGGTGGGAACAAAATCCATAGACAAACATCATTGAATGCGAAAAATAAATGTATCACTCGACTCCAAGTCGAGAGAGCAAAACACTTCTACCGAAGTGGTCATTCACTGCAGCCCTGACGTCCAGTCGAGAATGCTAACAAAGGTAGACCTAGACGCCCATGTTGCTGCCCTGCAATTTTGATTTACCGAAACTCCAGCTGCTGCCGCCCATGAGGAAGACACGGCCCTTGTGGAGTGAACCCCGATGCCTTTTGGTGGGGAGACTCCCGCTGTTTGACAGGCGTTAATGATGGTGAGCACAAGCCATCTGCTTAAGGAAGTTTTGGCTGCTGCCAATGCCTTCCTGGCTCCTGCCGTAATCATAAACAGCCTTCTGGACTTTTCCCAGTCCTTACATCCTTCCACATATGTCCTCAGACACCGGACTAGGCTCAAACATCCTTCCATCCCTTCTGAGTTGAGAGCGGAAAGGATAATATCCTGATTCACATGAACACTAGCATGAACCCTCGGCAAGAAACCTCATACAGTTCTCAGAACTACTCTATACTCATGAAAAATGAGAAAGGGTTGACCACAACCACATTGCTTGGAGCCACGACACCCTCCTTACCTGAAGCCAGGACTTCTAAGGAGACCATCTTGTATGACAAGAATTGCATAGAAATAGACTGTATCGGCTCAAAGGGAGGTCCTGAAAGAGCCTCCAAAACCAGAGGAACATCCCAAGACAGATAAAGAAGCCTATTAGGAGGATATACCTTACTCACCGCCTTCAGAGACTTGGAAACGCTCTGATTCTGAGTCTACCTGATTCCAGTGATTGCTGATGTAGCCGACACCTGTACCTTGAGGGAACTAAGGCTCATCCTTTTGTCCAGACCTGGGGGGAGGAACCCCAGGATCGCCTCAGATGAGATTTGAGAAAGGACAATGCCGTGGTCTATTGCCCATGTGGAAAACACCATCCACATGCTCCAACATACAGAGGAAGTGGACACCTTCCGGGATTTCAAAAGCGTATCAATAACCTCCTGTGATAATCCAGACTTTTTCAGCCTTTCCATTTCAGCAGCCAGGCCATCAGACAGAGGTGCTGAGGATGTGGGTGCTGGACCAGCCCTTGAGACAGGAGATCTGATGTCACTGGGATCTGCTCCGATTCCTGAATGCTGAGGGACATCAAGAGAGGGAACCATGGATGTCTCGGCCAATGTGGGATAACGGCAATAACCACCACCTCCTCCCTCCACATCCTTTTAAGGAGTGCTATGATCATGGTAAAGGGTGGAAAGACATATGCTAGTTCGTAATTCCATGGATGTGAAAGAATGCCCTGGCCTTTCACTCTGTGATTGAATATTCTTGACAGAGATCGTCCGACACGGCAATTCTTGTGAGACGCCATTAGATCCACCTGGAGGATTGCCTCACTTCCTACAAGTGTGTCGAAGATTTGTTACCTGTATTTGTTCTTGGAATACTGGAGTGCCTGGAATACTGCCTTCAGCTCTAGTAGAGTGGACGAAGTGTTCCTCCCTATCTCCGTCCATAACCCTCTGTGCGAATAGGTTGTCCACGTGAGCTCCCCAACCCGATCAGCTTGCGTCGGTCATAATGGTGACCCACGGGGTGTTCCCTAATGGAAAACTCCTTGCGCAGGTTTTTGTCTTGAGACCACCATTGTAGGGATACCTTGACCTTGCATGAAATGGCGATCCCCCTGCCTCCGATACCTGACTACCTGACCTGTTGGGAAAAATAACTCTGCAGGTCGCATAAAACATTGGGCTCACCGAGTAAGGCCTATGGTTGATGACCTGGAACCCAATAGGCCCATGAACCACTCGGCTGTGACATGCTTGCTTGTCTGCATTGTGCCCACCTTCTGTTTCATTTGAGAACTCTGTCCTTGGACAGTTGAACCGAGGCTACATTTGAATTGAATGCCGCTCCCAAGTACACAATCTCTTGAGTCGGCGTCAGGTTGCTCTTCTCCATTGGCAGTAACTATCCACATCTCTGCAGGGTGTCTATGCTGATATTTCTGCTGGAGATCACCTCTTTTTCCAAATCTGCCAGGATTAGGACATCGTCAAGATAATGGAAAACGGTACCGCTTCCGTACCTATGCTACAACGGTAACCAGAATTTCTGAAAAAAGTCCTGGGGGCGTTGCTGAGCCCGAATGGCATTGCCCTGAATTAAAAATGCCTTGACCGATACAAAATCCTAGGAACTCCTGCTGATCTGGAGCAATGAGAACATGGAAGTACGCATCCGTCAGCTCTATGGACATCATACACATCCCTGGATGTACCACTTGTATGATCGTTTGGAGGGACTCCATTCTGCACTACCTGACGCGGATGAATCGGTTAAGCTGGTATAAGTCCAAGACTGGCCTCCAACCTCCTTTTGCTTCGGGAGTTAGGAACAAATGGGATAGAACCCCTGGAACTCTTGCTGCTCGGGTACCGCAGTTATGACATCTTGGGATAGAAGGGAACCCCCAAAGTCAAACATAGCCCGTTTCTTCATCAAATCCCTTGGGAGTTTGGTCACTATGAACCTGCCTTTTGGGGAAACAATCTGAACCCCAGTTTGTATCCCTCGGCGATTATCTTCAGTACCCAAGCGTCTGCTATTGATTCTGCCCAGAGATCTGAGAATAGTTATAGTCTCACCCCGACTCTCACATCTCTTGGACCGACACCTTCATTGATCGAGTAGATTCTCTTTCAGGTTTGTAGGTCCTGGAGTCATGAAAAGTAGTATAATTTTGGCGAATCCTGCCATCTCTATAGCTTCTCTGGTTTCTCCTCTCCTGAGGTAACACCGCTTTAATGCCATCGATAGCCTTTAATATAGCTATCCAATTTCAGGCCAAAAAGCATATCACCTTGGAATGCCCAGGAACATAGGCTGCTATTTGAGGAAGAATCGGCCGCCCATGGTCTGAGCCACAGTGCCCGGCGGGCTACTACAGAGGATACCATACCCTTGGACATGGATCCCGTAGTGAAATCAGGTGCCAAATTTCATATCATGTATCCTATCCAGGAGACTGTGTCCACTCACTCCCCTGTTAATATCATCCTCCAGATCTTCTATCCACAATTTAGAAGTTCTTGATACCGAAGATAAGGCCACTGCCGGCTGAAGGCCCATGCCTAACACAGTATAGGTTTTAGGGTTAGTTCACACCAGAAACTGCATCACAACTGCGTGCGTCTGCGCAGTTACATTGCGATCTGTTGTGATCCGTTTGCACTGAGTTTTGATGCGTTTAGTGCAGTTAGATGCAGCTAAAGTACGACAAGCAGTACTTTTCCTGACTGCAGTTGAACTGACTGCAATGGTGTAAATTAGGCACAAGAAAGCCCATAGGAAAGCATTGTGATATATTTTGACTGCAGCAGTCAAAATAAATGGACTAGATCACAACTGCATATAATGTGAACTTGCCCTTAGGGCCTGTTCACAAAATTTTCTGGAGCAGATCTGCAGATGCTGAGCAATGTGTGCAGCACGTCTTTTAACGTGTATTTGATGCGTTTTTACCGCATTCCAGACGCATTCCATTTTTTCCAGTTAGCTGCAGTGCGGTGCGTTTCTGGCACATTTTTGTTGCGTCTTGAGGCGTTTGTGCGCTTTCTGAACCAGAGAAAATGTGACATGCAGTATCTTTATTTGTCCGGAATGGAAAGCGCTGCGCTTGTGTGATCTGGGGCCCATAAAACACATAGGGATACATTGTGATGCGTTTTTAGTGCAGGAGCGAACTGCTCTGGTCTGGACAGAATCCGTGTGAACAAGCCCTCTTTCATGATTTTCTTTGTGATCATACTCACAGCAAAGGAAGATTCATTCCGTCTCTGCCCCACAAAGTGTCTGCTTGAGGTTGACAGATCTTCCTCTTGCCCTTTCATGCATCTGACAATGCAAATCGGGAACTGCTCTCCTTGTCACTGAGGATGAAGAAGATTCAATTTCTGCAGGGCTCAACATAAAAGTATATGACTGTCAGAAAAATAAAATGCACTCTTTTTTTTTTTCACTGCCCTTACCTCGTCTCCACAGACCGGTGTGGTAAGGAGCAATCATCCATGATATCCCGTTCTTTAAGTGATCTCCAGGGGGAATTCCAAAGGGGGATAAACCAACAGAAAAAAATTCTAGCTTCAATTCCCTGGAAATGGCCTGCAAATTCAAATTTGGGTCCGAATCTCCGGTGACGTCACGCACGACGGAACTTCCACTCATGCACAGATGCCAGCTGAAGCTGCTACTGCCCATCCTGTCTCGCCCACACATCACAAACAGAGGTGAAAAGGACCTCTGTTTGTGGTCGAGGTGAAAAGAACATCATACAGCACAGCAGGTAAGTGAAACCACACCAGTCTTACCCTCCCTGTCTGACAGGCTGCACTTTATATGGAAAATCCGGCTTCCTCTCATGGAAACAAAGTTTGTCTTTCCCCAAGGGGACACCCTTGCACGGGGCCGAGTCTTGGAGACTTTCCAGGGGAGAGAGGCTGAACTCCCCTGAGGCCAATACAAAATCAATCAGTTGGCAAATAAAGAAAAACTTCTCAGTAACATACAAACAACCCTGTCCTAGGGGGACAGGAACAAAAAGACTGGGGCAGTCAGCAGAAGGATGGGCTTTTATAGAGAGGGTTAGGCCTTGTTTAACCCTTTTGGTTCCTGTCAGCTAGGGGTAATTGGATCTAAACCCATTTGTCAGCGCTGCCATGGATATGGCCAGGAAATTGTATTTTACAGGCAACATTTTGTGATGTTTAAAAATATTGCAATTTACAAAATCTTGAATTGGTTTGTAGTTTTATTCTTCACATTTGTACTCATTAATGTTACAGTCAAATCTTCTTTTCAAATTGTTTATTTTATTTATGAATTATGCTTTGTGTCATGGTGAAATTACAAACACATGAAAAATTGATGCAACACATAACAAGTAATGCTAAAATGACCAGGGGATTTATAACTGATATTAAGAAAACAAGAAACTACAACTGTTTCATAAAAGTTAGATAGGACCTTAGGCTACTTTGATCATTTTATTTATTGTCCACTGTAATATAAAGGGAATAATTTTCCTTAGGCAGCCAATATTCCTTCATTTTATGAGACTAAGAATAAGCACAGGCTTAAAACTATTTTGAGTGTAATAGGTGCGTTGCTAAGATTGTAAAATACCTGATCCCATGGGCAAATTCAAAATAAAAGTAGTGACATATATAGTGCACAGTGAAACACCATGGTCACATTGCGCTGAACAATGGCTATGACCTAAAAGGTCTGTTAGTAAAATTACACCTCACTAAATTTAATAACGTGCAATCATGCAATAACACAACAGTGCAAAAATGTAAACCCAGCAAAACAATGAATATGGAAAATGACTATGAAGCACAAGCAGTGCACTAAAATCTGTATAAAGAAATGTTCAGTTCCTGATAATATTGATACATGGCCCATATTCCTCTACCAATATTTATGTGTTCGATCACTCCTATTACATATAAATCTGCAGGAATCATACAGCATATAAGTGTGATGCCTCTGTGTTCCCACATTGAGGGTTAACTCACCAAATAGCCATGACCTTATAATGAACAAGGTCTAATGTGCTTTAGTCTCTCCTGGGGAAAAGATGTAACTTGTCCACAGTAATTTTCCAATTCCAGCCACTTCAAACAAATTGTATCAGGGAAAAAGAAACAAGGAAAGCTCCATATCATAAAAATCAAACTTTTTAATAAAGTAAAATAAAAATGAAAGAACATTAAAATGCTTACATTTTTGTGGTGCTATAAAAACAATTGTGCTCAGTGCTCTTCTCTCCTGTTGCCTCCGAGAGTAGGAGCTTACCTCCATACATGATGATCATGTTGAGCCCAACGTGTTTTGTCACTTCTAGATTTTCTCAGAATCGGTGTCAGTGGCGTCACTCCAGCACCCTTATATACACATTGCAGTAAAAGTTTCCGTCCTCCCAGAGAGAAAAACAATTAATTTATGTCTATTGAAGGCTCAGAACACTATAAAAAGTGTTAACCACTCAGAAGTTAATTGGGAAAAAAAAAGTTAATTGGATATAAAGATTTAAAAAGTCCCAATCAATCTGTAAAGTGTTTACTAGTTTGTCTATTGTGTTTAATTTTCTTATGTTTATTTCATAATCGTTTCAAATAATAATAACAATAATAATCTTTTCAATAAATCAAAAGCCTTTATATAAGGTTTTGTATGTAGTGAATTTATTGGCTTTTTTTTGCATTTTGTCAGATTTGCAGCTTGGGCTTTTCTGGGATTTTGGACTAAATTAATCACAAAGGGACTAATAAAACGTCCATCTTATGACACTCATTTTACAGCTGTTGCTAAATTATCAGACTTGGGAGCTTGATATTTAAGTTGTTGTCAGGTCTGTACTAAACTGATGCAAAATAGAGATAAAACATTGTTGAAATGATGCCAAATCAGAGGTTACATTCAGTAAAACCATGCATTCAAGTTATTAATAGATTCAGAGGCAGCTGAAATTCTATGGAAACTTCAGTTTTCCTGCAAAAGTAAAGCTTGGCCCCACTCTTGTCACCTCATGGGCCTCCATATGAGATCATGGGGGTGATTTACTAACCTAAACACACGCACGCACCAGGTGCGTGTGATTTTCACACAGCAAAACATATTTATCAACCAAAAAGTCTCTAAAAGCATATTTCCACTAATGCCATATATGGAAACATCATGCACATGATGCATATATAATGCTGCTTCACAATTTAGACAAAAATGTTTAGCTCATGCATTTACATTCCTGCATTCATCAATGCAAGCAACACAACATAGAGCTAATTTACACAACATCACCTTGCAATTCATGCTTGGCTTTGCACAACACACCTGCTGGGTGTGTACACACTACAAATGTGTTTAGATTCCACCCATAGATCATGCTGGGAGGGAACACACTACAGAGGTGTATACATGTTTGTGGTGTGTTTATAAGGTTAGTAAATCAACCCCCATGTATCACTTTAAAGGACTAATGGGAAGACTTAATAGATGGTTTGGACTGCAAAGTCAATATTTCCACTATATTTAGCTACCTACTGTACTGTATATCTATGGATGTATCAATCATTTGACATACAGTTTTTAATTAAAGTATATCTAAATCTAAGAACAAAAATGCAATACTTTGCAGTTTATCAGCCCTTAGACGTGGTGGCTGCACTATTTTTATTTTTCACACTTTTTATTTCACTTATTTTCATATGGTGATCAAGTCAGCAAAGTGAAACAGCAGGATTAACCACTGTTTTTTTTAACTTATTAGACAAATGTAACAAAACACATTTAATAATATATTTGTTAGACCAAAAGAGATCAGATAAAAGATATTCACTGTTAATGTTTATATACTGTAGGTATATAGTAGATAGGTATAGATAGGTATAGAAATCCAATATATATTATTGTAACAGGGGAGGAAAGAGTTTTTTTGATAATTTAGTAGTTGTATTAATGCAAGATAAGATTCTTCACACACTTAAGCATGCACGCACGCACGCACGCACACACACACGCAAAATAATGAACAAACACATTTACGATAGCCTTTCATTCACTTACCTCATCAGTCATGTAGAAGATGGGTACAACACTTTTCAGGGCCATACACCAGATAGTGCACACAAACCATAATGCTTTCTCTGCCCAAGGAGAGCACCTAACTGCAGTAACGCATATTGCTACTCCACTGAATTTGCTCTCCGAGCTAAAGGCAGCAAATTGATTCTCATTTTTCTGAGAGGGCCTCCTGGCTTTTCATCAGAAGGTCAATTTTACCCTAAAAAAAATCCACAATCACTCTGTGCTAATAAAACTACTCTAAATATCTTAGATTCACTGCATAAAAGTGTGAGAGATAAAGATATAAAGTGTTCTTATTTTAATGTGTCAAATCAGCATAATAAAGTGTTTCTCAATAGTGCCAGTGTAAACAGTCCAAAAGTGCTTTTGTAAGCGTGCAATCCTTATGCGGGAGCCTCCAAAATCTGTTAATAAAGAAACTTTGGACTTTTCTTTGGACTTTGGAGTATTGCCTTCACTCACCAGATTTGATGGAGCAATGAATATGTTCAATTGCCATTAGTTCAACAAAAAGCCAAACCCCTGCAATTTTGCTATACCAGTAGAACCATTACACATGATGTCTCAGTCCTGCAAACTCTTAAGCCATCCACAGGCCACTATCAACTCCTTATCCAGCTACTGTTCTGCCCTTTTGTTGCTGTTCGTGCTCATTTTCCAGTAAGCCAGACCTCTTATGCCCGTAATCTATTGACTGGTATTGTATTAAAATTCTACCCTCAAGCTCCCCCTCGCCTTACTGCCTTTTCTCAGAACTCAATTATCTCTGCACTCTTCATTTATCTGCTGTCATTCCCTTTCCTTGATACCTGTATCACATTTAGACAGTTTATCTTTATAGACATAAGGGAAGTCCACACAAATTGTATTGTATTACAAAACTTCAACTGATTGCCTCTTAAAAAGGCTTTTCAGTAAACCTGTAATTCTGTTCTTCTCAGAATGTTAAACTATAATCATTAAAAAAACCACAAACAGGGTTCAAGTTGTTGCATCATATTTACATTGGATCAAATATGCAAGGCTTTAGCATGCCAATACTGAATTTCATGTGCTGAACTATATTTATACATACTTAATTAGCTGTCATAAATGTCAATTTGTGAGCTCCTCTTTTGCCTAATCAGCAGATTGCCATTCACAAAGAGGACCACACAAGTTAATTGGTATATCTTTATTTCAGTTAGAAAATAGAACACCACTTTTTCAACATTTTCATCAAATGAAATTCTCGGTGTCACATAAACGAAACACATTTGCTACTTTTATAATATGTCAAGTTCAAGGTCAAGGCCAAGTTCAATGTAACACCTGGAAAATGCAGGCAATATTTTAATATATTAGAGCTGGTATTAAATAGCTATTCTGTGGCCAGAAAATATTCCGTTTGGTGCTCTCCATGGTGCTGAACCAGTGTTACACAGATCCTAAATAAGAGCTAGTATTCCCATTGGCAAAAGGAAGGTTTGTCCCACAGCCATACTGTTAACAGCTCACACTCCCTTCAGTATAGGGGTTTGCTTGCAGAGAGTAACAATGTATCCCTCCAAAAGCAATAGATAAAAGAGTATGTCACCAGCACACCATGTATCCCTAATGAATAGTTCAAATATTTATTGACACAATGATATCACAAATACTGTCAGTCCTATGTTCTAGAGCAATTAGGTTTGTCATAAGGCAGATGCTGATATGTAACCTACCTGACCCTTCTGCCATAGAGAACAAATACGTTTTCCCCTAGGGATCCTAGTCAATTCAGAGGAAGAGGAGACCAACATGGGGACATCACTGGATACACTATGCTTAACTTGAGAAAATAAGTAGCTTATTTTACTCTACATGTCTGCATTTTAATGGTTAACTATTTTTTACTCACAGACAAAAGTGAATTGGTTAATACTCCAAGGGACCCCTTAACCAAGTCCGACAGTAGGTGGGTGGCAACTTGGTTATCGCACATGCAACATGTCTTTGGTGAAAGATCATGCTACTTATCACCTGCTTCTGATTGTTTCCTTTCTGCTACTGATTAGCCACTGACAGTAAGGGAAGACATGGAGGTTAAACGAATGCAGGAGAGCATGTGCTTTCTCCTCTGTAAAATGCACATTTGCACAGATATTTTCTATTTATTATACTAGTGCACACATTGAAAAAATCTATTAATAAATCATGTTTTCAGCTACCTTACTTTGTAATAGAAACTAAAGCTAAATACCTTTAATCAACAAATCAAATACAATTCCATTCAAAGCTCTGTTAATATTTTATACTCCAGTATGCAAAACTACAAATGTTTTGCATCTTACACAATTTCCCGGGAGAAAAGTTGATGTATCTACACCTGTTTCTTTTTAATTTATATTTGGAAAAGATAATGTTTCCCACTATTTAGCACCATTTGTTAATCATGATTACCAGAGGAAATGTAATTTTATTAGTCACTACTAAAGATTGGAAATACAGTCTCCTCTAAAGCATATTACTCATCATGCTGACATTATTACGATATTTAAAAATTATGTCAGGCATTATGGCTACACAGCCACAAAATCTCTTATTAAATTATATAGTATTTGACTATATTATTGCAAGCATTTGCCAAGTTTGGATTTTGCCTTTATAAAGACAATTTAGAAACCTCAGCTCACCAGTAATGTGTTAATGAAACCAAGGAGCATAGTTGCCAACTTTTAATTAAAATGGAAACATTTAGAAATGTGCTATGAAAGAACATTGTATGCAGACTAATAAACCTGTATGTGGCTCAAACATCCAATCAAGTTCACAGGAATGCCTATGCCCAGCTAATATATAAATATAGTAACTGCTTCTTAGCAGCTATTGAGAGGCTGGCAAATATGCTAAAAAACAAATCCATGTTCTGCTCCCGATACTTTTTCCCCCCAGTCACTCAGTCCTGGGTGTTGGCTCTTGGCTTGTCTAATTTATTTAAAATACCAAACAGGAGAAAGATGCTAGATCAATAATCATATGTTAGTATTAAGCAAGTCTCTGGTACATAGGCAATCTATCCATGTTCCTCATCTGATGTGTTTTGCTCGATAAGATCTTAGTCATAGGGTAAGAGCTAACAGGAAGAAGAAATAGTTATTTACACATATTGGATAATTAAAAATGCAAAGGGGCTTGCACTTGTTACAATATCAAAATCTGTTATGCTGCCCTTAAGCACAATCAAAGATAAAATACCCAATGCATACACCATGTCAAACATTGTATGCTTAATCTCAAACAATAACACATCTTTGCAAACCATTGCCACTGCCACTATTTCCCAGTCATCTAACCTCTAGCTTTTTGTGTGCAGAAATATGACTGTTGCATGAACTGCATCAAGGCATTCCTTGCTGTAATGTGCCAATATCAATCAAGCCTTCCCGTGTTCTATCCTGCATATGGACTGTGTTTTACATATATGTCAATATTTATACAGACAAATATCCACCCTCCCACAGTGTGTGTGTATGTGTA
>NW_017306361.1:2395974-2457095 GCF_000935625.1 Nanorana parkeri | reverse complement strand
ATATATATATATATATATAATTAGTGCAATATAAATGGGTAAGACGTATTAGTCCAGTAGACAAGATGTCAAAAAAGACAAACGCAGTATTGCAGTGTGCAATGATACCTTTCTTATTGGACTAAGAAAATATATAAAAGACAAGCTTTTGAGAGTGAACCTCTCTTCTTCAGGTCAGAAGCAATACTACATACACACACTACAATATAATAATACACACACTATATTGACAAAAGTATTGGGACGCCTGACTTTACACGCACATGAACTTTAATGGCATCCCAGTCTTAGTCCGTAGGGTTCAATATTGAGTTGGCCCAACCTCCGCAGCATTAACAGCTTCAACTCTTCTAGGAAGGCTGTCCACAAGGTTTAGGAGTGTGTCTATGGGAATGTTTGACCATTCTTCCAGAAGCGCATTTGTGAAGTAAGGTACTGATGTTGGACAAGAAGGCCTGGCTCTCAATCTCCACTCTAATTCATCCTAAATGTGTTATATCCTCATCCTATCAGGTTGAGGTCAGGACTCTGTGCTGGCCAGTCAAGTTCCTCCACCCCAAACTCGCTCATCCATGTCTTTATGGACCTTGCTTTGTGCACTGCTGCGCAGTCATGTTGGAATAGTAAGGTGCCAGCCCCAAACTGTTCCCACAAAGTTGGCAACATGAAATTGTCCAAAATGTCTTGGTATGATGATGTCTTAAGAGTTCCCTTCACTAGAACTAAGGGGCCAAGCCCAACCCCTGGAAAAAACCCCTCACCATAATCCCCCTCCACCAAACTTTACACTTAGCACAATGCAGTCAGGCAAGTACCGTTCTCCTGGCAACTGCCAAACCCAGACACATCCATCGGATTGCCAGACAGAGAAGTGTGACTCCTCACTCCAGAGAACATGTCTTCACTTCTCTAGAGTCAAGTGGCGGCGAGCTTTACACTACTGCATCAACGCTTTGCATTGCACTTGGTGATGTAAGGCTTAGGTGCAGCTGCTCGGCCATGGAAACCCATTCCATGAAGCTCTCTACGCACTGTTGTTTGTGCCAATCTTGAGGCCACATGAAGCTTGAAGGTCTGTAGCTATTGACTCTGCAGACAGTTAGCAACTTCTGCGCACTGTGCGTTTCAGCATACATTGACCCGCCACTGTCATTTTCTGTGGCCTTCCACTTTGTTATAATACCACTAACAGTTGACGGTGGAATATTTAGTAGCAAGGAAATTTCACGGAACACCTGAATCCAATGATTTGGAGGGGTGCCCCAATACTTTTGGCAATACAGCGTATATTGTGGCAGAGCAAGGCAATGCCACGATTTAGTTTGGCAACTATGGCATCCAGGACTCTCAGCCAGAGTGGCTGAGAGGGTCCAAAGTATAAACCATTCTATAAGGAAGAACCTGGCCTTTCAGATTCTTCCAGATTTTCAGAATTGTAGCTGGGATCTGGAGCTCTGGAGATTTCTTAGAGCTCTGGGTGGGATTAAATCTCCAGTCCTGGGATCAGGTGTATCCAACGACCAGCCTGGGCTGATCAGGTGGCTGAGAGCAGCCTCTTTAAGAAGCTAGCCCAGAGCTCAGGGGAGAGTTGGGTTGTGTGTGTGTGTGTCACACAGCCACAAGCAGATTCAGGTGCATGCTGGACTCACGTGGAACAGCCAGGGGAGGATTGGAGAAGTTGGGAAGGTCGTGAACAAAGGGACCTGGTGGACACATTGCTGAGAGAGCAGGTGCCCATACACTGTGCGATTATCGCACAATAATGCGGGGGAATCCCACGATCGTACGATAATCGTAAAGTGTATGGAAGGCGTGCGACCGTTTTTACTGTACGGTCGCACGTCTTTTTTTCTTAGGAGCATGCTAGAAAACCAGCCGAGAATCGTACGATTTTCGGCTGGTTTTTAGCATGATCGTAAGATCAATGCCGCACGCGCACACTGCCGGTTCAGCATTGCGGTCATCAGAAGCCCGCCCCTCGGGGGCGGGCTTGCGATGATCGCAAGTACAATCTGCCTGTCCAAGATGGGCAGATCGTACATTTCTTAAATTACTTTACAACCATCGCAAGACTAAGGTCTTGCGATGGTTGTAAAGTGTATGGCCATCTTAAGTGTTCACGAAGGTAGAGCAGTGTGAGTATCACACAGAGGGGTGTGCCACTGCCAATTCGTTTTTTTTTTACAAACCTGGGGGGCCGCAATGGGTTTCAATATGGTTCCACCATCTGCTAATGCATTTATGATTTTTTTTGCATTGTGGATGGTGACTTGATATCATTGAATCTATGTCATGCTCAGTTTAATATGGTGAATAATTTGTTTTTTAACATGCTGTACAGCAAAGATGCAGTTTCATTTTTAGACACCATGATCAAAGTAAAGGTGATTAAATGAGTGAGTGATTTATACAATAAACCAATCAGTTTCAGTAAATCAGTAATCAGTTTCTACACTTTGAAATTTATCATCCTCATAATGTGTTTAATCAAAAGCTCAGTTCAAGAGGGTTAAAAGTAAGTAAGCTGGAACAGAGAGACATAAGATTACAGGAAATGATAAATTAGTGCAGAGGGGTTATCTAGAGAAATTGTTGGATGAACAGTTATGAGGAGAGAATGAAATAGAATACAGTTTGTGACACAATATCATTAATTGGCCCAGAAGATCTTTTCTTGTATTGAAAGATATTGGCCAATACTTAAGGAAATTATCCACAAATAAATGAATTTAGAATGTTACCTAATTTTTCTTTTGAACGGAGTCACACCGTATGTAACTCTTTTAGATTGGACTATATACCACAAAGAAAGGAAAGTAATTTTTTTGGGACCCAGAAGAACATGATTATTTGCTTGTTTAAATTATATACAATGTTCTGCATGATTAGAGGGTGAATCCTTATTATATCCACATCAGGGAACTCTCATACCTAATAAACATTATCTAATGTTTCAGAGTTTGTATGTTATTTATATTTTAGAATGATCTTATGGATTATATTATATTAGTGAGACCAAACAGAAATTAAAGGACCACATAGCCAGACACAAATATGAAATAAGGGACAAGAGTGGAGTTGTCACCGGAGAGCCACTTTATTGATTTTAAACATGCAATACCACATTTAAGGTTTATGGTGACTGATTTAATTCCTAAGCCACAGAGAGGTGATGATAGGGAATTAATACTGAAAAAAATAAGAAGTGAAATGGTTCTTTCAATACATTACAACCAAAAGGATTAAATGTGGACTTTGATCTACATTTATTACTATAAGGTTTTTGTTAAATAAAGGGTTAATGGAGAATGTTGTATTTACAAGTGAAGTTCAAAGCTCAGAAGTGTCATGTTACTTATGGTGTTTAAAGATAAATGAGAAAACATGTGTTTGTTGTTTTATCACTCTTGGGCTTGAGAACAAAAACATGTGCAGTTTGGAACTGTTGCCTTTTTATACCATGTCATGACATTTTTGTAATAATAAAAAAAGATTGAGTGCTGAATTGCAGATTTGTGTAGTTGTTCAGATATTTTCTTACCTCTTTTCTTGCATACTGTTCTCTATTTTTATCAGATATATGTTAGCATTATTGTGGAGTTCATGTTCTTACTTATTCATCGAAAACCTAGTTATTGCATTGTGCTGTTGGGAGTGTTCACAAGTTCGCAATACAAAGATCTGTACAACGGGTGTGAGCAATCTACGTTTGGATTTTCAAGCTGTTTAATTTCTACTTGAAATCAGCTATCTGTGGAGACTGCCCTTGAGTTAGTATTCCTATTTCCATAAGGAATTGGGTTAGGCTAGGAGAAAATTTGGCACCCAGCACAGCAGTTAAACACAGAAAAATAATTAACATATTTTAATACCTTCATCAAAAATATGTTTATATGTTGCATAATAAATATGGTTATACTATATTAAATTTTATATTTGGTTGTATCCTGTTAAGAATTCTTTGCTTGATAATATTTAAATTGCTGGCTTTAGCTCTTCCTAGGCACATGTCTTTTAAAATGCCATCTATCTGAAAGACTACATGTCAGGTCTGCCAAAAGGTCCCACCCATCATCAGGGAGCCAGTAAGAGATTTGCAAACAGTCTACTAGGCCAACAGGAATATAAGTGGGCAGTATATACAGGAATAAAAAGAGTAGCTCAAAGTAAGGTGCAAACCAGGCTCAGTAAACAGAAAGCGGAATAGTGCAGTACCAGGGGGAATAGCAGATCAACATCAGAATCCAAGCTGGGTCAGCAACTAACTGAAGGCAACAGTACAAAGGGGTAATCCAGTAGCAGGTGAGGGACAAGCTGAAGTTCAGCAACAAGTACTCTAACAGATAGCCTATAAACACACCCAGGTAGCAGAAAGCAGAACCTATACACAAGCAAAGACAGCTTGAAAAGAACCTGGAAATCACTATTTATACATAGTTGATTACGTAACTGCCTGACTAGTAGGAGGGGCCAGAGACCCACACATGCAGCTAGTTGGAAGCGAGAAGTATAGCACAAAACAGGAGCCCTCCAGTGGCTTCCAAGGAAAGCAAATGACTCAAAGACAGAAGGTCCCAGGATTGATCCAAGGCAAGAGTGTGACACTGCCATCATTTCATATTACTACAAAAGCAATGCCTATTCAACATAAAAGTAAACAATCTATAATACAAATAAAAATGATAATTTATTGATTTCAGACAGCTTGGACTTTCCTGTTACTTCTTTCTTCAGTATTGTTTTAAGCTATGAACCCAGTGTTAAAAAACTACAGTTATTACCAGTATAACTGTGTATTATTGTGCTGCATTTACAGATTTACTCAAATCAATCAGTTTTGACTGAAAAAAAGTTTCATTTTCACTTGATAGTATTTTTGTAAAACAAAGACATATTTTTAATCATCAGGTTTTCTCTGAGTTCTGTAAACCAGGTGACCTCTTTTTAACATCCTCTCTATATCTTCTCTAGGGTAATGTAATACATACAGTTTTTGTTTTAGGACAACCAAGCATCTGCTGCTCAAATTGGCTAAAGGTGCCCATAAACCTATCGATTTATCGTTCGGAAATTGTACTCCTGGGCAAATTTTCTTGAAGGGTTAGGCTGGAAAACGTTTTTCGAATCATACCAAAATTAATGGATTAGTGGCGTTTTCATACGGAAAAAAATTGTAGCAAGAACACTGCACATTCGCAAATGAAAATCCGTTCTGTCAATTGACAAAAAGTGAGTTAGTATTGCTAATGAACGATTCACTTCACTAATTTTACTAAGTTAAATCAATATTACAATTTAAAGCAAGTGTGCTTCACCTACTTACTGCCTAACACCACTATTTGCAGTATCAATGTTTTTATCACTTATATCGATCTCCTGAAGCTCTTTATAAGAAAATAGGGGCTGAGTATAAAGGACTCCACTCAACTGAAATCTCAATACATTACAAAGTTGTGGTGTTCCACAACATAACAATGTTACAACTGAAGACTGTGATCTACTTGTGCCAGAAAGTTCAAGTGACAGCACATTATTTACATTACCTCCAAATTATCACTACTCACAAAATCTGATTACATATTTACTTTAAAAACAGTTCCTCAGTTAATAACAATGTATATCACTCCCATATTTTTATATTTGATGACTTATCCACAAAGCTTGTGAAACTGGCCACTGCCTGTCCAAATATAATTATTAGAGAATATGCAGCCACAAAGGAATTAGTTTTTTCCCTGCAGGGCAATATTGTAATTAAATGTACATAAGTGTTGTTTTACCCTATGTAACTATAACACATTTTCAAATAAGAGAGAGGAGATTAGAAGTAGACTGTATGGGGTTTATTTTCTAAAGTACATAATGTTCACTTAGCTTGGTTAACATAATGCAGCTTTGAATTTCCAATTATGTGCAAGGGAAACTAAAAACCAAGATTTGAGGGGGGTCAGAACATCTGTCAGGTATTTATTTTTGCCCTGGTGACCACTGTCACTGGGACTGAAAGAGGAGGGAAATCCAACATTTCAGGTTGCCGCAGGAACAGAAATTTAAATGAAATCAACAGGAGTTTTCACCATCTCCGGCTTCACCTAAAACTAAAACTAAAATTGGCTGCTGATTCAATTTAATTTTCATGATATATAATATTGACCATTTACAGTAATTTTGGCACTAATAAACTTAGCGTTTGATAATATCTTGCCTGTAAAATGGTGCACACACTGTACAATATGGATAATAATTATAATTTTGTATGTTATTTCAACATTGTGCTTATTTATAAACATCATTCATATTCAAACCTTCACTCATAGTATTTGCTTTGGGAATATGTGCTCCCATGATTCATTTTAATACATATTTCTTAATGAAATATTGGAATTGCTATTCTATCAGCTTTGTACACTGTGTACATTTCCTTTTTACCAGTTACTTTACAGCCGAGCCATCTTAACTTGTCCACACATCAGATATATCATTGCACATTATTCCCTGAATAACACAGAACCTCTGCGATATAATTGTACAGCATTTTTGTGGCTGACATTACCAGTAATTAAAATGAACAGATTCTCAAAGTCACTTGAAGCTTATCATCTTAGCAGCCCAATTCGAATATATTGTTAAGAAAGCTATAAAAATGTTCCCATTATTTTTTTTCAAATTAATGCAAATCAATTACATAATTATTTTGACTTTGCCTTATATTTTCTGTCCCCACTCAAAACCTTTAATCATCATTTACAAAACTTCAATGGAACATTCTAGCCGTTTTAGCAGTATGTCTTTATTGGTTTTTTTCAGGTACGTTTGTAAAATTTACACCACAGTTTATCTGTATTTTTAACATCCTGTCAGCATTCCAGATCAGGGCCAGAATCCCTGTAAACAAATCTAGATAGTGGAGGGGCCCAGAAACACCCATAGTACATCCTTTGCCATGATGTGTAAAGTAATATCTTTGTATCACTGGATCACACAGTGAATTGCTGAAACACATGATCACAGAAACATGGTGAAGAAATCGGCGGGGATGTTACATCTCCTTCATGGGTCACTGGGTAAATTTGCTGGTGGCTTGGAGGGATGCAAGATGGAGTACACCACAGGAGCTGGTGGTGCTACCCCATGTCCTGCACCTTGGTGATGGTCACAGCCCACTCACCTCTTCCCCCTCCTGCTCAGTGGCCTCATGCATTGATGCCATAGAACCACCTGTCCATAACAAGCAGCCCAGAGCAACCAGCCCAAGAAATGCTACCACACTGTTTTGAATCTGGTATGCCTGGGAAACAGAAGCCACACTGTGCCAGAGTATCCGACTGTTCTCCTGAAGGGCAGGCTGAGAGGTGTCTGACTTCACGCCAACTTGTACCAGGCAAGTTCATATATGAAAATGGCAAAAATCTGCTAGCCACCTGTCATCAAGAAATGTGTAAACACATACCTTGCCTGGCACATTTGCTGAATCTAGCAGTGCAGCTCTTCCTGGTTTGGTTTCCTGGCTTTCAGGATGTTTTGCTGTAGGCCAGAAGAGTGTAAGGTCACTTTGAGTGCTCGTACTCTGTAAATTATCCCCAGGTCTAAATGCAACAGAAACACTAGCTGCGTCGCACCTGCCTGATAAATAATACACCTATGAGAGCTCAACATTGGCCTTGCTACAGTGGCAGCATCAACAGCAGTGGGTTATCAACCAGTATCTCTGCAAGTAAAAAATGTAAACAGGCTCAATGTAACTGGGTTTTATTTAACCACATCATAGGCTCTTGATTCAGGATGACTGCGACAACTTCTCACAATTTAAAGGCAACTAGAATGGTGTTCTGCAATGAAGCATGAATTTGCACTGCAATTCCTCTGGTGTTCCTGCTAGAGCACACACTGGGTGGTGTAAAAGACCAGGCACTGGATCAGTACACGCTGTTTTACTGATCGTATTCATTAACTGTTTGGTGTCTATAATGGACCACTGGATGGAGATGCCCATTCTGCACATGTCATGAGTCTTCATCATAGCAAGGGAAATATTTGACTGAAAAGCTGCATTTTAAAAACCCAGGGTTAATGTGTGTGAGGTGTTTTGGGTGCACAGTGTTTTTAAAAAATGTTGGGAGGATTTTTAAAGGATGTAGTGATGTGTTGGGGAAAAAAGGTAGCTCTTGAACAAACTGTCAGAAACAACTACCTGGTCCATTGCAATAAATGCAAAGCCAAAATTCTAATTATATTTAAACATTTTACATATTATATAGATCAAAATAAATAAAAAAATAAAAAATACAGTGTATTATTTCAGACATGAGACAGAAATATTTTACATACATACTCCCCCTACAATATATAAGCAATTTTATGTGGCCTTAATTTTAAAGAGGGGTAGCAGGCAGATTTATAATTAAAAAATCCAGACAGTAGTCTGCAGGTTAGGAGACACCAGAAAAGTTTTCACCAAGAAATCCAAATTATAGGATTTTATTTCACTAGAAAAGACAGAAAATTATTCAGTATATGCACATTATGTTAGTTGCTTTGAAGTCACAGAAGAAGACAGAAATCTTACTGACTCCATGCAAAGTATGCAAGTGATTTTGCTAAGCTGCAGTTTTATTGGGATTCAGTAGGCATGGTTTAATCAAGAAATCCAAGTTAGAATTTACTAGTTAAAAAAAGCCACAAAACTTTCGCAGACTTAATGCTCACTATTAAAGGAGCTTAAGTAGGCCACAGTTTATAAAGGACAGAACAGGAAGCTTTTTATTAAAATAACTACATTTTGGTATATTAAAGAAAACAAACAGATATATTGTACAAAATGATACACACTTAAAGTGTGTTATTTCAAAGAAACAAAATGCATAAATATTGTTCTGACTCCATGCACAATGTTTAAGTACTTTATAAGGCTGCATTTTTTACAGAGGAAACACCTGCCATCTTTTTTTTTTATAAAAAAAACTAAATGTGTTGTGACACCTTACAAATTATTTAAGCATTTTCACTAGGCTACATTTTCAACAGGACACACACCAACCAGCTAATAATAAAAAAAACTTTACAGTATTTATTTTACTGAAAAAAACACCATTTTTTTGTAGTGACAATGTACAAGGTATTTAAGCATTTGTGCAATGTCCTATTTTAAACATGACCCCTGAAAAGCCATTTTAAAATCTAGATATGATTATAAACATGTAATTTATTAGCAGGAAATGCCCACCAAATATTGTTGTGTCTATGTGCACAGTATTAAACAACTTGTACTGGCCCTATTCTAAATAGGACCCACGCTAGCCCATTTTAAAATCTACAAATCAACATCAATGTGTAAATTTGTTCACAGAAAAAAGTTCCCAAGCTATTGTTGTGCCACATGCACAGTATTTAATAATTTGTAGGTTGCCCTATTTTAAACAGGACACACACCAGTCATTTTGAAATCTAGAAATCAACCTTACAATATAATTTAAAGAAAAAGAAGAAAGAAATAGCTAAAATAATGTAGTGGCAAGGTACCAATGTGCATATTAAGTCACTTGTACTAGATCATATTTTAAAAAGGATCCCCACAAGCTATTTGCTGGAAACAGCACGCAAAACATTGTTGTGAGTATTTGCACTGTCTTCAAACACTTTTACTAGGCCGCTTTGCCAACAGAACCACCAACCAGCTATTAATTAAAAACAAATCTGCATTTTAGAGTATTTTTTTTTATAAAGCCTCTGAAAATATTGCAGTGATTATGTGCCTGGTTTCTTAAAACAATAAGCCACTTTAGTAATGGAATCCATGCTTATAATGAAAAAGTAATTAAAGTGTAAAATAAAAAAAATAAAACACAAGGTGAGGTATAGCAGCAACTGAAGTTGGCTGATGCACATAAAAAGGTGTAGCAATGCACAGCTGCTCCAGATCTTTTCTTGTAAAAGGTATGGCAATGCCAAGCTGCTCGAGATTTTGTCTGCTCCAGTTTAGTAAAATGCCCCTATGTCTGTTCCAAAACACAATTACCAAAGCCTGCTGGAAACCTTGACATTTATAGGGAAGGGGTTGGCACATATGAAAACCATAATTGGCCCAAAAGTAAATGATTGGCAAGTGATAACTATGATGATGAACAATTGCGAAGTTGGGTTTGGGTTGAACACATGGTAAACCTGAACCTGAAGCTCATTCCTAGTCATTGCCAAGGGTGCATAGCATTCAATTATTTTAAGGCCTGCTAATGCACCTTTTCCTTAACTCTTCCATTTTTAACTACTCCTCAAGGGTGCAGAGCAGCCACCTGCACCCTTTTCCTCCTCCTCAAATGTGCATAACACCTATTTACTTTTGGCCTGCTAATTCAACCTATTTATCCTCCTCTTCCAGGAAGCATAGCAGCCCTGTTTTCTTCCGCATCTTAGCTGGTGAAATAAGAGTAATGTTGTGCAGTCAGGATGTCCATTCCGTGGGTGGGCAGCACGGAGCGCACACTAGATGTGTTCAGTTGCCATCATGGTCAGGACATACCCCCCACCAGCCAGCTTTAATAAAAAAAAAGTGAGTGTCTTTTCCTTAACAACAAAAGCCCCAAAATATTGTAGTGAGTACATGCATGGTATTTAAACACTTTCACTAGGCTGATTTTTCAACAGGACCCACACCAGTCAGGTTCAATAAAAAAGTTTTATTAGAGTGTATATCTTATTTCACTGCAAAAAGCCCCTGAAATACTACATTGACTATATGCACAATATTGAAGCACCTGCCAGTTTTCATTTAAAAAACAACAATATAGTGTCTTTATTTTTCTTAAAAAGCCACCAAAATATTGTAGTGGCTGGGTTTTTCTAGCAATGTCATTGATGAAAAGTTAATATAAAATAAAGAGACCCTGTCATCAACTTTTAAAAATGCCGGCAAAAGCACATAATTTACTTTTTCTTAAACAATTTTGTATTCACCTGAAATGTGCCTTTCAGCTTGTTAGAAATGTTGGCATCTTCAGGAAGAATCACTTTCCTAGCAACTCCTCCCTCCCTTCTTGCAGGTCTCCTCTTCTAGGAGTGTTTAATTACTATCTGTGCTGCCCTAGCTCATCTGTCCCTTCCTTCCCTATATATCCTTTTATGTATCTGCTAGGGGAGAAGCCACAGGAAATACATAAACTATATTCTACATATAGTATAATCTTATAGGAAGTTTATTGTTGAATAAATGGTTTAGTGACAGAGTCTCTTTAATATTTTTTTGGTTTGTGTACTACATAAAATAGTAAAGGGACCATTTTTTACAGTTTAACGGAACCTGTATAGACTATGGATTTAAATGTATCCTCATTATGCTATTTCAGCAAAAAAAACACATGCTACCGGAAATATGTGTGACCTTCTTTTGAAGGATCTTTTTGCCATTGCTTGCTTCATACAGATTAGGTGACTTGAAGAAATTTTACAGTCTTCTGATACTGTTTGGCATTTTACTGATGGAGCCAGTGTGAACTAAGCAATTTTACTGCCATAAATTAAAAGAAAATTTGCATTGCTATAAAATTGCAAGGACATATAGTTTATGTTTTTCCCCTATACATTTTCTGCTCCTTTGCAGAGTTTTCTGCTCCTTTGCAGAGCTAGCTAATGGTCATGGATTCATACCAAGAGCTCATAAATTTGTTTCTGCAAAAGCACACACGTTTCTTTTGCACCATGGGTGACTGTCATTTAATTGACACTCAGCTGGGTCAATGTGTGTGTGATAAATTGTACCTGCTTGCTAAAATCTCTCATAGCTAGCTGTTAGTGTCAAATGGCAGTAGTGATTGCAAACTATTAAAACACGCCCGACAATAAACTGGGGGATGTTAAAACTCTTTTCTTTGTATTTCAACAGGATTTCAAGGTTAAAACTGAATAAACCAATAAGATTATAACATAAGATAATATAAACAACATTATTTATATGCAAATATTTTAGTACACCAGTGCATCATTTGTACCTACTGTATTTACATTTAGTAGAAACGATTCCTGTTTATTTACTGGATTCAGCCTTTAAGCCATTGGGTCAGTGGTGGATATGGAACACAGAGGGATCGTATTTAGAAAAAAGGTTTGGGCTTTCATTCAACCTTCAACATCCATGTTTGTTTGTTTTTTTTGCCACATGCTGTCAGGCTGTCTATTGGTTCATCTGTTTATATTGCTTAATCTGTGTTTAACACTCATATCTCTATACATTTTAGGTGTGACTTACTGACAGCACAGGTTCAAGTATTCTTCTTGAGACAAAGGACAAACTCCCATGTCTCTGGGTCCTACACATCTTCTTTAGAGGCTGGTTTCTTTACACTTTCTTTGTCTCACACCACAGTTGAAGAATACATAGGGGGTTCTATATGATATTACAAAGCTTACCCTTTCCTCATGCTCTGCCGCTGAGAACAGTTGTAAATTCAGTATCACTTCTGATAAAAAAATTGATTCGCCCTAAATACACTTCAGATTTGAATGATTCAATGAAGGCATTTGCAGAGTTCTGATTATACTATTTTGCTTCCACACATTTGTTGGCAGCCCCCCTACCTCCCAATTTGTTTATGCTTTTAAAGCCTCCTTAGCAGCAGCCATTTATGAGGGGTGATGTTGTTTGGCACAACCACCATAAAACCACTGGATCAAGCTGCAGCTGACATTTTTACCATGTTATATACAGAGGTGGCAGCATAAGACTGTGGCAGAGTTAAAACATGTCATGCACACAAGCAGAGCTGCACATATTTGGGCTCTGCTGGTGTAATGCATTTAAACCAATAACAGCAGTCTCTGCATTTTTTCTTGCAAGTGTGTGTTTCAATTATACATTCCTTGTAGGCAATTTTGAAATAAACATATGTGGGCTGACAGGGTAGAGACAGATAGGAATAGGTGTGCAAGTGTGCCACATAGAATAAATAAAACAAAGGGGTAAGTAGCAAAATTCAGTGAAAAAGATCAGCTTGTGTATGGTGATTAAATTGTCTGCAAGCCCAAAACAAGTTGTAACATTCGTACCTCCTCACGACCCAGGGCCGGGGTCCGTCACCGTTCCTGCGCAGGCGCTCCGCGGGGCTCTGCCCACTCTCGCACGGGGTCCATCGCCTCTCCTGCGCAGCCGTGGAGAGACACCACCCACTCTCACTCGAGCCGTCGGCATAAAGCCGCGGTTCACTGATTGATCGGCGTCCCACTGTTGTTGAAGCAGGACGCTGATCAACACAGCATCCACTTGCTCCACTCCTGGACCCAAGTTGATCTGAGGAACAGATCCACCCTTCTCATCTCCAACCCCAGAGAGATCCACAACCGCAAGTATCCTGGCCATAGCCGTATGGCTATAGCAGCTTAACCCTATTGAACTGCCTATTGATTACTCCAGCTGCATAATACTGAACTGCATATTGATTCAGCTTAAACCTATTGAACTACCTATTGCTTACTCAAGCTTCATAATACTGAACTGCACATTGATTCAGCTTAACCCTATTGAACTACCTATTGATTACTTCAAACCTACCTCATCGTTGTTTATAGGTTTGTCGTGTTACTATACGGGGTGTGATGTGAAGCAGCTCCCTCTTTGCCTTATCGACATTCTGGGCATCAGAGTTGAAGCTGTGATCTGATACCCGTCCATCCTGAATAGAAGCCATATCCGCAGGTGCGGTCCATTAAAGCTACCTTCCCCAGGGGCAAGATATGACACAAGTATACCAATCACATATACATTGTACACATACACAACTGCAAATGAGAATATAAAATATAATTTTAGGAAAAGAATTACAGAGAAAAATGTTCTCCATGCATATCTGTAAACACCATATTGTATAGCTACTGTTGTTGCAGTTAGTGCCATTGTACATTGCCTGATCTTAGTGTAAACCTTTTTTAAATAAATGTATTGGTGTTACAGTGTGTACATTTGCATGGCATTACCGGAGAGTTTTCCTTAACAGTGCAGTGATACCTCCACACCAATTGTTAAACTGCCTTTGTTTAAGTCATAACCTAGTAGCGTGTACAACTTTATGGTGATTTTAGATTGTTAGAAACAGAAAAAGTGCCACAGTGGAAGGAGTAATTTTTAGGGCCCCTGCCCTATCTTAATTTTAATTCCTCTTACACAAATGTATTCCCTTTGTATGTGTACAATTGTACAATATTACCAGACAATTGTGGTGTGTACTATTTCTAGTATGGTAGCCAGGAGAAAGATGTTTGGTCCCCTCCTGGGTTACAGAAACAAGAAGTTTTGTTTGAAAAAATAGCAGAAAGTTTAATGTATTTATTTATTTATGAGTATTTGAGCCTGCAACATTTCACCTTTGTTTCACCTCCACATGCAGCATAAAAACATCTGCATGGACAGAAACCGCCACTACAGAGTGGACCACTGGATCAGTTTCCAAGATGGTCCAGATAGCAAAGCTTCAATGGTCAAAGCAAGCTAAGTCTGCAACAAAATGATAGATGATCAACAGGCATTGCACGAGTCAGAAACAGAACTACTGAGAGCAGGTGAGGTTTCTTTAAAGGGATGGTGGCCAATCAGGAGTAAGCTGCAGAAACAGGAACCAAATTTCTGTGCATGTAATTGTTGAATCCATCTAAGGAATAAAAAAAAGACATGGTCAAGTAGATACTTTCATATGGGAGTTATGAATCTGCTGGTGGCAATACTCTCTTCTGAATTGACTGAAGTCTACCTCTAGAAACAAATTATAAAGCATGGGTTCACTAAATGCACATATAGATTTTTATGGCAATAAGTAAATAAGGGGAGTGTGGAGAAGTGGTGGTTTAAAAAAAACAAACAATGAGGGAGATTTATCAAAACTGGAGCAGGACTTCCGGTTCCGGCGCCTGATGTAGCGGACACGGAGTGATGAGCTCCCACACTGCCAGGACTAACCTGCTTATAAAACCGATTTTAAAGACCACAAACCTGCACGATTCCTCCTCTCTGCTACATACCAGGGCAGCCATGCACAAATTCCTGGCGAAACGCCGCGCTGGACCCAGGGGCAAGGGGACACCCGGACGAGGTAAGAGGCTGCAGCCGCAGTTTAAAATGGCAGGCATCTCGGAAAAGCGGGACATCAGCGCCTCGTCGGAGGAAGAATTGCCTTCCATGTCGGACCACGGATTGATCGCGGCAGAGGTGGCAAATCTATTGCGTCCCACAATCCAAGATGCGGTAAGCAAGGAGGTATCCAAGGGGATCACATCTATACGCCACGATCTCTTACACCAGGCCCAGAGGATCACGGAGGCCGAGAACCGAATAGCGTCCCTGGAAGATGGGGTAGAGGCATCTTCTTCTCAGCTGCAGACAAACACCAGCCAGGTGCAGTTCCTATTGGATCGGGTTGACGATCTCGAGAACCGCTCGAGGCGGAACAACATTAGAATCATTGGCCTGCCAGAATCATACCGTCCGTCACAGATACCGAGCATCTGCGCCCACAACATACCAGATCTACTGGGCCTTGACCCCCGGTGCAAGGTGGAACGTGCCCACAGGGTAGGTCCCCCAAATCCGGAACGAAAAACCCAGAGGCCGATCATTGCCAAATATTTGGATTACAATGACCGCATGGCGATCCTACAGGCTTTCCGCGCCAAAAAGGAGCTGCACATAGATGGTCATCGCCTCCTCCTCTTCGCCGACTACTCCATGGACGTCACTAAAAAACGTAAAGCCTTCAACAAGGTATGCTCGCTCCTCTACCAGAAAAGGGTGAGGTTCACCCTAGCATACCCTGCAACCTTGCGGTTCCAATCGGAAGATGGCTCACCTCTCATGTTCCAGGATCCCGACGCGGCAATGAAATTTCTAGAGCACATGGAAACTTCCACTGTCATCCCTCCGAATGGTTGATCCCCCTTCCACAGAGGGTCGGCACTCCTGCAAGGCAGCCCTCAACTCGTCTCCCGATGACTCCCACAGACTCGCCCTGAACTACCACAGTATCCTGATTACACACCGCTGCAAGGTGTGTTTGGCTTATGTTTGCGACTGCATCCCGGATCACCCAGGGGGATGCCCCTGACATGCTTACCTTGCAAGGGTGCCATTATTCTACAAGACATTGCAAGAGGTTTTTTGTTCACCAAACCTCTGGTATTGGAGGGCAGAGCGCCTGTTACATATGCCCCACAGTGATGTAGCTGAGATGGATCAGTCTATGCGCTACACTCCACACAGTGTCCATTAGATACAAAACACACTTAGACTTTCATGTGTCCCGAGGATTGCATCAAAGACTTTTAGTTACTGGCAGAAGAGGTTCCACTTTATCCATTTCATAAAGTAACAATACATGGTCCTGGCTTAGCGGAAGCCAAAATACTCACTCCGCCACGCCATCCAGGAAAAAAGTGAAGTCACGAATTGAACTATTTTTTGCTTTTTCTTTTTCACCGTTGAATATTCTTTGGGTACGGTTGACCCAATGTTTTTGTTTCTTCATCCCCAAAAGGGGTCCAACAAATCCTACTACTTACGGTTCTCAGATCTGCTCATACCATGTAGATTGTTACATAATGAGCTCCAGATATTGATAGTATCATACCATTACTTCATGTTGATAATTATGCTCCAATGCTCTGACTTGATGGTTGTTTGTATCTTGTGGTCTTTTGCGAAACTAATGTGGTTGTTATCCTGGGTTTACTCCTCTTTGGCAGATAAACTACTATGAGAGTGGTCTCCTGGAATGTTAATGGTCACAAATCACCAGCAAAATGCATGATGGTACTTCGCCACCTAAAAAAGCTCAAACCAGACATTGTGTTTCTGCAGGAAACGCATCTTCCCTCTGAAGATGTCGACAGGCTACGCAAATTATGGGTGGGTGAAGTTATCTGCTCTCCAGCAGTGGGACGGAAATCAGGGGTAGTTATTCTTTTTCGTAAAAACCTTTCTTATACTATAGATCACATTACCACTGACCCTGAGGGACGTAAGCTATTGGTGAAAATTAAGATTCACAATAAAACGTATTCTTTATATAACTTTTACTTCCCCAATTCTCCCCCAACTGCCTACTTCCAGGAGACCACGTCATGGATCATGCAAGATGCCAATCCAGAGGCGGCTCTCTAATTAGGCGAGTTAGGCGGTCACCTTAGGCCTCGCGCTCACGAGGGCCTCGCGGCCACCTAGCTTGCCTCCACTACAGCTCCACCTCCGTGATTTCCTCATGGGGAGAATGGCACTCCGGCAATTCCCCCCACAGCCTCCGCACCGCCCCCCCGATCTGTCACTTGCAGAAGAGGAGAATCCACGCGGCGGGTCCTCCGTCGCGGTTTCTCCTGCTAGTACTGACGGCCGGAACTACTTCCGCCAGTTCCTAGATCTAAAGAGAGGAGAGGGCCTGCGCGGGGTGTTGTGCCCTTCCGCTCCTGCAGCAGTCGGCAGTGGCATCGGAGGAGGCTGATACCGGAGGGACACAGGGAGTTGACCCCTCGATCAGGAGTTCAGGTTAGTGAAGCACCCCTGTTTTCTTTTTTTTCTTTACCATTTCATTTATTTCTGAATTATTATTTTTTTGCACTTTGTAAAATATAAAAAAATGCAGGGTAGCAAAAAAAAAAAAAAAAGAATTCACAGTGTCTAAAGGCTCTTTCCCACCAATTGCGATGCGTTCCACCGCGATCGCTCCCAAACTTCCCCCTGCGTTCTGGGGAGAGTATGGCACTGCTTCTGCGCCCCTCCCCCCCCTCCCCCGGCGCCCACAGTGCGATCAGATGCAAAACATTGCCTGCATTCTGTTCCACTGCAAATGAAAAAAATAGAGCAAGCAGCATTTTTTGCATTTGCAGTGGAACAGAACGCAAGCAATGTTTTGTCACGCGTCCGATCACACTACGGGGGGGATGTGGCGCCATTTACCCCTCCCACCCCAGAAGGCAGGGGGAAGTTTTGTGAGCGTTTGCGGTGCGTTCCAGCGGCTACCGCTCTGGAACGCACCGTAACTTGTATGCACAAGCCCTAAGGGTCCAGTCCCACCATAAGGAGTGCATTCCACTGCGTTCAGCCTCTGGAACGCAACACGGCCAGCTCACTTTGTCTACGGGAGGGAGGGGGCGTGGAGGTGCATTTAACTCAATGGCACCACAGCCACGCTCCCCGCCCGCAGTGCGATCGCCGGCACCCAAACGTGTGACACATTAGTGCAACGCTTTCCGGTCCTGTGCGATCTGCAAAAATGCTGCATGCACTATTTTGTGCAGATTGCACTGGACCGGAACGCATGCACTAATGTGTCACTTTTTCGGGTGCCGCAATCGCAGGGGGAAGTTTTGTGAGCGATTGCGGTGCGTTCCAGCAGCTACCGCTCTGGAAACGCACCGTAATTGGTGTGCACAAGCCCTAAGGGCCCAGTTCCACCATAAGGAGTGCATTCCAGTGCGTTCGGCCTCTGGAACGCAACCCGGCCTGTTCACTTTGTTTTTTTGTGGGAGGGGGAGTGGTGGTGCATTGAACTCAATGGCACCGCAGTCACGCTCCCTGCCCGCAGTGCAATCGCCGGCACCCAAACATGTGACACATTAGTAGACATGTGCGATTCGTTACGAATCGAAATTCGTACGAATTTTCCTGAAATTCCGAACTTTGGAAGCATCCGAAATCCGAATTGCTTTTTCCGAATTATATATACAAAATTCCGTTACGAATTTCGGATCCGAATTTCTTTGAAACGGGAACTAATATTACCCCTGTAAATGAGGTTGAACAACATGACAAGATTTTTTTTTAAATCCGAAATACGGATCCGCTGCTGCTGAGGGTTGCATTACAATACAGGCAGGAAATACGAAATTCCGTTAACATTCGTTATGATGAAGTTAAAAAGCAAAATACCTTTGTTAATATTGGAGTTGATGGTAGTTTTTTTTTTATCCGAAATACGAAATTCGGATCCGGAATCCGTTAACGGAATTCGTATTTCGGATAAAAAAAAACAACTACCACATCGACTCCAATATTAACAAAGGTATTTTTGCTCTTTAACTTCATCATAACGAATGTTCGTAAAGTTACGAATATATAACCGCCACTAACGAAAATAACGGATATACCGAAACGAAACAGAACAAATTTTTTGACGGCGCACAAGTCTACACATTAGTGCATGCGTTCCGGTCCAGTGCGATCTGCAAAATACTACTATTTTGTGCAGTTTGCACTGGACCGGAAACGCAGGCACTAATGCGTCATGCTCAGCATTTTGAATTATGTTTTTTTTTTCCATCATGCATTTTTCTATTTAAAAGCACCCCCTCTTTATAAAATAGAAAAATGCATGATGGAAAAACCCCAAAAACAATCATTATTTTTTTCAAATACTGTTGTCATCTGCTGCTAAAAATGATCTATGTGCAAAATCCAGCTGCCCAATACCAGTGAGGAGATCCTTCTAAATGTCAGACTGCTGTTACATATAACCCATGCCACGCCACCCCATACTGTGTGATAGGAAAGCAGGATTTATTGTGTTCTTTACTACTGAACTGTGCGTTCCTTACTTCTGACCTCTGCACTCTGTGCGTTCCTTACTTCTGACCTCTGCACTCTGCGCGTTCCTTACTTCTGACCTCTGCGCGTTCCTTACTTCTGACCTCTGCGCATTCCTGACTTCTGACCTCTGCACGTTCCTTACTTCTGACCTCTGCACTCTGTGCGTTCCTTACTTCTGACCACTGCACTCTGCGCCTTCCTTAGATCTGACCTCTGCGCCTTCCTTAGATCTGACCTCTGCGCCTTCCTTAGATCTGACCTCTGTGCGCTCCTTACGTCTGACCACTGCACTCTGTGTGTTCCTTACATATGACCTCTGCACGTTACTTCCTTAGGGTCAGGGTTTTGTGTATAGTTATATGTAGAATTAGATATGAGACAGAAATACAATTCTAGCTCTAGGAGCTGTAAATTCCTGGCTGGAATTAAACAGTAGTCTTACAATATGCAATGTATACAGTTCATTTTTAATTATTGTTAGCATTTTCTTTGGGTGTAAGTGGGGGCCTCACTTTTGAGTTTCGCCTAAGGCCTCACAAATCCATACAAGCTTCTGGGGAACGATTTTAACTCTGTCTTGGTACTGGATGAGGATAGATCACGAGGGGGGTCGTCACAGTCCTTCTCTGCGACACCTGCAACTACGCATCTACATGACATGGCTGCACACCTTCATCTCACAGATGTCTGGTGAGTCCGCAATCCTCTTGAACGTGAGTACACACACTTTTCTTCTGCACACAACTCCTTCGCCAGACTAGATTGCTTTCTGGTAACGGAGGCTGTAGATTCTCTGGTAAGTGACACAGCCATACTTCCTATAGCTGTGTCGGACCATGTCCCGGTCTTGATCCAGCTACAGGCCCTAGTACCAAGAGCAGACTCGTACATTTGGCGCTTCCCTTCCCACTTGTACGTGGATCCCCTGTTCAAGGCCATGCTACAGGAGGCATGGCAGGAATATGAGTCCTTTAATAGAGAACATGCCAATTCCCCTAATCTATTTTGGGAAACGGCTAAAGCAGTTCTGAGAGGACGAATTATGTCCTATGTTGCAGCGAAGAAAAAACAAGCTAAAACCAGATTCCTACAGGCTAGTGCTACACTACGACAAGCACAAATCCATTACTCACTCCACGACACCCTGAAACTCAGGGAGGCATGGTTGAAGGCGAAATTGGATTTCGACCAGTGGAACTCTCAACAATACCTCTACTACCACTCTCACACTAGACTTACCTTTCATAAATTTGGGAATAAATCCGGCAAATTGCTAGCCAACATGGCGAGACAACGGGTCCAAAGGTCACAAGTTTCTTCCCTTCGCTCTGAGCAGGGAGGCGTAACTTCTGACCCAAAGACAATTAATCAAATCTTTGAACAATTCTATCGTAAGCTATACTCAACCACGCCACTAGATATGGGGATGGGTGAAACTTTCTTGAGGTCTGTATCACTACCTATAATTGAGGCGGAAGATTTCGACCATCTAAATGGCGATATATCATAGGAGGAAATTATACAAACCCTTAAAGGTTCCTCCAATGGTAAGTCCCCAGGACCAGACGGGTACTCCAACGAGTTCTATAAGATGTTACAAACCCAAGTTGCACCCACCCTCCACAGGGTATTCAACACCATCTGGCAGGGGGGTGAATATTTGTGAACAGGGACAGAGGCATACGTTAAATGACTTCCCAAAAAGGACAAAGATCCCACTCTTCCAGGCTCCTACAGGCCAATCTCCCTTATAAACGCCGATGCTAAGATCCTGTCAAAAATCATAGCGGACAGACTTGCTTCCATTCTACTGCAACGTATATCCCCAGCCCAAGTGAGCTTTATTAAAGGACGGTCGGCAGTCTCTAACATCCGTAAAGTGCTGTCGGTATTAGAATATGCCAAAAATCACCCGAAATCTACTGTAGCTCTTATCTCAATCGATGCCGAAAATGCATTCAATAGCGTCCAATTCCCCTGGCTCTTCAGAGTACTGGAAGGGATGGGATTCTCTGGTTGCTTTAAAAGCTTCTTGTCCTCGCTCTACAAATCCCCATGTGCACTTATCTGCACGCCGGGTTATATATCCACCAGCTTCCTACTGATGAAGGGTACCAGACAAGGATGTCCCCTCTCATTATTGTTCAATTTAGCGTTGGAGCCACTATCACTGTATTTCCAGGACACTCCAGACATCAAGGGGATTTCATTCCTCACTTCACAACTGAAAATAATGCTCTTCGCAGACGATATAATACTGTTCTCTAGTGACCCTCCTCGTGATCTACCTTTCATCCAGTCCACATTTTGAAATACCAGCAATTCTCAGGTCTGACGATAAATGCTACTAAATCAATGGTTTTACCTCTAACCTCACATGCATCATTCTCTTTAGCTACATCACAGATATTTAGCATTGCCAAAGGTCCCATTACATATCTTGGCCTGCAGATTGGCAAGACCCCGGCATCACTATATAACTTAAACTCCCCTCCCCTCTTTGAAAAGATTCGCAATGAATTACATCTGTGGAGGGACCTTCCACTCTCGCTCTTTGGCAGAATACACCTTGTAAAAATGATTCCCTTTGCTAGACTTTTATATCCTATGCAGACGCTACCTATCCTCCTGAAACACAAAGATGTAACACTTCTAAACAAGGCATTTCTAGCTTTCATCTGGAGGGGTAAAAAGGCTAGGATATCGTTACAAAAACTATGTCTGGCGAGGGGGGAATGGCCTTCCCGAACGTAAGATTGTACAATCTGAGCTGTCTACTTAGACATTCAGCCGACTGGAACGGCTCCTCCTCCCACTACTCAAATTTTCACCTGGAAACAGAGATGGCTCATCCCTGGAAACTATCCAACCTTCTACATTGCCACTTTTCTAAAATTCCCGCATCTCTAAGATCCAATGTTATCATTAGAGACACAGTAATGGCATGGATGGAGACACACAAAATGGTGAAAGCTAACCCATACTTCTCCCAGCATGTAAGCCTGAATGGAAACCCATCATTCCCTCAGGGGGAAGAATATGAAACTTTCACTAAATGGGAGACCAAGGGAATCACCAGGTTTGCTCAACTCTTATCCCATGACACAGGTAGAAGGTTGACATTCCAGGAATTCAGAAGGGTGTACCAGAGGCCCACTCATGAGTTCTTACACTTTCTACTAGTGGTAACCCATCTAGACAAATTAGGATCCGCAGCTAGTAGGCCAACCAACCATTCCCTCATAGAAAGGATCTTAACCACTGACAGGCAGTCTATATCGACCATTTACTCCCACCTGAGACAGCCACGCATTCCCCCCCCCTGACGTGATCTAATCTGACAAAATGGCAAAACGGCATTCCCATAGAGAACATGGTAGAGAAAATCCTGAAAGGATACCGCTCTATCTGCAAGGTAATGGTCAATGAACAATGGAGAGAGACACAATTTAAGATAGTACACAGAGCTTATTATGCATTCCAACTGCAGCGCACTCCCACCCATAACCCAGGGTACTTGAACCACTGTCCCAAATGTCAGGAGCAGGCTGCTTCACTATTTCACTGCCTGTGGCTCTGCCCCCCGATTCAGAGTTACTGGAGAACAGCGATAGACTTTATAGCCTCGGTAGTGAGTCAACAGATCCCGCTAGACCCCCTTCTACTACTGTTCGGCTATTGGGATCACCCACTTGCGATGAGCAAGAATCACAGGCAGTGGATAAACATAGCCTCCCTAGCAGCCAAACGATGTATAATGAAAGAGTGGCTTTCCCCACACCCTCCCACCGTGCAGGGTTTACAACATAATCTCCTAGATCTACTCCATCTGGAAAAATTGGATGCGGAGACCCAAAGGGAGGAGGAGAACAGTGTAACTCTCTTTCTTCATAGATGGATGTCCTTTATCGACAAGATATTTACTACTCAGGAAAGGGAGTCATTCTTGTCCCCCTTTCAATACTCAACATACATACTACAGGCCAAGTTAGGGGGAAGTTCATGACAATCACCATACCAAAGGGTGCATTAACTAAATGCGAGGAATAGACCCTTAAATAATTTGGCATACAAAAATCGCATAGATACTAAGATACCACTGATCTTACAAAGCTTGGTTGTACGACTTCGTACATATATAGGGGACCAAAAGAGCAGGAACTACCTAACAACGATGGGTAGCCAAACGACCATTAGGCGAACGATATACGAAGAGATTGAAGCACCACGGGTATTAGCGAAACGCAAGGAAAGGGCAATTTACATAAGGTATTACACTAATTAGACTAGTAGGAAATATGTTAATGTGTTTGAAAAAAAAAAGGGGATTGGTCGAGGTTTTATTGATACAGCTGATGTACCGTTCATACTGGTAATGTTATGCATATTTTGCGTTGTATGGTACGCCTGTATATGTACGATTTTTCCTGTCTAACAATAGAAATTGTTTAAAAAAACAAAAAACTGGAGCAGACAGAAACTGAAGCAGTTGCCCATGGCAACCAATCAGCTTCTCTCTAGTTTTTTCGGATAAGATTTGAAAATGAAACAGAGAAGCTGATTGGTTGCCATGCGCAGCAGCTCTAGATTTCGTCTGCTAATGTTATGATAAATTCCTCTCAATGTGTTTGTGAATAGATAAGACAGTGGAAAAAAAATGCCGTAGAGAGCAGGGGAGAAAGGAACTTACAGGGATCAAATCAAGGAAAACAGGAAACAATTTTTTTTAAAACAAACATTTTATTTAATAATAGGACTTTACCATAGCTAAGAATGTGTTAGTATACAAGGTTAGTATCCTGCAATGCTAGTGTGACCAGATATATGAAAACTACATGCACAGAATACCAGACTCACAGTTAAGGGCAATAATGCAGTTTTTTTATGAACACACATCCACAAGTACCATAAAACTTGAATAGAATTAGGTACAACCCAGTGAACCACACGTAAAAAGTCTAAAATAAATTAAACTATGTACAAAAGGAAAACAGTGGGTAAGGGGAATCAGGGTAACCAGGCATATTAAGATCAGGCAGGAATACAGGTGCAGGGAGTGTAAAGCATGCCGCCATTGGACTCTAGAGAAGTGGAGACGTGTTCTCTGGAGTGACAAATCATGCTTCTCTGTCTGGCAATTCAGATAGACGTGTCTGGGTTTGGTGGCTGCCAGGAGAACGGTACTTGCCTGACTGCATTGTGCCAAGTGTAAAGTTTGGTGGAGGGGGGTTTATGGTGTGGGGTTGTTTTTCAGGGGTTGGGCTCTGCCCCTTAGTTCCAGTGAAGGGAAGTCTCAAGGCATCAGCATAACCAAGACGTTTTGGACAATTTCATGCTCCCAACTTTGTGGGAACAGTTTAGGTATGGCCCCTTCCTGTTCCAACATGACTGCGCACCAGTTCACAAAGCAAGGTCCGTAAAGACATGGATGAGAGAGTTTGGGGTGGAGGAACTTGACTGGCCTACACAGAGTTCTGACGTCAACCCGATAGAACACCTTTGGGATGAATTAGAGTGGAGACTGCGAGCCAGGCCTTCTCGTCCAACATCAGAACCTGACTTCACAAATGCGCTTCTGGAAGAATGGTCGAACATTCCCATAGACACACTAAGCCTTGTGGACAGCCTTCCCAGAAGAGTTGAAGCTGTTATAGCTGCAAAGGGTGGGCCAACTCAATATTGAACCCTACGGACAAAGAGTGGAATGCCATTAAAGCTCATGTGCGTGTAAAGGCGGGCGTCCTAATAATTTTCGCAATTGATTGATTGTGTATGCTTGCGTGTGTGTGTTTGTGTAAAGGTCAAAGTTTTGGAGGTGTTTGCAATAGACTTTTAAGCAGATGGTGACTTCTAAACTAACAGAATGGTATACATGCAATTTTATGCAAGATTAGGGTGTAATTATAGCCATAGCAGACTATGGGACTGCCATGGGGCCCAGAGCTGTCTGATTTATACAGGTAGAAATAGTGTATGCCTAAAACATTTATATACAAATATATATATCGTTTTTGGTTTTGGAACCTCTACCTGTTTGCTGTAAGAGCATCTAGTATTCTGTATGAATAGTGGAATGTACTTTTAGATGAAGATTAGGGTAAGAGAGGGGTTACTTTGCAGTTAGTAGAATATATAACTGCAGAATTCTATGGTTACTTCAGTTTCCATTTTTCCAAGTTACTATGTTTTGTGTCTTCTAAAAGTATAACTGTATGTAGTATGTTAGCACTATATAGTATAAAAACTATAGTGGGAGCAGTGACTGGTCCCTAATTAGATGGCTTTGTATAAAATTTTAATGAGATACAGCTGTGTCTCAAAGGGAACTTCCTATGCCATGCTGTCTTTTTTTAGCTATCTCATTTTGCTTTTGGAACCCTTTTTCATAGTAAAACAATTAACAAATAAAAACCAAAAGATATAAAACACCATTTAAAAAATGTACAGCCAAAACTGAGACATTGACCTAAAATGTAACATTGCTACACTTTAATAAAAGAGTCTAGGTAAACTCAAGCACATGCAGATCTGACCACAGAATGAGATGCTAAATTACTAAATTCATGTTTAGTTTAGCTCCACATAAACAGAATTTAGAAAGCTTAACAATGAATTAGCTTGTTCGAGGAACATAACAATGCTCTAATTGCTGAGTGGTGTTTATCCCTATAAATGGGCATCTGTACTCTGTTACTAGCAGATCTGCCAAAATATAAGGCCTCAGTAAACCATTTTGTTGTTGCCTTTTATGCAGCATTAGGATAATGCTAAAAGGTTGGCGGATGCCATAAGCAAACAGATATAATCTGGAAGTCTTTTATTGTCAGACCATCTCCAAAAATTAATACTAAAATATCTCTGTCACTTTGTCATTTTTGCCTGACTGCCAAACTGCTAATGTTTTCCAAATGAAAAACAAAACATTCATTTATGTTTGACATCACTCAGTGATTTAACTCAAGAAATGCCTCAAAATTACCAGTGCAGTGTGTAATAGTGTGCTATATATTGTATTCTTTGGAAATAAATATGTTAAATTGGAAACACTTTCAAATCATAGCATGTGTCTGTAAAACAAATGGCTTTGTTTAATTTGTATATTTGTTATGTACAGCTTTTCCTTTTTTGATGCACAAAATCATAAAGCTTGATGAACCAACTAAAATTAAAGATGGAATGTAAACATATTATGTGTGTTTACCAGTAATACATCATTTTTTTTGGCTTTGCTTTGGGCTTCAAATGTAGTTTCACTGCCAATCCTGGACCAATATACTATTCCTGCAGTGAAGGTTTTCAAAATTCTAGTAAAACTCAAGGCATCAATAGAGATTCATACATTTACTGATTTAGCTGATAAGGAATTTGTCATTTTGACCAGCAGTTTTTGTGATTCACATGTCTGCTATTTCATAAGATCACTCTGCTATTTCCATGGATAAAAGTACAGCTTTCTGGGTCATCAACCCTTTTTCCTAGTGACAGTGGTAACCACAGACAGCAATAAAAATTTGACCTATGTCCTAACACTTTCCTTCTCTATCCAAAAGTAACAAAAATGTTTTGTCTTTACATGTATTTTAAGCAGATACTATAGGGTCAATTCATCAAGCTTTAATGCAAGGCAACAGATATTTTGTTTTGGTCATCTTACTATAGTTTTCGTAATTCACTAGTTTGAAAATAACTATCTTTATCCTGGTTTATTTTTTCAGATGAGTCCAATGAGATTTGAAAATTGCAGACATATAGCTAATAGTAAAGATTCTTACCTTGCGTAAATCCTTGAGAACTAAGTCTACGTGTCTAAGTCTATGTGTGTTACCTCTCTAGCTACGCAGTGTAAATTACAGTGTAAAATTGACAGTACAGTATTACAAATGATTTGGCAGGTTAGAATGGGAACATATATGTCTTCAAACTATATATTTAATTCTTTGTCTGGAATTACACTTTAACTTAATTAGGTGGTATCAAATATTATGCAATACACATTAGTTGTCAGCAAAAGGCCCACAATCCCAGTCCTATTTGCTCCTCCCTTTTCATCTCCTTTGCTACTCCACAAGAATTACCATCTGCATCTGTTCCAACATCGGCTTGCCCAAGTGATAGGCAAGTCAGACATATCTGACAATATGTTTAAGAGGCATAGCTAATAGCACTTCTACAGGAGTAGAGGACAGCAGATGGCCAAGATTGGTAGGGTCAAGCAAAGACTTAAACTGTGCTCTATGTCTCCTACCCCCACCCACTGTCTCCAGCTAAATCCTTGACCAGGCAGGGGTCTTTTCCCCAGATGCTGTGCTTTATTAAATATGCAGGTACGCAGCCACCATTTTTCTGCTTAGAAAGCCACCCTTGCCTTCAACCAGCATGTGGAAAGTAATGTCTTCATGTCACTGGAGCACACAGTCAGTCACAGGGTCCATCAAGAATGTGCAGGGACATTATATATTCTTCATGGTTCACCAGATTTGCTGGCAGCAGAATGGGACACAGCTCTCGAGCTAGTGATGCTACTCTGTGTCATGCAACTTCTTAATCTCAGTAATCTCTACTACCTCCTTACTGTTCTCATTTGGTGAATCCTCAGAACTACCCAAGCAACAAGGAGTCTATCCAACAGCCTACAAAACTGAGTGATACTGCAGCCGAGTATCAGTATAAAAGTTGGCTGACCCCATGCAATCTTGGGCCAGGTTGCGTGTAATGGCACCAACCTACTGTTTGCCCATCAGCAGGGAAAGTTCACAAACATGCCTTGCCTGGTACACCTGGTGGGGCAGCAATTCCTAGTTAGGTAATCTGGTTTCCAGGATGTCCTATGGCAGGCCAGAAGAGTCTGGAACTAATGCAGGTGGTAATACACAGCCAATATTTGCCTTGCTAAATTTAGCAGCAACACAAGCTGCCTGCCAGTCACCCAATATGTTACATGCCCATGCACTGGTATTCACTGTTATGCACTAGATATGCACTAGAGGTGCTATGCACTGGTATGCATACGATTTCTTAAGGGACCGCAATATACAGGGGTACAGGTACTCCTAGAATGAGATCCTAATAGGTTGGACTTGATGGACTAATGTCTTTATTCAACCTCAAATACTATGTAACTATATACTGTGTTGTCACCAATCAAAAAGTCAATCAGAATGGTGAGCGATGATCAGGTGGGGATCAGTGACATTATCCCTGTGGTGTACCTGCTAGAACAAACACTGAATGCTATAATATACTGGGCACTGGGAGCACAGCAGCAGGAGGAAGAGGAGGACTTCCTTGTGTCTCTGCAGCAATACCAGTCTTCGGAGAAGCACAAAGAGGAGGGTTGGAGTCCTGGCAGTGAGGAGTGGAAGATATGCAGCAAGCTTCCAAGGGTATATTTCAATACTGGGAGTTGTACTTGGATGGGGTGAGATGGTTTAGGACACCATTGCCCCTAGAAACTTTGATGACTTCCTCTGTGACCATAAATTTGATGCATGGTTTCATCAAGGCTCATCAACTCATTCTGGTTGACCACCCTTTTGGATCCACACTACAAGAGGAAAATGCCAGACCTTATCCTGGCATCACAGAGGAAGCAAAACATGTTTAATCTAGAAGAGGTGCAGCTCAAAAACATATTAAGTGGCAGGATCCCATTTCATGGCCATTGTGTCTTGAATCTACAGATCAGTGAATCAGATCAGCGGTAGCAGTAGATGCATAACAAAGGATGTCTAATCCTTCTTCATGATGGATCACACAGGCCTGGCTTCTTTCAACAGTTACAGTCAGCAACTAATCCATATGATCTCTGATTATATGGGGGTCAAGGGTGGATGTGGACACCCTTAGAATTGATGAAACCCTTGACAGGTGGGTGTTGAGGATGGTCCATTGGCCCAAGCTTCCAGAGCTGATGCTATTACATTTTCTTTATTTTATTGTGGCCCAAAAACATTATTTTGCCATATAGCCTCACCACCTTCCACCACCACTGCTGGTCTGCCACATTGACCACATCCTGTCACAGGCTGCAGACCTGTCAGAACTATCATGCTGTCTCTACAGCACTTGTCTGTTGCATCAGAACTGCCACAACTTTTTCCCTAGTTTCTCCTCAGCTGTAAATTGCACTCAGCTCTGTACTGAGTGCTTCCCATTCATTGAGGCTGAGGCTGCAGAAAAATAAATGAGGACTCTGTGTCCTCAATTTCTTTTTCTATTTCAAAAGGGAAATGTCAGGGGTTTGTTTAGACCCCTAATATTTTCCCAAAGCCCCCCAACAGTAAAAAAAAAATATTAAAAAATAAATTTTAAATTTAAAAAAAATAAGATTAATACAAAATAAATACAAAATGTGTAAAAAATAATAATAATAAAGCACAACCCCCCCACCCCCACACACATAACATACACCATATTGTGGTGTACTCCATGCATGTGCGTTGCAGTGCGTTGTTAGAACCCATCGCAGTGCATGATTTTTTTTATTTTTTCCTTATGAATAAGCCTAGGGGTGAAACATGTGAGAGGTTGTAGCTGGTTGGGGGTGTGCAGTGCTGGTATTTGTTGCTTTATTCACTTTTATTCACTGTTATACTGGATTTGCTGTGAATTTCAATAAAGTCTGAAGTATTCTAATTCTCTGGATTGTGCAGTCTGTTCGCATACTAACACTTAGATTGAGCTTGGTAAAGGCTGTTTCTTCCTTGAGGTAGTCAAATAATTCCTTGATTAAAGGTATAGAGTAGGCATTTTTGATTGTGATGCAATTGAGACCTCTATTCAAGGCCTCAACTCACCACCTTTCTTCTTTGCAAAGAAAAAGCCAGCTCCTGCTGGAGAAGTTAACTTGTGATTTAACCCTCGAGAAAGCACATTTGCAACATACTTACCATGGCCTTCTACTCCGCAACAGAGAGAAGGTAAACCCTGCCATTAGGAGGGACTGCACCAGGCTCGAATTCAGTAGCACAATCATAGGGACAATGTGGCAGAAGAGTACCATCATGTACCTTATCAAAGACATCTTGAGACTTCAGATATTTTATAGGGAACGTGGAGACCGAGGCTGTACAAAGTTATTTAACCGGCCCATGGAAGTAGCGTTATATTGTGGAGACCAAGAGAGTATCTCCGACATCTGCCAATTGCAGGTTGGCCTATGTCTCTGGAGCCGTGGGTAACCCATAACAATAGGATAGTGCGGAGAGAAAATAACCTGCAAACATACCGATTACCTGTATCACTAGGAATAGTCTTGTAGGTAATATGTGCAGGCTTTAGTGGTCTGCCGTCAATAGCCTCAATAGTCAACAGAGCGGTACGATGTAATGTAGGAATGGAATTATCAGATGCAACAATGCTGTCAATAAAGTAACCAGCAGCACTGGAGTTATACTAGGCCCTGAGTGACAGCAGAGGAATCAGCCCAGGACAGGACAACCGTGAGTGTTTCCTGGACATGTTGGGCTCGTTTTTAAGAGATGCACACTGAGACCACAGTAAAGGCACAGGTGTTCCCTCCTCCTAAAGGCCTGCTCCACTTCAGAAAGGCAAATTAACCCTAATCGAATGGGTTCACTACCTTATGCAGCATCCTCAGGAGGGGTGGGAAACAAAAAATAGGGGGAGGCCTTCACAGGTGCTCCTTAAAATATGGCCTCTCCCTGAGCCTGGTATTTATCTGAATCAGGAAATAAATGAGAGCCTCAACCTCGCTAGGCATGTCTATGGCCACTGTCTAATCCTTTCAGGCCGTGGTTCTCAACTGGTGGGTCATGACCCAAAAGTTGGTTGGAAACTCATGTTCAGTGGGTCGCCATGTGCCTTCCACTGTGCTAGCCATGAGGGGTTCTCAGCCTCCCTCATGTCAGTTCTCGCACTGAGCAGCAATTCAAAAAATATGGTGCCACGTGTCAGCTTGAGATGGGGTGGGCTGGGGGTATGGCCGCGAGGATACTCCATCTATACGTGCATTGCCCTTATGTGCCCTGTAGAGGTGCCTGGTCTGGAGTGACTTCACATTCTGGCTCCCAGCATCTCTACAGGGTGCACACGGAAGTTGTACAAGCAATGCACATATAGATGAAGCTCCAGCACAGCAGCCCACATTGCACCTCAGGCCGAGGATCTACGCCAGTTCTCGTAAGGTAGGGAGACTGGGTGGATGTTAAAAAATAGAAAAAAGGGAGATATCTTGTATTGCCACTCATTTGAATGGCACCTCCCGCCCACAGTTCGATCACCCGCACTGGAATGCACGGTACTGCAATTCTGTGCATTCTAGTGCAGTGCAACTTGGGTCACTTAATGACCAAGGACAAATGTGGGTCCTGAACCACTGCTTTAAGGTACCAGGTACCAGAGGCCATGTAAGAAGGCAGCCACCACAGCCTTGTTATTCTAGCCCACCTCTGTCACCAGGGTTCTAAGTTGAATAGTATACTTGGCAACGGTTTCTGTACCCTGTAGGATGGACATGAGATGCTTGGCAGCAGAGGTGGAATGAGCCAGTACATCAAATCCCCTACGAAAGGAAGCAATAAATTCAGGGTAATTGTGTATGACAGGTTTATTGTTCTCCTATAAGGGATTCACCCAGGCCAAGGCCTTGTCCGAGAGCAACAATATCAACAAGCTCATCTTTGACCTAGCGGATGGAAATGCCTGGGGAACCATTTCAAAATGAATGCCCATTTGGTTAAAGAAGCCACGTCATTGATTCGTATCACCCCCATTGTGAAACAGCAAAAAAACTACATTAATATATCTTTCACTATATGTGGCTATTATGAAAATGTATTTGTCTCCTGTAGAATCTACAGATTCAGCTTTTGTCTGGAACATTCTTTCTCAGCCATATGAAGGTCTAGCAAGATTTTTTTAGGAACACATTTAACAGGTTGGAAAATCTTCCAGTGTGATAACAAAAACATTGTATGACCTGCAGCACTCTTTGTTGCCCTAAAAGGACAAATTCTTGTTTACATGTTGCATCAGGTCAGTGACTCAGGGGCTGGATCTGGCTATTTGTGGTCACTGAAAGAGTTAGTGTCGGGTCCCGGTCCGAGTGGCTCCATGTCGGGTCCCGGTCCGGGTGGCTCGTCGGCCATATCGGGTTCCGTCCCGCGGGACGTGCCATGTCCCGATCCAGGCCGCTGTGCGGGGACGCACACGGCGAGGGCATCCCATCGGCACTGTTAGGCCGCGCAGGCGCAGATGCCCTGTGACCCGGCGGGATCCGCCACATACGGCATGACGGCGTTGCACTGGCGTGCACGGGTGACGTCATCACGTCGGCGCACGCGCAGTGTAGCGTCCTCAGCCTATTTAAAGCCCCACAGGACTGGGATTCATTGCTGAGTGATTATCAGCCAGCACCAGTCGTCTTGATCCTTGCTCCTGTGTTATCCTGTTACCTGGCATTCTCCCTGACGCTTCTTCTGGATCATCCCTCTTTACTGCGCTGCCTGCCTATTACCGACCCGGCCTGCCCCTTGACTCTCCATTGGATCCTGCATTGTACTTCGTTGCCTGCCTGTTACCGACCCGGCTTGTCTTCTAACCTTCCTACTGGTCTTCAGTACTCTCTCCTCACGGCTGCCTACTCTGCTGAGCCACCACCTGCTGCCGTTACCTGGTACCCTGATGCGGCACCCGTGCACCCCCTGCCTAAGCACACTGTCTCCAACCCCAGTGATCATCAGACGGGGTTGCAAGGGAGGTCCTCCTCATCTCGTGCCCACACCGCGGACCTAACAGTTAGTGGAATCAGAACAATGTTGCCCATGCTGACATAGTAAATAGCAAAGCACTGCATTACACTTCTTTGGTCCTTCACAATGCCAAGCTGGCAGTAGCTTTAAGTATATGCAATCATTTCCCTTTTCTTTCTTCTCAACAATAGTACATTCTAGAGGAACAGTACGTTTACTCTTCATTCTGCATTCACATAAAGAGGTCAGAGTAGATCCTACTGTTAATAAAAAAGATATGGTTTAGAAACCAGTCTGCTTATTTCTTATTGTAAAGCATTTGTTCTCAATTCTTTTTTTATTCCAGGTAAAATGATCCCATTATATAAAGATTTAAGTTTTCTTTGAGTTGAATAAATTCAGCCTCTCTGGTTTCATTATTGTTTGGTTCTTTTGCAAAATATATTATTTAAACACAAAATATCCTCTGTAGTGATCGCTATTTCCCGAAAGCCTACATTTGTGTAGACTGAATACTTTATTATAGCTTTCATTTTATAGTTAATTCAACAGACCATCATTTTTTTTAAATTTCCACTTTCACCTGGGATAGTTAAACCAAGACTCCAGGCACAGAGCTAAAAACACAATAAAATACATATACACCACATATTACCATTCTACCTGACAATACTTGTTTAATTCTCTTCAGCCGATCTTGTGATTCATAGACATCTTCTACACTGCAGAGGACAGGCAGATGACACCAGGTATTAATACGTTTGCATACTTGCACTGATCCAGCTTGGTCATACCTGGCCATTAGCCATACCTGATAGACCGGTACGCACCTTTCATAGCAAGAAAAAAACATTGAAATCTGATATAAGCTTTCTTTATTTATTCTTATTCTTATTTATATGCAGAAGTGTATGAATTAATTGGGGTACAAATAGGTTTCTTTTGCCTTTGCAAACCATAGGAAACATTTTTTTGCTTTTGTATAAATCTTAAACCTGCTGATTGAGCAGTGTCTGACAAACTGCCAGCTCTTTGGAAGCTGTGCTGTTTCATGAAGAAAGGACTTGTCATACATTGTGTTTTCCAAATTAAACACTGTAGTTCAAAACAAGCTATTTCATGGGCATTCAAAAAAGGCCTATAAAAATAAAAGAAATGTTCAGAGTTTCTGTTTGTATTAGGTTATATCACCTTAGATATTAGTTGTGAAATTTAAAAAAATACTTGAAAGGTTTAAAACTGAACTCCAGTTATAAACTAATATGTAAACTTATACTGGTCCAGCTTGGCCCAATGTAAGTATTCATATGTCATAATTGATCGACAACCAGAAATCCTGTAAAGAGCTGTAGTAACTGAGCTACTACAGTGCTGGCTAAGATCTGCCAGGTCCTGTTGAACTGAGGGGCTTCCCTTCTGATCTGAAAATACAAGGGGTCACTCACTCGACACAGCAGCCATTCAGAGAATTTTAGCTTCAGCTACTACAGTGCTTTACAGGATTTCCAGTGGCTGATCAGGTATGACATATTCATACTTATATCAGCCAAGCTGGGCCAATGTAAGTATGCAAAATAATTTATAACTGGAGTTCAGCTTTAAAGTGTAAATCTAGATATTAAAGTTGTTCAAATTGCTACTTTTTTATTTTATATTGGTGTAAGTAAATATTTTTGTAAATATCTGTTAATCCTTCAATTTTCAGCTCTCTTTGAGGCTTTCATATGATAGGGTGACAACCTTACCCCACTGGTTCTCAATGCTTTGGGAGTGTTTCTCCCTACTTTGTGAATTACAGGCAACAGTGCTATAGTTTAATTTGCTGCAGTCAAGTCCCCCACCTGATTAACTGACAGCTGCTTTGACTATTTGGTATCCAGGACTAGAACTTCCTGCTTTAATGATGTTTAACAACTTCTTCCTTTTCACAAACTTGCCTTGTAGAAACTGAGATAGTGGTCTCAAAGAAAAATTCCTTAAAGGGTTATTAAACCCTCGCGTGTTTTTGCCTATATCTACTGCTAGCAAGCAGTAGATATAGGCAAAAATATAAAAAAACCTTTTAAAAAGGGTTTAAACTTACCTTGTGTCTTTGCTGCATGCTCCCGTCTGAACACCTGAAGAGTCTCGGGCAGCCTCAAATGATCTTGTGGCGGGCGCATGCGCACTTCAGATGTTCGGCCGGGAGATGAGGAGAGACACAAGGTAAGTCTATGGAGCAGCGTGTAGACATGTGCCATTCGTTTCGTTACGAATCGAAATTCGTACGAATTTTCCTGAAATTCGTAAATTCGGAAGCAGCCGAAATCCGAATTGCAAATATCCGAATTATATCCGAAATACGAAATTCCGTTAACGAATTTCGGATCCGAATTTCTTTGAAACAGGAACTAATATTACCCCTGTAAATGAGGTTGAACAACATGACAAGATTTTTTTTAAATCCGAAATACGGATCCACTGCTGCTGAGGGTTGCATTATAATACACAGGCAGGAAATACGAAATTCCGTTGACGGAATTTCGTTCCGTTACGAACATTCGTTATATTGAAGTTAAAAAGCAAAGTACATTTGTTAATATATTGGAGTTGATGGTAGTTTTTTTAATACGAAATTCGGATTCGGAATCCGTTAACGGAATTCGTATTTCGCTTGGTTGACCAATCAGAGGTTTTCTCTTCTGCTGCTGAGAGTTGCATTACAATACAGGCAGGAAATACGAAATTCCGTTGACATATTTTCGTTCCGTTATGAACATTCGTTATATTGAAGTTAAAAAGCAAAGTACATTTATATTGGAGTTGATGGTAGTTTTTTTTTATCCGAAATACGAAATTCGGATCCGGAATCCGTTAACGAAATTCGTATTTTGGATAAAAAAACAACTACCACATCGACTCCAATATTAACAAAGGTATTTTGCTTTTTCATCATAACGAATGTTCGTACAGTTACGAAAATGTGCCGAAACTAACGAAAATTCGTATTTCGTACGAATCTGTATTGAGTTTCGGACACGAATTACGAAATACAAAATAACGGATATTCCGAAACGGAACAAATTTTTTGGCGCACAAGTCTAGCAGCATGCACCCGCACAGACACCATGGAACATCAGAGAATAGGAGGACAAAGGAGTCAGCGCTGGATCGGAGACCTGCACCGGAGGGACAGCTGAAAAGGACAGTAAAGAAGATGATCAGATTAAGAGACATCATTTAAGGTAAGTCCTTACCGCAGGATTGGGAAGGGGGGAAATCTTTGACTTTAATGTCACTTTAATTTCCCTGATTCAGTGTTATAAAATGATTTTCTAGTTTTCCAGCAGAAAAAAAGTCTAAGGGAGCTATTCTCTAAAGAGCCGAAGGATCCAACCGTAACTTCGGCTGATCCCTCAGCTCGCATCAGCCGTCTCTGCCCTTTGGTTCATTTGAACCAAAGGGCTGCTGTACGGGCTGCTGAACGGGCTGCTAAAGGCAGCCGAGTGGCTCAGTTGAGGCCGAAGAGACAGCCAAAGCATGGAAAGCCAACAGCGTGGAGAAAGGTCGGCCGATGTAAATTTCATCTTTGTCTGTAGAAATATTTCACAGATTACTGCCCTAATGGATTATGAACCATTTTATGTGATCATAAAAAGAGAGGCAGGTGTGGTACATGGGGTCCACAAATATTGAAAGGCACCAGGGCTCTTTCTAATGGTAATCTAGGGAAGAAATACACAAACTGTAATGTATAAACATTCACAGCATAAATATTGCATATAAAATTAAAAAAGAGGATTGTTTATGCACTTTGCTGTCAGATCTACAGAATGGTAAGTGTCACAGCCCGTATTACGTTAAATGGCATTGACGCATATGCTAATTCAGAACTATGTTAAACTTATACTACACATGTATAAAATTACACTGTATGACATACTATATTTGTATGTTTAATTAATAAAATGTTTGCAGAGATGATTATTTTTAAAGCACAGAGCCAGATTTTAGTATACTAGATGCAAATAGAGCTTAGCCAGAGTCTTGCGCAAGTTAGATAAAAAAAATACACTTTTCACATTATGTTTTGTCTTAGTTAATAAAACTATTATTTTAAAAACTGAGGGGAAGCTGTAAGTTAAAGTGAGACTAGCCTGTTTTTTTTCCAGTAGGATTTTCTTGGAATTTTATTAGAAAGCTTTCCTGAATGTAAATTTTCTAATAATTATCACTGTTTTTATTGTTTTATTATGCTAGTTGCTGTCAGAACATAAGAAAGGAAGTGTCTAAGTAAATATAGTATGGTAAAAAAACAACCTATTATTTTTATAGCTTATTGCTGCAACTGTATGGATAAAGCAGAAAAGCAAAACAGGCAGTGAAAGCAAAGGGCAATCTACAACATGGATTTCTGAAAGTAGTTCATTGCATTGCATTTTTGCAAAAACATTACTGAAGTTGTGCTTCTCTGCAAAATGCACAACACACAAAATTAGAATAGGACTGATATTTAGTGAAATGTCAGACATGCTTTTCCAGCTTCTCATCTGGTTTTGATAACTGCATTCAGTCATGCTAGCTAATGCCAGGAGAAGGATGATGACTGAAGGATAAGCATTGACATAGGAGACAAAGCCACCTCTTTCACTGATTGGACGTAGAAAGAGGGAAGCCCAAAAGCTAAGAAAGGGTTTATCCTGGTGTATTGCTCAAGCTGACAACAGCTATTTGGACATGATTAAGAGACTTCCAAGTGTTCTACAAGGTCTACTGGAACACATTTGCCTGTAAAATGCTGAGGCCTCACATCTGGGTTTTTCTAGTAACCCACGATAGCAGCCTACATGCAACTATACAGCTGATGTGAATTCTGCAAAGCTTGATACCATCCTGGCAGCTTTTTGACTGGGCCCTTTATAGAAGCAGTGTCTGTGCCACTCCGATAACTGTGTTGGTTTGGTGTAAATATTTACAGTTGCATCAATTTGCCATTTACAAGAGGATATGCCCAAACATGTGGATCACATAACCACCATATATTTGTTTTTAATCTTCATCCAAAGAGGATATTACATTCCACAGTCAACTTTGGACTTGAAATGGATTATGTGACAGTTTATGCACAAATGGACCATTATATAATGGGACTTTAGAAATACCATAAGGTCAGAGAAGATACATGTATTGAAGAGTTTTTGTTACTTTTATTGTATACAAAATAAAGCTACTCTTCAATAAAACATGTATTAATGTGTTTCAAAACTATGTATTACACTATTTATTTTCAGTGATTTGTGAGCCTTTAACCCTTAGAGGTCACTAATGTTTGTGGGTAGCTGATGTTGGTCCCGACCCTATGCTTCTAGTCCAAATCTCCTGGCTAGGATAGAGTTGCATGGAACCTGTAGGGGCTACGATGATACATAGAGAAGGCAAAGTTTTTTTTGTTTTGGACATCTATTTACTTCTTGCATTGAAATACTGTGATGACTGTTCTTCTCTAAAGCAGAAAAGCCCACCTTGAAACATCTAGAAATAAAGAAGCATTTGCATTCTGCTTAATAACTGAGACCTATGTTTGGTTCATGGGTGGTAACCTGTTGAAAAGTACCCATGTGTGTGTGCATATCTACAATAATATTGCTGGAAAGGAAATACAGTGTGATACATATGAATATTAATGAAACACATTGATAAATGTTTTATTGAAGTATAGTTTTTAAAATTTTAATATACAGTAAATGTAATGGAATTTTTTTTATGGTATGGTGTGCATATGCTGACACATAATTCATAAGTCCAAAGAAGAGTAAGAGATTTAATCTCCATTGAATAATTAAAACAAAGATATGGTGGTTATGTGGTTCATATGTTTGGGGGGCGTGTTCTGTAGTAAATAACAAAATGACCCAACTATAAATTATTATAGCAAACCGACATGGTTATCAAGGTAATATAGACATTACATATTTAAAGGGCACTGTCCAAAAGCTGTCAGTATCCCTTAAAGTCCTATTATAAAATGTTTATTTTTTTTACACACTCGTTATTGAATCTATGTAACCATCTCAACTCCTATTGATATATATTGCATATGTGACAGTTTCAATTCTATTAAATCAGTGTTGTACAGAAATGAGTCTTCATCCGCCCTGAGATATTAGGATACTTATACAAGGTAAACTAAATAAGGATCAGAGGAAACTTGACAGAACAGAAGTACAAATGTTGCCATTGCTGGCTTGTTCTTTTGAAACTGCTGAGTGGCTGTAGTTTTGACCTCCTGGTTTACATATGCTGAGTCACTGACCCAGAGAAAATATAGAGCTAGGAAATATTGCATCTATTGGGTCTGCATGGCAAAATGGACAAAGTTACTTTGAAGTTTCAGGTGAAACATTCCATTTGTACATTTTGTTTAAAGTGGATCTGTTGCAAACTGAATTGCCATTAAAAACTATCCCTGAGAAGTAAGTAGTTACCTCTCCTGCCACCCACACCACTGAATGCCACTCCATTGAAAAGAAATCCCAGCCTTCATAAACTAGCACTTCCAGAAGTGTTGATCTCCTTGTCCCCCATAGCCCTTAGCAAATCCTTCTGTAGTGCTGTGGAGATCAGTGGGAAGCCACTGAGTGCTGTGGGGAACTCCATGGAGTGTTAACTTCTGAAGAAAATTAATCTGGGGATTTATCTTCAAGGCAGAGTTGTTCAGGGCAGGTTTTCATGGTAAGCTTTGGCCACAGAGTTGCTTTAAACATGTTCAATAATATTGAATGGATCTGTTTAGAGTCTCTTAAATGTATTTCTACTTCCTGTTGGTCAGGGCCAGGGAACTGACTTTGGGCAAAATCTTTAATGGCTACATTTACTTCTGCAATGGACACATCTTAGTCTATATGAGTAACCTGATAGTAGTTGAGTAGATATAGATATAATCATCCAAAACTAGTAAAGTTGTACATAATTTTGTAATATTCTTTGAAGTTCTCTGTTATTGCAAAGGCATATTTTACCATCTATGCCTTAAAATAATTAATCAGGTCAGAAACTTTCTCATTTCTAACTATGCTAAAAGTTAGACTAGTTGCACAGTTCAAATACATAAATTCTTGTAAAGAGAAGACTGTGCTTACATTTTACATGTAAATACAAAGAATATAAACTATACAGCTATTCATATTTAAGTGACATTATTATGCGATATATTCAGACTTTAAGTCTGAACATGCATTAGCTAAATCTATTTCTGATTTCATATTTAGCATATTAAATTGATTTAATGTCTTAAGGCATACTATAATTGTTCCCATAATATCTTGGCATTATAAAATTTCTCTGACTTCATAAGGATAAATTTGCTGCAAATAGAGATCTAGAATGATGGAAGAGTGGTTTACAATACCATGTGGTTTAATGAGAAAGTGATTATTTTCATTTATTCTTTAGCAGATTAAAAAAATACATAGTATGTTACGTATACCCTCTGTTCTCACTTGTTTACTGTATTTGCAAGATTTTTCTTCATTAGAAGATTATTTGGTACTCTTGCTGTGTGTCATGTTAGACACTGCAGTCATCAAAACAGTTATATGACAAGCCATATATAGAGTATATTTTATCATTAAAAGTCTACTAAAAGAATTCTGTCCATAGACCAGCACTGAGATATGTGGAGCAAAAAAAAAGGAAAAAAAATGATAATCATTGCACTATTGGGAGGGACTAAAACAGATACAATGATGAACAAAAAAATTGCAGCTCCAACTACAAATATTGCAAACTACCAACAAAAGAATAGTTCCTACATTTCAAATATGTTGATGAAATTATGGATGATTATCCATTATCCAACTTCAGCACTTAATAGGCTTGGATTTTTTCAATGCCAAAACTGGTAAGGGGGTTTGCACAATTCTGTAATTAGAGCATACAGACCAACTTCCCCCACTCTGTGACATCCAGTCACCAAGTTCACTAACCAGAGATCATCCTATGTTTCTTAAGCTAGCATGCAGCAAGTCTTATAAGGTGTGCCAGAAAGCACCCTGGATTTATTAAGGTGGCATATTGCAAGTTCTTATCCCGCTGCTTGAACCTCGGTGCCTGGTAAAGCTTCCACTGAGCAATAGGTAAAAAAATTTACTTTAACCTCAAATTATTGCAAGAATGCTAGCTTATATCCTATTAATAAAGTTTTTTTTTATAAGTCATATTAATGGTGCTATAGTACTGTCTTCTCACCCTGAAAATTAGGATTCTAAAGGGAATAGTATGTATATTCCAGAGTATTGCTCGCTTTGATCACTACATACCTGCCCAGGGCCTCACAGGCAGAAGCTACGTTTATCCATACAGCTACTGTTCATCCCATACCAAACACTATTTATCCCCTGAGGTGTGACAGATGAATAACTGTGGTTTCATGTTACATATTAACATCTTACTGCTTCCAAGTGAGTGCAACATTGTTATTCCTGATCTTCCCATACCTCACGTTTATTGCACTAGGTTGTGGTGCTTTTGTGTGTGTTTTAAATTTCATCCAACCTGCAGGACATTCTCATCTGCTTACTCGGAGCTGCACGCCTACAGCGTTTTCAGATTGCCCCACACACACATCACTCAGAGTGTGCTTGATACACATTTACACTTGATATCTGCAAAAGGTGGGTACTTTGATGAGTCAAAAATTTAGACTACAATTTGATAAAGAAAATGATTCCAGATGTCCAATTGTTTATTTGTTCTATGCTTTATTTTCAGAGCACACTAAGACATTAAACTGCATAAATTTCAATTAAAACTGGAAAAACTTTTAACCGGTAGTGTGTGTAAATATACAATATATGCAGTATATTTACTATATATATATATATATATATATATATATACAAACACACACACACACATTTTATAATGGGGGTCCAGTTTAAATAGTGAACCAGATTCAGTTAGTCCATTTACCACCAAGTGCCAGTTTCAGGACAGAGCCCCCAACTGTGCAGTTATTTCCATAGTAATCATATATACTGTATAGATGTCCTGCCAGGTCTGAGATTCACAAACAGACTCTAGTCACACATGCTTCTGAGTATATACACTCAGGGGTTAAAGTCTTGAACTATCTGTCCTTTAAAGAGTCACATACAGCATACTCCAGGCTGCAAACATGTGAATGGGATACTTCAGGTAGAATCACCAAAGGTATACACAGGAAGAACCATGTGAAGAAACACTCTGACAGCTGTAAAGTATGGGGTGGATTTTTTACAGTTTGGGGCTTTACATCAGCCAGTGGCAAAGGGAAATTTGTGTGGGTACAAGATAAATTCTACACAAAAGTGTCAACCAACACTAGAGACAAATGTGCCAAAGTCAAAATTACCTAACACCCAAAAACAATTCAGCCAAATAAAGATAGTTGTTTCAGGAAAGAAAGTGGCTGCAATCAGCCTGTGAATACTGTCTATGGTGATATTGCTTATGTCCAGGTACTCTGGCTGAGAAAAAAGTAAGAGAGAGACAGAGAGATACAGTCTGGCAGATAGCCCTGATGTAAACTTCAAGCTTTGCTATTGTTTGTTGAATATATCCCAGGGGAGGGGGGAGACTTCTGTTAAGTTACCACTTTTGCTGGAGAAATAAAAATAGGCTGAAACCCCTAAAACTGATTAGTAAACTACCCATTTGATGATAACAAGAGTGTGTTTGTTAGTGGAGAGGATAAAAAAGATGTTATAACAAACAGCAGATGGTATCAGATGATGCCTAGAACTGTCAGACCAGTCCAGGAGCAAGGTAGAAGCAGAACACGTGTTAGTAGAACTACAAGTAATATAACAGCTGCAAATGTGATCTGTGACAGTACTGAAGGTTATATAATATATATAATACTAATTTATAGCAGTGCTATATTAATAATGATGGGAAAAGGTGAACCCACAAAATATGCCACAATAGCACAATATTCAGTTGATAAACAATTATTTGCATGAATCAACTTATTTATTTAAAAATGTATAAAACTGTATAAAAATACTATTTATCTAATGTCATTATACATTATAACATATAATGCATTTTTTTTGAATTTTTTCCTTCTTCCTAATATCCAAATATCATTGACAGTATAGAATCAATTAATGGAAATTAAATGTCTAAAAGTGTATTTTAAATATAGTTTTTAATTAGTTACATCTGTCACATCTTCTTATTCTATGCGTAAAAGGTTAAAAAGTTAATAGTATATTGTTTGCATTGTATTGTTTCATACAGAGAAGGATATTTTTGTTGTTCACATGATAAAACAAGATAAATACGTGTTGCGCTTGAATGGGTGCTGAAAGCTGAGATGCTGGCATATTCATACACTGGTTAATACATCTAAACCATTACTGTACAACAATTTTTTTATAACAAAGCTATTGCTATCCTAGGTGCTAAAAAAATCAGGATACGTTCAAGGTCAGGAAAACTGCCTACAAACTGCTTTGAATAAACATATTGGCAAACAAGAGTAGGCTTCAGTAATCAAATTGTAAATGTATATACCAAACACTTAAATTGGGTGCATACTGAAAAGATTTGTAATAGTTTTAGATAGATTAGGGAAGGGTGATCTCCCCTCTCCTTTTTGTAAAATGTTTTAGATCTCTGTGTTTTATTGATGAGATTTCCCTTCACTTTCAAGATGCTACAGGAAGAGCGAGGAAACCTCTATAAAGTGACAGGAAGTCCCCTCTTAGACAGTTGGAACAAGTGCTCCCATTGGAAGATTCAGAGGGTGAATCAGTGGGGACACAGAGAGCAATAAAAACAGACTGGGCACTCCATTCTTTGTCAGCCTAAAGATCTTGGGATTTTGGCTTTGCCTAATGTACATTTGTACTACATGGCTGCGATTTTTACTCATAACATTGACTGGTGAAGACACACTGAACTGAAACCTTGGATCACTCTTGAGCAATCCTTTGCAGAGATCCCACTACAAACCTTTCCCTGGTGCAATCGAGCCCTCATTTGTATGTTCTTGTCTGATGGTGGGTCCCCTATGACAGATCGCTCAGTCGTTTTTCACCTCCAGATTACTCTCCCCTATCCCGTCCCCCGCTTTTACCAATTATAGGCTCAGTAGATTTCCTTCCTGAACTTCAGGACCCGATCTTTATGTGCTTCAGCAAACGGGACAAGTTTTGAGCATGTCATTTTTTTAAGGGGCTTGTCTTGGCCTTCTATTTCAGACATGTCCAGAGATCCTATGTTGGCTTCACTGGAGTTTTGGAAATATTATCAGCTGACTAATTTTCTGGCTTTGTTACCCAGCCCAATGTTATTTATTCCACCACTTACGATCTTTGAATGCAAATGTTCTCTTATGGGTCAAATCAGTAGGACAGGTTCTGCACAACCTGGTTTTACTGGGATGAGTTTTCTTCCTGAGATGAATATAACCATCTTCTAGGTCTCTGATTACACAGTTTGTTCTCCTATTCCCCTTTCTTCCCCCACACTTATTGATTATATAGTCCATAGGCTTGTCCACTTTGGTTTGGCTATGATTCTTGGATTCTTCAATACTTGACATCTGCCATATCTATTGTATCTTGTTTCTTGCTTGTCTTACTTATTTGTATTAATGTTGAAAATGTATTAAGAAAGAATGTATTTTTAAAAAAAAACAGACAGTGGTTCTAATCCTACCATACTCTTTTTCAAAGTAAAGTTTCGCTATACATATAGACATTGCTGACCTCTCATTCTAAAAATGATAGTTCCTGGCTTCAGTACTTTCCGAGAAAAAGTATACTGCTTAACATTTCTGACTCTATTATGTAAATGCTGGTGTAAGGCTAGTGACTCAGAAAGTACTAATGACAGTCCACTAGTGTGCTTAGAGAAAAATTACAGTGGCAGCTTTTGTATTTATTTTAAGTAGGATTTCCCTTCTTAGGCATGTTGACTGATTCACCTTATACAGGCAGCGAGGTCAAGGGTATGCTCTAGGTTTAGCTGCGTTTCAGAGGTGTTGCACAGTGCTCATAAGGAAATGCTGTGTTTTGAACAAAGATGCTTGGACCCCGCAGGACACACATGCGGAGGTGCAGAGTTTATTCAAAGTTCCAACGATACTGCAGAACGCACATAGGAAGGTGCTGCAGTCATCTAGTAGGATAGTCCAGACAACATACACAAGGAAGAGCTGTGGGAATTGGATGTGTTTGCAGGACAGTATAATGACTGCTAGGTACTGCAGTCCTGGGTTGTCACGATATTCCACCTTCAGGATGGTGAGCGGTGAGGTAGGCGTTAAGGGTAATACTTCAGGATCGGAGCGGTGCAGCCATGAAGTTGGAAATGCTTGGCATACTTACATTGCTTGAACACAGAGCATTTCAAAACTCCCAGCTTTAAGCTGACAAGCCAGCTAGGAAGGAGGAGGAGTGTGAGGCCACAGGACCTGATTGGCCAGGAGGCGGCGTTCCTGGAGAAAGATGGGATAAGTTTATTACAGGTTGCAACCTCACTCCAAACTATAACCTTAGCCTTTAACTTAACCTAAACCTTTAACCTGGGCCTAGCATTAAACTTGATGTGAATCTGTTATGATCTAACATGTCTAAGGTAACATTGCTAAGGTATTGCAAACATCTGAGTCTTCAGATCAATCATTGCATCAATGTCAAGCACCTTGGATTCAAGTGCCAACATAAGGAGAGCTTCAATTTTTTCCAGGTCAATAAGACCCCCCCCCCTTCTAAAGAAGCCAAATCCCATTCTCTTCCATTCAACAGCAAAATTTAAAAACAGGAAATTATCTGAAGAACAACATAGGGTTCTTGCTGACACCACAAAGTGTCTGTCTATCAGCATTGTAATTACTCTAGGACTTGTATTTATGAAAACATCTAGAATCAAAATTGAAGGAATCCAAAGCATTGAAGTATAGAACCAAATAGTGCAGAAATGTGACCTTTTTTCACCTATACAAAGAACTGTAGATAGACATTTTGTACCGTATTAGACTGTTAAGGTTTCTGGATTATGCTTTATATTTAAGGTAAAGTCAGTCTGGGTCCTTATCCCCCTAAGGATTTATCTGGGCTACGAGTGCATCTCTTGCTGGCTGTAAACTACAAATGGCACAAGTATACCAGAGGGCAGATTCACTTGGGACTATGGCTTACTTATACCATTCTTGTCAGGTCAATTGTGATAAAAAAATGTTGTATGCATGCTAATTACTTTTAAAGCAAATGATTGATAGCTATATAATAAGCAAAATGGTATACATTTAATAAATGCAAATTACAGTACTTTTCAGTCTGAAAACATGATTAACAAACCTAAATCCAACAGAAGGGCCACCCACGCAGACATTTGTTTGAGATGACCGCTTGAGGAGCGTACATCAAATGTTTGCTAGAAGTGTCCTGAGGAATTAATAGAGGCTGCCAATACTGCATTCCTTTTGTAACAGCGTTATCTTTGGATTTTATCCTGCTTCTTTGGTGTTTGATTTACTATCAAGTTCAACCTGTAGAGAAAAACAAAACCCTGTAAAGCATGGTTCAATTTGCTCAAACAGGGACAAAAATGACATACAGCAATTGGATATTCCCTGAATCAACAATCTCTGGTGTGTTCTTTTTACTGATAAAATGTTAATATCTAGTTATATTCTGTGCATTTAGGAATGCATCCATATTTTTTTAAACAGTTAACTGGGCTAGCAAGAACTAGTTCCTGAGGAAGCCTATTCCACATTTTCACAGCTCTTATTGTGAATAAGCCTTTTTTGTATGCAAAGGTTAAACCTTGTTTCCTCAAGACGCAAAGAGTGCCCCGTTGTCCTTTGCAGTGACCTTTAAAGTGAATAATTTGGCACTGAACTCACTATATGGACCATTTCTGTATTTATACATGGTGATATCGCCTCTTCTCCAGAGACAAAAAATTCAGTGCAGTTAATCTTTCTTCATACCTGAGCTCCGTCATGCCTCTTATAAGTTTAGCTGCCTTTCTCTGCACTTTATCCAGTTTTATAACATCCTTTTTGTGAACTGGTGCCTAAAACTGAACTGCATATTCCAGATGCAGTCTTACTAATGCTTTGTACAGGGGCAGGATCATGTCTCTCTGGAGACTATACCTCATTTAATGCAGTTTAACAGTGCATGCTGTTATTGAGTCTATGGTCTACTAGAACACCCAGATCTTTCTCAATCTTTGACTCCATTAATATTAATAATAAAACATTAATAATAATTGTCCTCCAATAGCCATGTTGTTTAATTAGTGACCTTAATTAGAACTAAATTATTAAGACAAGCAATGACAGAACTCACACATCTCTCATAACAGAGTCACATAGGTAAGTATGGACTGTCAGGGTACAACTGTGAACCTTTCATAAGGTTTGTTATTTTTATTTTTATTTCCAGAAAATCCTAGACAAGTGAAATAACACACTCATATATTAGCCCCTACAATGTGGAGAAGATCAATATTTCCTAAAAATAAAAACTGTTTGACAGATTGCCCAAATGCCTTATATATTCTTAAAATAATATTTAATCATAGGCAGGGTGTTGGGATTTTTTTCTGGAAGCTATGTTAACTATCTTGCTGGACCATCACACCACTCATAATCTTCCTGCATTGCACAGAAAATCATGTTTAACCACCTCCCGGCCGGCCGGCTGGGAGCTCCCTGGACCTGAGCGGGTGTTTTTAAATGTCTGCTCGTGTCGTGGTGGCTCAGTGACAGGGGATCAGAGGGAGATCGGTACATGATCTCCCAACCAGTCCCCTCTCCGCTGTCAGAATGCGGAAGTGATGTATATTACATCACTTTTGCATCCTTGTGTCACTCTTCAGCTTCAGACGCTGGAGAGAAGCTGATGAAGCAGATATTTGCTTCATCAGCTTCTTTGGGTGGTCCTAGGTGACATTAGGGGTCTTGGAGACCCCTGATGTCTCCATAAAGAGGACCTGTCACATCCTCTTTGCTATCACATAGGGGTTTCTCTTATCCCCCCATGTGATAATAAAGTTAAGTGAAAAAAAATTAGGACAAAAAATTAAAGTTGCAAAAAAAAGTTAAAGTTACACATGAAAGAAAAAAAACACATTTTTTAAAGTCCCCACCCATACATACACGCATGCAAACATGCATTGGGTGCGCATATGTGCGAAAACGACGATTGTGCCCATGCTACATATCACCACGAACGTTGCAGTGAGAGCAATAATTCTAGGGCCATCAATCACTGACGACACTAAACTGATGAGTGGTAAAAGCTTTTAAAGCATCGACTATTTTTGGTATGGTAGTTTTTTGCGATTTCACGGGTGCACGCAATTTTAAAGCTTGACATGTTTGGTGTCTATTTACCTGATGTAACCCAGTCTTTTATATTTTACCAAAAAAATGGGTAATAATAATTGTTTCCTAACATATTGAAAAAAAAAACGTTTTCAGTACAGCGTTGCATGACGGAATAAATGTCAGTCAAATTACTGCAGCGCTAAATACTGAAAAATTGCCTGGCCAGGAAGGGGGTGTAAACATCTGGTCAGCAAGTGGTTAAGAATGCTTCAGATTATTCTTCATATTTCTTTTTTTGTGGACAAGACTATCATGAGTACTTAATGGCGGTTTATGGATGGGTAGATGTTGAGTGTTGAAAAAAAAATCCAACAATATTTTAAGCCTTTTTCTTTTTCCCTTTTTGAATAAGTAGGGGAATGGCTAAAACTTCTGCCTTTTTAAGAATGTTTTTGTTTTTTTACATCTGTATCTCATTTGGGAGATTTACCTTCACTTCCTCTCCTGACTTACTCTACAGACTTAGTAAATGTAGTTGAATATTGTTCTCATATAGTAACAAATTTGTATCGGTTATACAGTTCCATGGCTCCAGACTTTGTAATTTATAGTTTTTTATTTTGTTTTAATATAAATTACATTTTGGGTGGAGAGGGAGTTAATGGTAAATAGACACTTACACTTTTTCCCCAACAATGTACTCATTTACTCTCAATTGCAATTCCTTATTAGAAATATGAAAATGTGTATTCTTTCTGTGTTAATTAATAATTGAATCATCGAATCCTGCTCGCAATGGTTTTCCAAATATCTCTTTGGGGACAAAACCATCTTTCTTTGGTTAATAATGTTCAAACCTATTGTTTCTTGTGTTGTAGGTTTTTTGTTTGTTTTTTGTTTTTAATAAGATAAGTATACTATATTTTGTGTATTTCTTTAAATGTGGCATTAATAATGTTTATATCACTTCCAGGACTCCTTATTCTTCTTTATGCTAAAGATAGTTCTTAATGACATTGGCTATATTTTTGGGGTCATTGTCCTGCAGCAGAATGAATTAGGGTCCAATCGCACACTTTCCTGATGGTATGGCATGATTGATAAGCATCTGCTTGTGTTTCTCAGCATTTAGCACACCATTGATCCTGACCAAATATCCAACTCAATTGGCAGAAATGCAGCCCAAGACTTGCAAGGAATGCATCCTGGGTGCCAGGAAAGGGAAAACAGCAAGCATGTGCACCCCTTGCACCATACTTGGTAACAAGTTTGTCAACATTGGGAGGGTATCTTGCAAGAGGGGTGCCTAAACATGTTTGGCTAAACCAGAAAAACAAGGCATCTTGTCCCAATGTTGAGGTAACAAGGGCCTCACCCCCCACATCCTGTCACCCAAAAGGGATGTGGGGGTTTGCAGGGGGGACTTGTCAGAATCTGGAAGCCCCTTTATAATAAAAGAGCCCCCAGATAGCTCTCCTGCATAGAATGGGTATTACTCATTTCCAAGAAGAGTTACATTTAAATCAATACACAGACCTCCTAACAAAGCCTTTCATTGATAGCAACAAGCACACCAAAAATTAAAACAACTATTATTGTAATCCAGCATCAATCATGTTGTCCATCAATGTAATTCATGGCAATCACAATGACCCAATGCATGCGAAACACATCTGGGTAAGAAAAATTAAAACCACATTACTGTAAAACATAAAGAATTCACTTTAAAAAAGCTTATTTTTGGTGCCTGGGTACTCTGGCTGCTCCAGCTATCATGAGTTTACAATCATTATTTCTAGTTCCATCCAGCACCAACCTGTTCTGCAAACGTCTCCCTGGGCACGTGACTCCCACCGCATGAGTAGCTAACCATACTGGCAGATCATCCTGTGCTTCCCCTCTCTGCAGCTATAAAGATCAATTGGGGAGTACCATTGTTACGGAGGAAGATACTTTGGAACAGCCAATTTCTCCACAGAGACAGGTATCTTCTGAGCTCTTCTCTGCAGGCATCCTGGTGCCAATAGTAACCCGCACAAAAACCCTAATGACCAAGACAGATTCATAGCCTTGGAGTACCGCCTAATTAAACAAGAGCAGGACAAAATTTGGGGGTCGCATCTTTACGACTAAATCCTGAATCTCGATGGTTGAGGATTTTTCTCATACACAAGTCGCAGCCATCTTTGAGTTGCAAAGAGCAGTGAAACTCCCAGCAATGTGGTCAGAGGATACAGAAAATAGACTGGAATGCATCAGAATAATGTGAAGGTGGTTGGTCTGCTGAATGGGATGAGGGCTCCCAGACAGCTTTATTTGTGGATAACTTTTTTCAAACAGCTCCTGAACCTGCAAGAAGTCTCTCCTGCATACATTGTGAAGAGGAAGCACAAAGTGTCTCCTGGTGTCAGACCTCCAGGTGCCTCTCCAAGACCACTCTTGGTCATATTTTTTTAAATATAGAGACCAGGACCTAATCTTAGCTTTGGCCTGAAAAAAAAAAAGAATCCTCTCTACTGTAGTATGGGTACACCACTTTGCACTCAGTCCTGGATTTTTCACTGGACCTGCTCTTGATTATCCCATGGATACATCTACACTACCAGAACACAGAATCTGGACTAACAATGTACTGCACTATTAATGAATTATAGAGATGGAAACACCCACTGCTGCACAATGCTCCGACCTATTCTACACCTTCCATTTGCACTGAATGTTATGTACCTAGATGGAGGAATATCAAATCACACCCCTCCTCACCTCTTTCTGTTAGCCTGTTGCCTCTGTTTAAGCTCCAGACCTAGAGATTAACTACAAGAAAGTGAGAGAAGTAGAAGCAGGGCAGCAGGACAAGTGTACTACACATGCCCTGTGGGCTTTGATTACGTTTTTGGGCCATGGTTAGCACATCCAATGTGCACTATTGGTTAATTACAAATCTTACATATCTTTTAAGAACTCTATTGTTGTCCACATATGTAAAGATTAAGAATATGTCCTTCGCTGTAAAACTAGAAGCTGATTTTAGCCTCACATTTTTCTTTTAATGTTATGTTCATCACAGGAGACAGTGATGAAATAATGAATGTGTGCCAAGGTACACTGACAGAACTGAACAAAGCTCAGTATGCTTTTCTAATCTCACTTGATGGTAGAAAGATGTAAATGCTTCAGTAAAAGCTTTCTTTCAGAAGCTTGGGCTGTGGGGGTGGGACTGCATGCAGTACTACTGTCTTGAAGGTGAAAATATGTACATCTATTTCCATGAAATAAGACAATGATCCTGTATTTTTAACAAACCGAAGTCTTGCCTATAAACACCATGCCTATAAAGACTGCATAGCATTGTATATTTGTAATATCATATCTGGTGTTGCAATTTTTCATTAAGGTTTTTGAAGCCTCATTTATGTCACAAATATGCAAGCCACTAGGACAGGCCCTGGAATGTATTTGTTTTACAACACATAAGTTAGTCCTTCCAGGCTGCACTCAGTGTGGAAATACTAAAATGGAACAGTTGTACAAACTGTTAGAGGACAGAGACAGGAACATGTTGTTAACATGGGAAAGTGACTGTTGGTAACAAACTAATTCTGTGTATGCCATTTATCTTCCGAGCAAGATGCAATGTTTTCAAAAGAGACATATAAATCTAGCAGTGATGGCTAAATAGAACTTTCTGGATGCAGCATGGATTGTTAGAACATAGATACACGTGGTTTTTAAGTTTCACTTAACAGTTATATAGACCAATTAATGTTGTGAGGATGGATGATTTTAAACAGTTGCACTCTGTTTGCTTAATGCAAAAGTACCCACTTACCTAAGTAGAGCATCTTACATTCTTTCATCGTTTTGCCTCCCTTCAGCCACTTTAAGAAATAACAAATGCCAAAGAAACATTAAGATATGCAGTAAAAAATATTTTTTAAACAGTTAATAAATTGTAAATTATAAAATGTTTGCTTGGCTTTATACTTCCAGGAAATGTAAAATCCAGCAGCAATTGAGGCTAATTGGGTATCCCTTCCAGAGCAATTTCTTAATTTTATGAACACACAACATGAATCTGATTTTGTGGCTATAAAACAGCTTAAAACCCCTGAATTTTTCTGAAAAGCAGATGCCCTGTAGAATACCACATTCTAGCTGCAATTTTTTAATGCTGCATGATATTTGGGCAAATGTTTATCAAACCAATATTTGGGGGATAAAACACGCTAAAATTAATTTTAGTGGACACAAACAGAATATAATATCCGATTATGGTAAAATCTAAAAGATGGGGTTGTGTTGGGTAAATAAATACCAAACATGTCAACCTTCTAAAGTGTGTGCCAATAAAATGGCAAAAAACTACAGTACCCAAATTTGCCCATAAAGGACACTTTAAAAACCTTTATTTAGAGGTATCAGTGAGTGATGGCCCTCAAATTATTGCTCTCAATTCAACGTCTGTGGTGATATGTAACATGTGTGACACAATCGTCATTTTCACACATAAGTACACTCGACGTGTGTTTCTGTGCATGTACGTACGGGACTTTTTTGTGTTTTTCTATTTTTTTTCTATGTGACTTAAGTTATTTAAACTTTTTTTACAATTAACTTCATTGCTATCACATAAGGGACTAACAAGTCCCCTATATGACTCCTAATTTCACCTAGGGGCCCCAAAGAAGCTGATGAAGCACAGATTGGGCTTCATCAGATTCTCCTCTGGCCACCGCAGCTGGAGACATGACAGGCTGAAACCGGAAGTGATTAAGTGCACATCACTTTTGTTTTTGGTGATCAGAGGAGAGTTAAGCCACTGGAAGTGTGCTGATCTCCCTTAAAGTAGCACTAAAGTCTGTTTTTTTATCTTAATGCATTCTCTGCAATAAGGCAAAAAAAATCCTAACACCCTGTCCCCTCCACACCTACCTGCAGCTGTTCCTCTCCTCTGCCGTGACCAGGAAGATACTCAGGGTTCCCCAAACTTTCTGGTTGTGGGGGAGGGTACTGAGGGCAGAGGAGCCATCTGTCAAGCTGTGGCGGCAAGGTTGGGGGCGTGGCCAGCCTCACACTGTGTGTGTGTCTCTGTGCGTGCACACAGCTAGGTGCAGCCGTGACTGTGCACAGTCGACTAGCTGATGGAGGCAGTCGTACAAGGGGGGTTGGGCTGAACAAGGAAAAAAAACTGAAGAATAGAAGAACCTATTTCTATAGTAAGTCTGATCCCATAAATAAGAATATTGAAAAAGCCCTGAATGTTTAATATTGCTTTAATTCCAGACCCAGAGACTCACCATGCCTGTCCCAGGTCTGCACGGGGTAGAGCAGAGGCCAGGATTGCCGGCAGCACAGGGAGGGAACACACTCCTCAGCTGCGCACAAGCAATTGGGTGGCTCTATAGCTGCCGAAACCCTTGTATGTGACAGCCATCAACAGCTGTATAAAAAAGTGGCTATGATCTTGATACAACCACTACAGAACAGCGCCGTTTATATACATATAGTGGTCCTACTATGCTTAAACAGTGTAATGTCTTTTGGCATCCAGAAACCAACTTTCTACAGTACAATTTCTCACAAAATATTCTACTCAGAAGCCACTTATCTGCAAGTGTGTTTCAAGGACCTCTCCCTTTCTGAACTTTGACATTTTTACTTTAGGCGCCAGATTGGGACAATACCTTGGATAGGCTGCTACAGGAACCCAGTCCTTCCAAATGTGCTATATCCTGGGTTTACGCCTGTTATAGATTTCATTTTGGTTACAATAACCACTTTATGGGACTTTCCAAACGGGCTAAACACTTTCTGCAATGGCTGCCATGGGTATTCCTCACTCCTTTAACAAACTCTGGAGGACAATTGCTGTCTCTACCTACTGTATAAGGAGATGTTGCAGAGAGTTTTTAATGATGCTTACATCTCCTCACACAAATATAACCTCATGGGTTCATTCCTATTTCTTAAATGTAGCTATGACCCAGTGGACCATGCTTTTTGGGTTTTCCCTAAAATAAACTTTTTGCGAAACAAGTAAAAGTGCAAACTATGTGCAATATCACTTTGTAAATTCTATGCCCATGTCACTGTCACGGACGATCTTTGGCAGTTTGGACTTCATGGCACTAGAGTCACTGCGGGCTGCAGGAAACTGTTGTCTAGTGTATTATTAGCTGGGAAAGAATATTTTACATCAGTGGTTATATCCTGAACCGCCATCCTTATCTTTTTTCTTGAGTAAACTGTTGTTTGGTTTCCAAATGAATTGAACTGAAACAATGCTTAATATAGGAGTTGCAAACAAATACATTTTTGCAAAATAATGCAGTGCTTTGCTTTCACTTTATGATATACCATTAGAATGCTGTCTAATTATTTTCAAATTCAGTTGTAACTTTTTCTATGATTGTTTCAATACTTTTTACCTGTGTTTTGGATGCCAATGTGTTGGCTGGCTGCTGCTGTGCAAATCTTCTTTTGACTTTGTAAATTTATTTTTTAATGTGCTTTTTTACACTACATCTAAATATCATCTTGTAATTTGTCATTCTGCATTCTTGTTGCAGTTGTTGCTTTCTCGTTATCTTTTTTTTATCTCTTTCTATTGTTCTATCCTTCCATCTCTCTTCTATTCAATTTTCTTTTTATGAATGAATTGTCCTTTCTTAAAAAACATTCCCCATTAAAACATTCCTAACTGTTTTACCACATTGTGTGGCTTCTTTATGGAGTGCACAACAGCTGGAGCACTCATTGCCACAAGCAAATGGTTGCTATTGTACTAGTTTTAATATGTCCTAAATGTGGTACCTAGTGACAGAGTTTATTTAACCAGTAATAAAGGTAAGGTAATATTCTGGTATGTTTCTGTTATTCTTAACAAAATCAGAAATAGCATGGATTTTTAAAAAGAAATGTAAGGACACATGTTAAAGCCCCTAGAATCTAATTTGCAACCCACCACTTGCATAATGTCTACATTTCACCTGGCATAATTTTTACATTAAAAAATTTCATAAAGGTCACAAGGATCAAATGAAAACTCAGAAATGCACATTAGTGTGGCTCCACCCTTTGTTTAGGCATACTATAGCATTGTACAAGACTGTATTCAGGTCAGTGTGTACTATAATGTTTGAAAAATCCAGGTCATGGGACCTCTGCTTGAGATCCTATGATCCTATCAGACTGACATTAGGCAACCATGCCCAATTTATGCAAAAATTAAAATACCTGCTGGTGTCAGGTTGTAAGAGTCCAGGGCTTACTACGCATGCGCAAATGGCGCGTTGACGCAAGAGGAAATCTGCCCCAACTGTGCATGCGCCAAAGACCCGTCAGTGCGCCAACCCGCGCATGCGCAGAAGACCTGATGTAATAAAAGGCAGAAAAATGCCCAGGAGACGCACGAGAAGTGACCTCAACCTGATGGAAAAAGGTAGGACAATGCCCAGGAGGTGCACAGGAAGTGACCTCAACCTGATGGAAAAGGTGGGAAAATGCCCAGGAGGCGCACAGGAAGTGACCTCAAACTTCAATCATCACTTCCCTATATAAGCCCAGCCCAGACACTGCCAAATTGCTGGATTATCTTCAGTCTCCCCTTGTTCCTGTGCTAGTGTGTGATCTGTCTGAACTTGTTGTGACCTGGGAACCTATTTGACTACTCTTGATTGCTGCCTGCCATTGACCTCGGATTTGTACCTAGAACATTCTACTTCTTTGCCCCTTTTGTACTCAGCTGCCAGATTGGAACCGACCCCAGCTTGGATCTCGACCATGGTTCTGATTAATCCTTGTGTACTTCGATGCCAGAGTGGACTTGACTTCAGCTCGGATCTCGGACTAAGGCTTGCACGGTGCTCTGCACCCCTGGCACCCGTGTCCACCAAATCTCTGTCTCCATCTCCAGAGACTTCAAGGACCCGAGGTGCAAGGGAGGCCTCCCCACTACTTCGGTCTCACCTCAGGTACGTGGCCCCCGTGACACAGGTTGAGAAAGACTCTGACACTTCTGGAAATGTTGGAGGTTGAAGAGAACTTTGGAGCTACTTATAGACAAACAGGGAATCAAATAATTAGGATTACATTTTTGGGGGTTCTTTTTACTATCTGCGGCGATATGCTTTTTGCACTCAGTTTTAGCTGCCCGAAAGAAAAGAAACAGGAACAGGAAATAACAGGAAAGAGAACTATTTTGGCATTATGTACAGTGTCCATACTAATTTTTTTGCTTGACTGTCATTGGTTTTCCAGTGCATAGACAGATCCAGGACACCATCTTTATGAATTAGATCATATTTACTATAATACACTTGTAGTCCAGTAATTTACAGTATATCCACATGAAATTAGAGGATAGCACCAAACATTTAGGGGGTTATTCACAAAGCTGCCGAAATATCTAGCCGTAGCTTCGGCTGATCCTTCGGCTAGCTTTGGCCCCAGGACCCCTTCGGTTCAGTAGAACCGAAGGGCTGCTGTACGGGCTATTCATAATAGCCCGTATAGCTCCCGAAGTTGGCCGAGCGGCTCAGTCGAGCCGAAGGCATATGCTCCGGCTCGACTGAGCCCAGGTGAAAGTCGTAACTGGCCGAACGGCCTGCTACTGCAGCTGGACGGAGCCAGCCATCATCTCACAGCTGGCTCTTGCTAATTGCAGAGACAGATCAGCGCCCCTGGTTACGAGGTAACCAGGGATGCCGTTCTATCATTACACACTGAGAACCCGGTGGAGCCGTCATGATATCAAGGCGGCTTCACCGGGTTCTCTGTGTAATGACAAAACAGGCTGTCAAAACAGAATTGCATTAAGGAATTGATGAAAATAATGAAAACACTGTCCTTGTACCAGGCCAACTTTAACAGTGTCAGCATTTACCTGCAGCAGCTGCATCCATGCACATACCTTGTACACTGTTACTGAATTGCAGAAGAAGAAAAGACTCAAGGCCAGCATGGAGCCCACCACCAGAAACATTGGTACACCAACAAAAAACATGACTGTTTTGAAGGCTCCTGAAGGTATTGATTCAAAGTCCAAGGCGCTTCCTTTGCAGATAAGCTCTGAGGTCAATGCATTGCCTATACAGTAGCTCCACCGGGTTCTCAGTGTAATGACAGAATGGCGTCCCTTGTTACCAGTTAACCAGGGACGCTGTTCTGTCATGACGATGAGAGCTTAGCAGAGCCAGCGGTGATATGAAAGCCGATTCTGCTCAGCTCTCATCTTAATGATAGAACAGCGTTACCTGGTTACTGGGTAACCAGGGACGCTGTTCTGTTATTAGGATGAGAGCTTAGCAGAGCTGGCTTTCATATCACCACCGTATCCGACAAGTTCTCATTGTAATGACAGCTGGTCCCAGCCAATAGAAAATGATTGGGCGGAGCTAGCAGTGACAGCTAGCTCCGCCCAATCGTTTTCTTTTCTACTTTTTTTAACTATTATCTATTCTGCTCGGCACCACATATAACAAGCAGAATAGCCGAGCCGAATGCCGCTAAGCATTATATTATTATTATAAGCAGAATAGGCCAAACAGCAGCGAGCAGCCACCCGGAGGTTCGAGTCAGCTGATCCAGATGTTGGATCAGCTGAGTTGAACTTCTTCTGCACTTCGGGTCGGTCGAACATGCTGATCATGTTCAGCCGCCCCGAAGCCACCCGAAGCAAGCCGATGTATGGCTGAAATCTACTGTACAAGCCTGAAGTGATTAGCCGAACAGCGTTCGTGTCGGTTATTCACACGGCTGCCATCAGCAGCTTTGTGATAACCCCCTTACTGTTTTGCTTTGTTTTTGTCTTGTCCAGGTACCTCTGGATATTTAAGGACTTAATCCAAGCAAATAACTATTATTTGAGGTTTACTCAAGAGATGTTTTACTTAGAAAGTAAATATAAACAGGGCTTATTAAAAAAATTAAGCTTCAATCATTCAATCATCTGCTAGCATTTTATGTTTCTCACAGATGATTGTGTAAAGTGAACCACATGTATTATCATTCACTTTGCAAAGTGAACTTACATTTTTCAAAGTGAACATTCACTTTGCTATGTGAACAGCCTATACCCATTTTGTACGTCAACCACTTTTTTAACAGTAATAATAATATAACTTGATTTGTATTAAAAGGGATGGATTCTTTATGGAAAAGAGAAATGATTAATGTCTAAGACAGCATGTCCTTTGAACAGAGCTCTGCTGACATTGTCATCATTAGCAGTAAAATCCAATTTACACTTGTAAGTAGATTTGAGTGAAGTCCTAAAAAATCCACTCTGCTAATGACTTGCCTGATATGCCACTTCACTGCAATTTACAGGATTTTGTTATGGGGGATTAGGGGAATTTTTCATGAAAGGGAGTTCCCTATTCTGGTTTAGTGAAGGGCTTTTGGTTCTTTGCAACCCACCCCAAAGTTAACTTGTCTAGTTATGCTTTCCTGTTTATGAATGTGAAACACATTGCATAAATAGTCAAACGTGTAGTAAATTTTGTTTATTTTGTGGTGATTAGACAAAACACAAGATCATTCAATTTTTATTTATGCACATGCACATATACTGGAGACTTTGAATGGGCTTGACCTTTTAATAAATGTAGTTTTCAAATTTCATAAACTGTCTTTCAAAAGCACATTCGAAATGAAACTAGATTTAATTATTATGGAAACATTTCAGCTGAGAATTGAGTGTTTTCTATTTGTTCTTGGCAAAGTTTTCATGTTTTAAATTGCTTGGTTTATTGCAATTTATTGACACCACTGCAATATTTTTTATGAATCCTATATCAGTTCAATTACTATCACTGATGTTTGCTCATTTGTTTTGAAGAGGATATATATGCCAAGATAATTGTGGCCTCTATTTTTTATAGTTTTGTTTGTTACATAATTTGCTGCCTTTTATTATGTCACTCGTCATATACAAGGTTAAGTACCAGTAGTAAAATGTGTGCCTGTCTAAGTTTTACAGGCTGAAAATTCACAGGAAAATGAAACTAAAATACTGGAAAAAAATACTTTATCAATATGTTTACTAAATTCCTCAGAACATTGTGATATGCTGAATTCTGATTTCTAAACAAAAAAATTTAATGCTTATGACATGTTTTTTTTTAATCATGGGAGGACATCTTAAGTTCAGCACAATATAGATTTGATTCCTTCAGAATTTGCCACCCTTGCTATTGATTTAATTACTGACAACTTTTGCAGGTATTAAAACAACCCTGCCTCTACAGAAAAGTAACGGATGCAAAAGAAAAGTAAAAGAGGACAGTAAATACTTACAGTTTCTGCTAACCCTGCTGCTGAATGCTGCTTTGATCCCAAAATATCTTCTGCTACAACTCAAAGGAAAACTGACAATTCTGGGTTCCCAAAAACGCTGACTGTTTCTTTCTGCTGACCACTACATAATTACAGGAGTATGTTATGAGGCTAAAATGATACTAAACTTTTATAGAGGGGCTTAAGGTGTGCCAAGGAAACATTCTGTATAGCAGTGCATCACCATGAGTCTGAACCATTGACACACATCAAGATGGATCCATGGATTCAAGCTGCTCACCCCACCTTCTGTATGTCACAGCAGATCGCCACTGTCCAATCAACTGCCCCTTTTATTATAGTACTTGATCCTCCATCACACTTGTTACTTTGCTCTTTTGACCCTGTCACCACAGAGGAGGTTACTAAGCTTCTCTCTGACACCCACCTCACCACTTGCCCCCTAGACCCTGTTCCCTCAAAACTACTTCGGTCATCCTCTTGCTCTATCCTACACTCTCTTACTCACATTTTCAATCTTTCATTCTCTACTGGAATCTTTCCTACCCCTCTCAAAAACATGCACTAGTCACCCCAATACCCCCAAAAAACTTCACTGGACCCTACCAACCTCAATAATTTCAGACCTATCTCCTTACTCCCATTCACCTCCAAACTACTAGAATGCCTTATCTACAACTGCTTAAGTTGCCACCTCGCTAATAACAACCTTCTGGACCCCTTTCAGTCCGGCTTTCGCCACAAACACTCCACTGAAACTGCCCTCCTAAAACTCACCAATGACCTAATAACCGCTAAAAACAATGGCCACTATTCCTTACTCTTGCTATTAGACATCTCTGCTGCTTTTGACACTGTTGACCACCCGCTGCTCCTCAAAAACTCCACTCGCTTGGCCTACAAGACTCTGCTCTCTCCTGGTTCTCCTCCTACTTATCTATGCGCTCCTTTAGTGTCACCTACAATTCTAACTCCTCCCCTCCTCTTCCTCTTTCTGTAGGGGTCCAGGCTCTGTCCTTGGACCCCTTCTCTTCTCCATCTACACTTCCTCCCTTAGTCAACTAATAACCTCACATGGCTTCCAATACCATCTCTATGCCAATGACACTCAAATTTATCTTTCCACTCCACAACTCTCCCCCTCAGTGTCCTTGCGTGTCACTAATCTACTAACTGACATATCCATCTGGATGTCACAACATTTCTTAAAACTCAACCTTTCAAAAACTGAGCTCATGATATTTCCTCC
>NW_017306361.1:2383706-2392779 GCF_000935625.1 Nanorana parkeri | reverse complement strand
AATATATATATATAGATATATCTATATGTTAGATCAAATAATTTTTCAGCCACAAAATATGAGATTTTATTAAACTATTTTCTTATTTTCTATAACTTTCTATTATAATTTGTATAACACTTCAAATACTGTATAATTTTAGTTAATTTGTGATTTAATTAAAAATTGAGAGCTTTGAGGATGTATTTTTCCTTTTGACAGAGGTAAATACTTAAAGCTTTACCCAGGATTGATTTCTCTGAAAAATAAATTTGCTTATGCACAGGAAGAATATATAATTATTGCTCCATTGAGTCTGACATTAACTAAAGGGTTTTTCTAGGGAACAGAGAAAAAAAATCAGAGGTCACAATTATGCCATAGGCAATCGTTAGTTTCATGCAGTGGTGGTTTTAATAAGTAGTTAGACCTGGAGAAATTATTGGATTTTACACTTACCACTTTGATCAGTCATGGTACACGTGAAGATCAGACAGCCCTCTAAAATGAAAATGGTTACAGAAGTTACCTTTCAAATGTTAAATGTTTTATAAATTAGGCTTTGGAAATGTTTAACTGTGTCATTTAAGAATGCCTTATTGTCATATATCACAAGTTAATAAAGCAGTTTACACAGCTAGCTAGCTAGCTGAATCAGCTTGTTCTTTCTCTTGAAGACTCCAGGGGTAAGGTTTTTATCCAATTTCCTTTGTACACCGACTCACCACACTCTCTATAAGGTGGTCGCAAACTGCTGGGGGATCTTTGTATTTCCTTTATACTATACAGTATACTACTAGTACTATACTATGCAGAATGCAGCTTAACCATTTGCTGTCTGGAGCAATTTCTTACATTTGCACATACCTGATAAAATCTGAATTTTTGTCTAAAAAATAGCTTCAAATCCCCAAACAGTTATATATTTTCTGAAAGCAGAGGCCCTGTAGAATAACAAGATGCTAGTTGCAATTTTTTATGTTTCAAGGTATTTGCACAAATGTTTATCAAACAACTATGTTTAGGATAAAATACACTCAAATACAATTTAGTGCAGAAACAGTGCTCCGTCACTCAGTCTTCTGTATCCTCTCCCCCTGCTGGTGGTATGATCCTATTTGCATGTGTTCACAAGGTACTGTGACAGGAATGCATTTTGGTGAAAACATAACACCTTTATCAGCCTGATTGTTGAATATTGCAGTGGGTATTTAAGGTCTCTCATGTAGACACCAATTAACTTAAATATAAAAGTCTATCCATTTTCCTAAGACTTATTTTAAACACATTCAGCATGACCCTGCTATCTACAGTTCTGCTTACATAAGTTAAAACACACAGTCAACATAGTCCATACACTACGTACATAGTGGGACATGTTTCAAACTCATTAATACCATACTCCCTAAAAATCCTAAAAGCATGTGAGATAAACTGACAAGTACATTTGCAAAACGATGTCACCAGCACACCATTTAAGTGAAATCAACAAAAGTAAATTTTGTAATGGAGTACTGTCATTCCATCACCAAAAGACATCACCGCTAGCTCCTCCGAACTGTTTACATTTGGCCGGCACCTGCCAGAGTGTTCCAGCAGGTCCTGGGCAAATTTAAACTGGGTGGAGCCGGCCATGACATCACGGCCGGCTCTATCCAGGTGTTGTTGTTTAATGACAGATCAGCGTCCCCAGGTCATTTGAGGATGCTGATCTGTCATTACAGTACAACAGCTGGGCGGAGCCCGCCATGACATCTCAGCTGGCTCTGCCCAGCTGTTGTCCTTTACGGGTCGGGCAGTCTGCTTTGGCAGTCCGTTCACCGCGCATCGGCTGAGACTAAAGCTCAGCCAGGCCAAAGCATATGCGTTCAGCTCGGCTGAGCCGTTCGCCTGCCTTTGGCTGCTGTACGGGCTCAACTGAACCGAAGGGCTCCAGTAGCCGAAGTGAGTCAAAGGTTCAGCCCTATAGTGAATAACCCTCATAATGTTTTTAAACTGCTACAATGTTGCTGCAAGGATCGTGTATCAAATTGCTTATATACTCTCTTTTTAATTTGTCTACATTAGATAGCATTATTGCAGTGTGCTTTATATATTCAGAGTAAGTCTGCAGAAAACGGGTAAACATTTATATGTATATCAATTGCTATCCAAGTGAGAGACCTTAACTAGTCCGTTTAAAAGAAGAACAAACACAAGAGCACCACTACCTAGTGAAAAAATGGGGATGCAGGAAGAGTGGGTAGGAGAAACTAAATAGCACTCACATGGTATCCTGGGATGGATGGCAAAAGTCGCCGGGAGTCTGTTTAAACAGCCCCGATGCTGGCGACGTACACTGTACGTCGTCAGTCACGAAGGGGTTAAACACAGGGCAGCTCATACAGTGACAAAGTAGATGTTCGTTAACACCTAGCAACCATAGTAGTTTCCCTGACAGGCTATAGGAATATTTGCAAAGTTGTTAAGTTGAAATAAACATATTTTTCTTTTACTTACAATTACTGTTTCCCACTTCCTGGTATTCATAGGCATTATGGATGCTTCCTGGGAAGGTTACATCAGCAGTGCATTGCCAGGAAATCTCATCTGTAAGCTGTATAATCTCACCACATCTCAAGGAAATGCATTCTATTCCCCTGAGATGATGTACATGGTCACACATCCTAGTCATATGTGCCAGAGTTCCTAGAAGCAAAGGGAAATATAAAGAATGGGGAAGATTTTAAAAATAAGATATGCAAATAAATGAAATTATATGTAAATTTCCATTGCTACACATTTCTAAAGGTGACTTTGTTGTAATTTTAAAGTTAATGGCCAACATTCCTGTTTAAGAAAAGGAAGCATATCTGTACTCCAACATTGAGATCTCACTGCCATAATTTTTAACTTTGTTCCTAGCCACAAGAGGTGTGTCCACACCCACATTTTCCAGCACGCCTTGTTCTCCAAAATATTGGATAAGAAAAATGGAGAATGACAACCCCATATAGTAACCATAGCAGGTTTGTAGACCCAGGAAAATAAGTGCAGATATTTCACTAACATAGTCCATGGAGGATATCAGAAATTGTCAGATAGTTTAACACACAAGAATTTTCCAAAATCAGTTTTTGGTGGAATGAACCTTTATTGTTTTCTTTTAACCCATTTTGTAACAGATTAATTTTTGATACTTTTGTACACCTGATAACATCTGCATTTTTGATTAGAAAATTACCTAAATTTCCCAAAATATTATACTGTATACTTTCTAAGAGGAGAGGCCTTGCAGAAAAAAATATGGAAGTTGCAATTTTTTTGTTACATTATATTAGTAGAACTATTTATCAAGTCTATATTTTCAGAAACAAACATACACAATATAATTTTTATGTGTACCCAAACACAATATAATTTCTTAAACAAAACTGTGTGCACCTGCAAAATGGCAAACAATTGCAGTACTCAAAATTATCAAAAGACAATGCTTTAAATGCCTTTTCAGCTCATTAGTTCAGAGTTAGGCATGAATGAGGAAGTCAGAATTATTTCTCTCCCTCTCGCCTATGCTGTTATAACCAATATTGTTGCGTAATGGTTGTTTTTACGTGAGCGCCCTAGGCTTGTGTTTTGCATTTGTATGTACCACAGGGTGGTGGTGATTTTAATCTTATTCTTATTTATTTTAATATAATTTTAAAAAATTAACTTACCTTTGTTGCTATCACAAGGGATCAACAAGCCCCATATGTGATAGACTTGTGACAGGTACTCCTTATGGGGACATCTTTACAATGTTTATTATGCACATGGGCTCCCAGGAGAAATGATAGAGGCAAGAGGATGTTAGGTGGGGGCAGCACCCTGCCCGTCCCATGAAAGTGATCTAGTGGCTCTACAGTCACCAAGATAATTTTTACTACATAACCCTGAACCTTTTGCAGCTGTGAGCTTGTTTAACCTTTTCAAGGCCAGGATGTATGGGAAATGTCCTGGGCAGTGCAGTGGTTAAAAAAGATTATAGCACATCTAAAGCCATAACTTTGTTTTGGATACATTATGGTATGAAAAAAACTGTCACATTTTTGTCATCTTGGTCTTATTGGGAAGGTTTCCCCTCAACATCCTGCCCCTATAGACATAACAGAAAGTTGCAGAGTAAGTGAAATCCCCTCCTAGAGAGTTGTCATCAGAACAGCCTCCAATGCTAAATTTCTCCTCTATTCCTGCTTCAGTGACAACTCAAAAGTTTGGATTCTTGCTCTCTTCCAATGTCAGTGACAGTGGTCACAAGGACAAAATGAGATAGTAAATCTCCTGGTAGAGGGTTTTAACCTTTCAATACACTTTCCAAAACTTTTTGGCTTTAGATACCCTTTAATTTTAACTTTTTCTATGTCACAACCAATATATTTCTAGGGTCATTGGTTGTATTGAAGCTAAGGAGTAATGATGAGTAAATTATGTACTGCGTAATCTGTCTATAAATCTAACTGCGTACAATATCCCCAAATCTCCTTTCAAATCTGTATGCATAAGATTATGTTAAAAAATTGCACTCATTATGTGTATAACTTTCCGATTAACTCATCTTTACTAGCACGGTGCACATGAGTCAGCAAAAAGACATGTGTTTAGTTTTTTGACAAATTTCCAAGCCATACAGTTTAGCAAAAATAAAGTTGTTGTTTTTTTAATAATTAAATCGTGCCTCTGCGTTATATCATAACATTTGTTGCTTAGATTTTGACACACTGTCATCTATTTTCATTCATACTTATTGCACTGGAAATGGTTAATATTGTAAGGGATGTGTCCCACAGGTATTTTTCCATTTCTTCAATAGAACAGGTACATTGTCGTCCAAAGATCAAAATGCACCATGCTGCTTTTTTGTCCATTTAAGCACATATTATTTGCAGTTGTAATGTATCGAAACCAAAAAGGTTCATGAAAATTGCTTTTAAAGCATGCAGGAAAGAAGAATGTAAAAAATAGTTCCTAAGAACAAGAAAGACAGAAGTAAGAAATAGTGAGTATAAAAGCATTTATAGTTTATAAATTATAAATGTGGTTCATTATATGATAAACTATTCACTTCTGTGAATGTGGGTTCACAGTAGATCAGGAAACTGTGGCAGCTACCAGAATGTCAGAGAATAACCTGGTACTCCTTTTGGCTAAATTATAATCAGTCATTTTTTTCACTGAATCTAAGAAGGTACACCCTTCTGGTTATTTGGTGAAGCAGATGCTTATATTTACTCCACAAGGCAGTTATATGCCATTGGCTGAGCATGCGTAGTAAATGGGCTTTATATATAAAATGTGCACTAACAAGAAATGTTTTTCTCACTCATACCAACCAATAGGAATCCTTGTTCCCTTCTCAGATTGAGATTATATCAATTATATTTGGAAATTTGTTGCTGTGAGAAAAAATAAATTTTTCTTACAACATACTTTTTATATATCAGTCCCTAATGTTGACCACACACACCAAATTGCAGGTAGTTGCAACCAGTTCCTATTGCACAAATAACCAAATAGAACAACAGCAGCCTAGCCTGCAACATTTTAGTTAATTTCCCTGTGCCAGTGGAAACTGTACTTAGGTTTGACACTCCTATTCGAGTGTTTTTGTGACTGGATATGGATTAATTACCTGAATATTTCTGTGTCTGCATGTGGCCAGTATATGAGGTCCTTGTTTCAGGTAAAACTGAATGCTTCTTTATAGTAATCTGATAATCAATTTTACAATTTCTCTTGGATCAAACATTAAAATCCACATACTGTCTAATTGTACTGCCTAATTTCTGTATTTTCTAATAGTTCTAGATTAAATAATACTTTAATGCTTCATAAAGCATTTTTTTTACAAAAGCACACAGAAACCATTGCAATGAAAGCATATATGTCAAATATATCACTAACTTAAATCTAAATAAGAAACATGAAAACAATATATATCAGAGCAGAAGCATTTGGTTTTACAGATATTTTCAGCGGACATCCCATAATGTTCGGCGTTCGGCGAACGCTAGAACATGCAATGTTCGAGTCGAACCTATGGTCGACTCGAACATGCAGCCCATCCTTAGAAAGGAGGTGATTTGCTCAATAATCAATTAATACAGCTGATATTGGAGAAGTTTTGTCTCCTGGAGCATTGAGCATCTCACTATTATTTATTGTGTGTTTAAATAGCGCCCATGGTCTCCACCTAAGTTCATTTTCCTCGTATTGGTCATATTTAATAGATGTCAGTTCTTCCATTAGCCTATAGTATTCTATTTTATGGAACCAATCTTTAACCTTCGGGACATTGGGTTTGTTCCAGTAGAGAGGGATCAAAGTCTTGGCAGCATTAAGAAGTACCGGAATTAAAGTTCTTTTATATGTCGCCTGTGGTATTTCCGATACATGAAAAAGACACACTACTGGAGTCAGAGGTATATTATGAGAAGTGATCTGCTTAATATAATCAACAATTTGGTTCCAGTATTTTTTGAGGTTAGGGCAGAGCCACCACATATGTAGATAGGTGCCAATTGCTCCACCTCCTTTCCAAAATTTTCTCGATTTCATTGGATGCATCTTATGCGTTTGCTCCGGTGTATAATACCATCTTGCCAAAAAGCGGAACGTTGTATCTGTGATTGATGTACTGATCGACATTGCGCAGTTCGCCCTTAAGATCTGCTGCTTACAAGAGTTAGACCATGTCATTTGTAGTTCTCGTTCCCATTTCATCATATACGGTGGGAATTCTGGGGAGCGGTGTTTAAGAATAATCCCATGGAATTGAGGAATCCCATGTCTTGGCGGGTTTGACAGATTGAGCAATAATTCCACAGGTGTTAAATCATTTATTGTACGCCATGGTTTTGGAAGCTTGTTTATAAAATGATATAGTTGCTTATATCTCCATGAGTCAAAAGGGTATGTTCCCCATTGCTCTCTGAGATATTGTAATGAGTATATATGTGTTCCATCATGAACTTGAAATAGCCTCAATGTAGGGTGAGCAGTCCATTGTAGGATTCCACTATTATCTAATCCCGGCGTAAAGAATGAGTGTCCCGTTAAAGGCATCGTTGGGGAGTTATATTTTCCAATTAGTCACATATAGAGTTTATTCCAAATTTCTAGTGTATGTTTGGTCAGAGGAGAGATATTTAGAGTTTTCCAATGTAACCCATAATTTTGAGTCAGAGTGATAATGCCAATCTAGCAACAGCTTGGTGATGTATAGTGATATATAGTGAAGTCTGGCAGTGCTAATCCACCTGTATCTTTAGTCATAGTAAGGTTTCTATATGAAATTCTTGCTGGGGATAGTTTCCATATATATCTACCGACCACCGACTTTAAAGTGTGTAAATATGAAGATGGTAAGTGCATTGGTATTGTTTGAAATAGATACAGCATTCTAGGTAATACATTCATTTTTATAACGTTGATTCTACGCGTGAGTGAAACATAAGGGTGGTGTTGCATCCATTTAGTCGTGTCTTTTTTACTTTCAATAGTTCTTTATTGAAGCCAAGTGAAGCATACATAACAAAATGCATATAACATAACCAACTTAACATCCAGGATACAGAATGCTTTGCAATATAATTTCCATTTATAGGGAGGTTAGGAGGAAGGGAGGATGACAAAACAAGTGGAAAGAGAGGAGGGGAGGAAGGAGGGAAGACAAGGCATGGACCAGTTATGCGTCAGGCAATATTTGAGATCAAACAATGCAGTATGGATGTACAATCCATTTTCTCCAAGCTGAAAGGAATATAGGATATGAGTTATTTTTCATGGCAAACATCTTTTCATAAGAATATTGGGTGTTAACTAATGAAATCAGGTCAATGATGTTAGGAGGAGTTGTTTGTAACCATCTACGGGTAATCAACAATTTAGCTGCATAGAGAATATGCACAACAATAGTGCGAGTTGCCGGTGGGAAAATATCAATATTAATATGCAGTAGGGCGAGTTCTGGGGATGGAGAGAGAGGTGAGGGGGAAAAATGGGAGATAATACGGAAGACTCCATTCCAGAATACACGGAGGGACCTGCAGTGACAAAAGATGTGAGAAATTGAACCAATGCAGCCACACAGTCTCCAGCAAAGTGGTAAATTTGAGGCAGATCATTTGGATAATTTGTAAGGGGTATGATACCACCTATGGATAATTTTTTGGAAAAGTTCCCAATGGTTAGAGCAGCGGGATGCCCTGTGCGATGCTTGAAGTGCCAGTTTCCATTGGGTATCTGAGAAGGAGGTACCAAGTTCCTGTTCCCATTTGATCATGGGAGAGGTTTTTTGAAAATGATTATAGAGACCTAAGAGGGCATAGAATGTAGAGATACCTCCTTTGATAGGGGTGGAGCTAAATAAGAATTTATGGAGGTTGGCATCAATTGGTATAGTTAGTGGTATTGAACGCGAAGTCAGGAGATGTGACACCTGTAGATATCGGTATGTTTCACGTTTGGGGAGGTTATATTGCTCGCACAGGGTAGGCATAGATTTAAGCGTTTTCTGAATATAAAGGTCTTGTATGAAATAAATCCCGGATTTTCTCCAGTGTCTCAGATTCAGGTGGGGGATGCAGCGTTCTAAAAAGTCTAGTGGAGTGGGAAATGTGTGGACGGATTTGGGACATGGGAAGGAGGTAGGTAAGGTTTTCCACATCGTGAGTGTGGATTGTATAGTCGGAAAGGGCGAGGAAAGAGGGATTGGAGTCACGTTAAGCGACAGTAAGAGATTCACAGCAGAGGTACAAGACAGTAGGGAAAGTTCCATTTGAGCCCACAGTTTGTCTTGTGTATTTTGGCAATAGTGTTGAACTTGAGCTAGGATTGTAGCTGCGTGGTACTTAGCGAGGTTAGGAAGGGCGAGCCCTCCCATGGATTTATGTTTATAGAGGATTTGTGCAGAACATCTAGGTTTCTTATTATGCCATACGAAACGGAGGATTAGTTTTTGCATGTGGGTAAAAAAAGAGGTGGGGGGAATTATGGGAAGAGTTCGAAAGATATAGAGTATTTTGGGAAGGATTAACATTTTAAATGCTGCTACTCTACCACATACTGTAAGGTA
>NW_017306361.1:2353413-2380626 GCF_000935625.1 Nanorana parkeri | reverse complement strand
GTGTTGAACTTGAGCTAGGATTGTAGCTGCGTGGTACTTAGCGAGGTTAGGAAGGGCGAGCCCTCCCATGGATTTATGTTTATAGAGGATTTGTGCAGAACATCTAGGTTTCTTATTATGCCATACGAAACGGAGGATTAGTTTTTGCATGTGGGTAAAAAAAGAGGTGGGGGGAATTATGGGAAGAGTTCGAAAGATATAGAGTATTTTGGGAAGGATTAACATTTTAAATGCTGCTACTCTACCACATACTGTAAGGTAAAATTTGGAGAGGGAGGCCAGGTCTTTAGGTATGGTTTGGAGAAGCGGTTTGTAGTTGTAGTCATATAGTTTCATTGATGAGGCTGGTAGTTGAATGCCAAGATAAGTGATGGATGAATTCGCCCAAGCATAGGGGTAAGCTGCTTGTAAAGTTAGTTGTAGAGAGGGGGAAATATTGAGACCTAGGAGGTGAGATTTTGTGTTGTTGACCTTGTAATATGAGACTTCGCTAAATCGGTCTAGAAGGTGTCTTACAGCGGGAAGGGATGTTAGTGGGCGAGAGAGTATAAGGACTACATCATCCGCAAATAGACCTATTTTATTGGTTGTGGGGCCTACTTCAATGCCATGAATGTGGGGATGTGAACGAATTAGAGTCGCAAGAGGTTCCATTACTAGAACAAATATGATAGGGGAAAGTGGGCACCCCTGGCGAGTGCCGTTGGTAATTAGAAATTCGTCGGAGAGGAGTCCGGAAGTGAGTACCTTTGCGTTTGGCGTGGAATATAAAGCCAAGATGGCGTTCAGTATTGGGCCTATAAAACCAAACTTCAATAATACTGCTTTCAGGAAGTCCCAATTGATTCTGTCAAACGCCTTTTCGGCATCCAGGGAGAGAAAGAGGGAGGGGTTCTTATTGAGTTCCACGTGTCTTAATATATTTAATAGGCGTCTAGTGCCGTCCGGGGCCTGACGTCCATGCACAAAGCCTACTTGGTCGGGGTTTATCAGTAGAGGGAGGATATGTAGAAGTCTTCTAGACAGTATCTTCGCATAGATTTTTACATCAGTGTTCAGTAATGAAATTGGTCTGTGATTACAAGGGGAGGAGTGATCTTTGTCGGGTTTAGGGATGGTCACTATAATACCTTGAAGCATTTCTTTCGGGAAAGTACCCAAAGACATAGTCCGATTGTAAATCTCACAGAGGTGTGGAGCAAGGATATGTTTAGAGTTTTTATAGTATTCATTAGGGTAACCATCAGGTCCCGGAGATTTATTGGAGGGTAGAGAATCAATGGCTAGGATAATGTCATGAGTGGTAATGGGAGCGGATAGATCGGACACTTGCTCCTTCGTAAGATTGGGAAGATGGACAGAGCTAAGGAAAGTGTTAATTTGATTGGCAGTGGGTTGAGGAGTAGTGGGGTCATCTCGGAGGTTATACAGTGAGTTGTAGTATTGTTTAAAGATGTCAGTCATCTGTTGAGGGTGGGTGGTTTTGGTCCCTGTGAACAGATCAGTGAGGTGAGAGAGCCTGGAATTATGTGATCGGGCTTTGAGCCTCTTAGCTAGAAAAGAACCTGCTTTATTGTCAAGGGCATAGGAGTCAGCTTTAATGCGTTTTAAGGAGTACTCATATTTATGGAGGAGGAGTAGTCTTAGTTTCTGTCTTAAATCCAGTAGTGTAGTGGATAGGCTATGAGAAGGAGATTGTTCATTAAGCTCATCTAAACTAGTAATTGAAAGCAGTAGTTGTGTGATTTGGGAAGAGCGTTTATTTTAAAAATAGGAACTTAGTTTGATCATAACCCCTCTAATATACGCTTTATGTGCATTCCATAGTGTGTAACGGTCAGTGTCGGGAAGATCATTAAGAGCGAAATAATCTTTTTGTGCATCTAAAATCTGTTGGGAGATTTCCGGATGAGATAGGAGGAAGGTATTTAGTCTCCAAACAAAAGTAGAGCTGGGTTGGCGATGGTCCTCGACACTGAGCGTTATAGGAGCATGATCAGATCCAAGAGATATTTTCAATAGTGGAGGAGCTCAATGATTGAAGCGAAGTGGTATCTGTTAAAAACATATCTATCCTTGAATATGAGTGATGAGCATGGGAGAAAAAGGTGTAGTCCCTTTCGCTACCATGTTGACATCTCCATATGTCGAGCAGGCCATGGCGGTGGAAAAGCTTACCTAGGGAGCAATGAGAGCGGCTATTCACTGCGGTCGAGTCCAGGTGAGGATCAGTGATCGCATTGAAGTCCCCTCCAATAAGTAAAATACCTTGACGCTGTTTGTCAAGAATACGGAAGAACTTACGCACAAATTTGGCCTGTCCCACATTTGGAGAATATAGATTAGCAATAGTACAAAGCACGTTATTTATGGTACATACGAGAATGATGTATCTACCCATTGGGTCTGAGACGCAGTTATATAATTGGAAGGATACAGAAGAGTTGATTGCAATAAGGACTCCTGCTTTCTTCTTTTCTGAGGAAGATAAGAAAACATGTGGAAAGTCTCTAAAGTGAAGCTGAGGCGTTTTGGACGTAGAAAAATGGGTTTCCTGGACCAGGAGAATATCAGTCTGGAGCGATTTTGCCTCTCGGAGGAGGTTGGAGCGTTTGCATGGACTGTTCAGTCCTTTAGCATTGATGGAAGTTATTCGAAAAGGCATGGTTCAGAAGTAGACGATGAGGGTACGCAGAAAGTCGAGTGCATAGGTGCGGTATTGATGAAATCCAGAGCAGGAGAGTGTGGAAGGTAGTTCATCTCAGATATGGTGGAAGCAGCAGGCAGCTTGGTTGAGTATGTAGAGAAAGTGTAGATAGAGGGCATAACTGATGATGCTAAAAGTATTGATGATTTTTTCCCCTCTTAGGCATGTCGGCAGGCGGATGAGGCAGTGTTGTGACAGGTAAGTGTCACACAGGGTCCTTCACTGTTGCTGTAATTGTCGCTGATCGGGCTGAAGTGGCAGAGCTCCATTTTTTAAGCAGCCATCTCGATCGCCGGCCGGGCACGCCCCCTAGTCGTGTCTTTTTTAATAGTGTTAAGAGTTGGTAAGTAATTGTTAATATAAAGATTTGTGACAGAAGGTGTCAAATAGATACCTAAGTATTTCATCTTTTGTGATTGCCAGTGAAACGGTAAGGATTTCTGCAAGGTCAAAACAATTTGGGAAGGTGTTGATATATATTTAATATTTCTGATTTAGTGAGATTAATTTTAAAATTAGATATTATATTGAAGGTTTCAAATTCCTTCAGTAGCAAAGGTAGTGATATCTGTGGTTTTTGTACAAAAAAAAGAATATCATTGGCAATTTGTGTTCATGGTCTCTAACCGTGATACCCTTAATATCCATATTGTGTCTAATAGTGGTGAGGAAAGGTTCCATTGTGAGGGCAAAAAGTAACGGTGATAGGCGGCACCCTTGTCTTGTACCATTAAAGAGTGGAAACGCTTCTGATAAACATCCATTTATCTTAATACGTGCGGTTGGGTTTGTCTATAGTGACATAATTCCGGTTATAAACCGCGGTCCAATTCCAATATGATACAAGGTAGCTCTTAGGTAGTCCCAGTCGACCCTGTCGAAAGCTTTCTCCGTGTCAGTCGACAGTAGTATGGTATGCTGGGGAGAGATAGAGGCGTAATGTATAAGATTTATAGCTCGTTGGGTGCCATCCCTGGTCTCCCAGCCAGGAATAGAGCCCGTTTGGTCCAACAGGGTCAACTGGGCTACCAACCGACCAAGTCGCATGGCTAATATCTTGGTGTATATTTTTATATCTGCGTCAAGAAGGGATATAGGTCTATAGCTATTACAAGTCATAGGGTCCTTATCTGGTTTAAGAAATACTGAGATATGTGCGTGTAGGGAGGTCGGTAATGGAGGGGATCCGGAGAATAATGAGATAAAATAATTACTAAGATGAGATGTTAGCAAAGTTTGAAATATTTTATAATATTTCAGGGTAAAGCCGTCCGGGCCTGGGCTTTTGCCCGTTGCTGATGCCGCTATTGATTGTTTGATTTCAGCTTCATTTATATTTGTTTCTAGTGTTTCTAATTGAGTTCTGTCTAGTTTAGGAAATGGAGAGTTTGCCAAGTAGGTATTAATACGTTCTAAATGTTGTTGTTTAGTTTGGGGTGTGGGGTAGGTTTTACTATTATATAAGGACGCATAGTATTCTCTAAAAACTTGGGAAATATCAGAGGAAGTATGTACTATAGTGTCCCGTTTGGATTTAATTTTTGCTATAAAGTTATTATTTTGGTTTGTTTTTTTAAAGTAATTTAGCCATATATTTCCCAGGTTTATTTCCCAGTTCATAGGCTTGTTGGTTAAGGTAATTAAGAGCTCTTTTATTTTTATGTTCTATAGCTGCTTGCAATTCTTCTCTGGCTATTGTTAATGCCTGACGATCTAAGTCTGATAGAGATCTTTTATGAAGATATTCCAGATTAGTCCCTTTCGTCGAGTTCAAGTATTTTACTATTGGCTTCTTTTTTCTTTTTTGTGCCATATGAGATTAAGGACCCTCGTATTGTCGCCTTGTGTGCCTCCCAAATTGTCCCCGGTGTTATTCCTTCTCTTATATTTTCAGAGAAATAAAGTGTGATGTCTTTTTCTAAAGCCTCACGTATCGTCTTATCCAGTAAGAACGATTCGTTTAATCTACAATTGTAAAAATTGCAGGGGCCATTTTCGATTCCCAAGGTAATCATAACTGGTGTGTGGTCCGATAAGATGGAAGATATAATCTCGATTGCGGGGGTGCATGATCCTCCAAACCTCTATTAATTGCATTGTGTGTAGGGTCAGTTTGAGCGAATGAAGACGTTTATAAGGTATATATGATCGACCCGTAGATGAGTCTATAGCAGGGTGTAGATGGATATTGAAGTCTCCAGCTAGAACCGTAGTCCCTTCTTGAAAGTCTGTTAATAAACGTAACGTTTTCTGGTGAAATATCGTTGGGAACTTATTGGGAGCATATACTGTATACTTGCAAACGTCAGCAGTCTATTGTCAATCTGTCCTTTGAGGAAAATAAATCTCCCATCATTCATAGTAGATACGAAGTTGAACTTAACATTCCTATGAATGCCGATGGCGACACCTCGAGAGTTATTAGTTGGAGACGTGCTGTCATAATACGCTGGATAGTAAAAGGATTTTAGTCCTACTCCGGTGTTATGAGATAGATGAGTCTCTTGTATAAAGGCGATGTCGCATTGAAGTTGCCTCAGTTCTCTATATATATGATGTCGCGTCGAGGGTGTATTCAACCATCTTACATTAAAAGTTAATATATTTACATCCGCCATCAGCATGTATAGGTAAGGTTACGTGCTCCCTTCCACTTTAAATATTGATCGCCCCCTTCCTTGCTAGCGAAGAAAAAACGCATACAGGTACAATAATCTAAGAATACCGTTCCCAAAAAATAAAGAAGGACAAAACAAAAAGTAGATTTAGAATTCAAAAAAACTTAACAGAAAATATAATGAAAAAAAAAAGAAGAAAGAAAAAAAAAAGAAGAAAAGAGCGAGAACTATAGCTCTACCTGTATCTAGGTAGTCAACATTTCGAGGTTCTCTAGAACCTTTCTCGCTGATTGTGGGGGATATGGCTGAGCCACTGTACGACCAGGTATCCATCTTCGACAGTTCCATTCCATAAGAGATGATACGCGTGAGGAGTCTAATCGTAGTCCAGTCTCCCTTAATATATGTTACTGCCATTGCTACTCTTTCACCTATTGTTATATTATTGTATTATTGTATATGGCATATTAAAATGAATTTATATATGTACATCTCTTTCCTATTACTAGATACACAGTATGTTTTTTACTATGTTTCTGTTAGCTAAAGGATCAAGCCGTTGCACTTAACTTCCCAATTTTCCTCGAGATTTATATATCATATTACCGTACATAACACAGCAGGAGGAAAAAAGGGAATAGAGGCACAGAGAAATAATAAAAATAAAAATGGCCAAAAAGGCATGAAAGATACAGGCCTGCTATCCAAAGGCATGGATTGGTAAGTCGTCAGTCACAGCTAGTATGTTCCACAGATTCATGGTTTCGGTGATCTAGTTGATGGGGTTATTGCTTTCCATGTGATATCCGAGATAGGATTCAGGTAAGGTACGCCATCCTGCCAGTCAGGGAGTAGGGGTGCCTGAACTTCCAAGGTGGAACAGAACTGGGTTAAGTCTTCCGGAAAGTGAAGGATCGCCATTTTTTCGTGCTATGAGGCAAGAAGGAAAACCCCACCTGTAGGTGATCCCAGCCTTCTGTAAGTTTTCCAGGAGCGGGCGTAATGCCCTTCTGCGTGTCAGAGTCTCTTTAGCCAGGTCTGGGTATATTTGAATTTGTACACCTTCAAAGTTCAGTATGGGGTGCTCTCTCAATTTTTTTAGGATATTTTCTTTATCAGAGTAGTAGTGAAGGCGACATATTACGTCCCTTAGCATTTCAGAGACATAACCCCGCGGGCGTGGGGCTCGAGTTGTTTATGGAAGACCACATACTCTGAGATGATTCCTGCGTCCTCTGTTCTCCTGATCTTCTACTTTATAAGCTATCCGTCTCTGAGTTTGGCTAAGTGAATTCACCAGAGTCTGCAGAGCCGACAGAGCTGTAGCGTGTGAGTCTAGGCGGTTTTCATTATCCTCTACTGGATGTAGCAATTGTGTAACGTCTCCACGTAAAGATACAATGTCTAACTTAAGCCTAGTAGACAGTTCATCTTTCGTGGATAAGGTTTTCATCATTACCTCCATCGATGTTACTATATGTCGATCCCGTTCATCACCTGAGTGAGTTTGGGAAATAAATGACTCGGTTCCTCTGCTGTATGGAGACGTGACAGGTGAGGGGTCCGTGCATGAGGATAGGCTTCGTCTCTGCTCGTGTTGCATTTGTTGCTCTACTGTCATAGGAGAGGAGTACGGAGCTCACTCGCTCTAGATGCTACTCGCCGCCATGATACTCAGGACATGCCCCTGGACTACTGATCTGACTTAGCTCCTTCCTTTTTGCATTTAAATGTTTTGCCTTTTATTTAATTCAATGTGTTAAAAAAAATATGTCCCCTTTATTACCTCTACTGCATCATAGACTCATACTTAATATTTTAAGGACTAATGCAGTTTATTTTGTTTTTGATGGCGTGTTAAAGGGTTCAAACCTCTGTAATTTTTTTCTGCCCATGTCATTGTCAAAGAGGATTCCCTTCAAAGGGGTAACAGCCAACAGTAAATAAATGATATAGGTTCTGACCCCTCCTTGCTATCTATAGGGCCTCATTCACACTTTCTTATTGCCATGCTCTGCAGAGTGTTCTTGATGTTTTTTACATGCAAACTGCACCAGTAAGCAAGCAAACATCTATTAAAAAAAAGAACCTTACTAAATGAGAAGTGTGTTTAAAACTAAGGGCCCATTCACATAGATGTCTTTTGGAAATCTGTGGTAAAATGCAAATTTTATCATAATGCATGTTTACACAGGATACATTGTGCACTGTATGGCCATTTATTTAGAATGGCACAACAACAGTAGCTGCCAACACACCTTCAGTGCAAGCAATACAACACATATGCAGTAACATGCATTGTGGTGTGATGCATTCTGAATATGCTGCAGGGACATTTTTTATGCCTGAAAAGCCCATTGAAAGTAAACGAGCTGCCTTAACACAGAGGAATGCATTATGTGAATGTCTAATCATCAATGCAATACATAGGGGCCCATTTATAAATGTTTTCATGCAATGTTCACATAACTTTTAGCCAGGATTGATATTTTCCCAATTACAAAAATGTGTAAACCTTGGTGAAAGTTGTGTGAATTGTGTGTGAAAAATATATACGTTTATAGTGTGAATAATATATAAGTATATACGTTTATAGTTTATATATAGGTTTATAGTTTTGCCTTGCCTGGCCACCTCTGAATATTGTGTAATAAGTCAGCAACAGAAAGAAGGAAGGAATTAGAGTTGCAGGTTCAAAAAGATGTGTTGCCAATGGGGTTGAAATGTAGTGAGGGCAGTAGCTGGAGTAAAGTTTGGAGTAGTTGGTGATATGTAGCATAAAATAAACTATATGATTTAGCACTCTAAAAAGTTCTTGATGGAGATCAATACTGTCTTAGAAAGTAGGTTCAAGCTGTTTCTACAACTGTTTGTACATGGTCTTTCTGGTTTCCAGGAACTCTTACTCATTTTCTTCATACCATTATGGTTTGCTGTGTTGTAGATGTTATGCATATACTGTATACATGCTTTTTTACAGCTGCAAAAAAATCCAGCTACCAAAATGCAATGAAAGTTTATATCTATGGCAGCATAGCCATGTTTAATATGTATAGGTATGCTGCCATGGATCGTCACCAGGAAACAAAATTTACGGTAAGTATTAATACAATTTTCCATTATTTTGGTTGGAAAAGCTTTGTGGAACAATACATCTATGTGATTCTGTACAACAGAACTCTGGTGAGCATTGCTTTATAACTGTAAGAAGCTTTTGTCATCCTAATCCTGACCTTTTTCCAGAATAAACTTTATACTGCTTTTTCTGCAAAAGTACATCTGATGTTCCAACCCAAACAGGAGTGACAAATAACTACAGTACCTGTCTACTAGTGTTGGATAGTATCCAAAAAGTCAAATTACTGCATGCATTTAAATAAGTAAAAGGGTCCAGCTTGATTTATTGTAAAGTGTAGGCCCTAAACAATGGTTACAACAGCTGCGTGCATCCAGATGGCAGTATAAAAAAGGAAGTATTTTATGACTTTGTCATTCAGAGGTGAATCAATAATTCAATTAAATGTTTGCATTTCGTATTCCTGTAAAGGTCAAAACTTTGACTGACCTTTGAAATGTGATAAGAAAAAGTTCTAGATGTAATGCGGTGCCTTGCTGACATTACATAGTAAGGACTCTAAACTTTTTCCTGGCTAGAATAAATTGAATTTTTCATTAAGTTCATGGTCACTAAAGTGACCATGAGCTTATAGCAGAATGGTAAATGCCACCAACGTAACACATACTGATGTGGCTGGCTGGGGACAGTTTTGTTCTGCCGTATGCCATACGTCAGCAGGGAAAGGGTTAAATGTTCTCTTTCTTTCTCATTCATTCATACAGACACTGCTTTACTGCCAGTCATACATGACAGTTTTGTTGGCAATTTAAGAGATTTCCATAAGCCTTTATAAATGGCAATCTGCTCTCCTCAGTTTGTTCTTTCATAGTTTTGAGTGACCAAATTAGCACAGAGATCCACTGAAAATGCATTTCAGCTGCCACTGCAGTGTTTTACATGATGTATAGACTTAGGGCACACATTAAACTGGATGGCAAATTGCCATTGTTAAAGGCAGATAAACAGCTCTGAAAAAATTGCCAAATGTATACTCAATAATGAGAAAGGTAGGCTCTGCTGACTTTACAGGTTTACATTACAGGTTTACCTTACAGAATAAAGAGGAGAAGAAGACTCAGAGATAAAAAGGCTGGAACCAGCTGGTCAGGGGCAAAAATATAGATCAGAACAGTCTTTGTAACCTGTTGGATCAACCATTCTTCAATCCACTGGCTTAGATAGACATGAGGTTGTGGATTCTTTAGTTCACTTGTCAGTGATATTTCATTTCTGAACAGAAACTTTTGGATTTTATCCCTCCAGTGGGACTCCAGAAGACTCTGTTTCCCCTAGCAAGAGGCAAAGTCTACGTGTACCTGCTGCATTCTACAAAACATGCTAAAATAACTAAAAGATCTATCTGGGAGGATAAGACATCTTTGTAAAGACTCTGACAAGTGGATGGACCTGTAAAGTTAAGGATCAGTGGTTAATTTTGCCTGCAGTCATTTAAAGACATCCTGTATTGAATTTAAGGTGGTGGAGAAAACAAATGTAAATTTGGTGCGGAAAAAAGAAATCATTTTATTGGGAAACTCTTCATTTTGCTTACTGACCTGCTGTTTAGGCAAATTGTGCTTGAAAAAAAACCCAGTGTAAAATATTTAGACATATTTAGGTAGGCAAATGAATAATAGAGTTTTGCCAAATTAACAGGTGTATACTGATGCTGCTAAATTTGGTCTGGGCATTTACAAATTGCATACATTTTAGCTTGTGTAGCCTTTCTTAACATATTTTTCAGGACAGATGGGTCTATCATATTTCCACATTACCTAGTGAGGTACTAAACCATAACAAAGCATGTCAATATCAAGTACTGTGACAATTCATATGCATGTTGCAGGTCGGTGCCTCAGCAGTGAAGTGCCTCTTCATTTTGTCAACATGAGGTCTCCCAGTAGATCCTAATATTCCTATTATTCATTTGTCTGTATGATTATTTAAATTGCTATTAAGCAATTAATACAATTTAGTGTTATATTGTCTTTAAAGCATGAGATAATGGTGCAATCAGCAGGGTTTAAATTACTGTTTTTCAAACCTAAATGGCATCACATAGATTTATTGAATTCAGAATTCCATGAGATGCTTAACTTTTGTCTAGCTTTGCAGGTTTTCTCATCCCTGAGCTTTGTGGAATTAATTTACTGCAATGTCTTGTGTGTGAAATGAGACACAGTCTGTAGCGGGTCAATATGTGAGAACATGTAGGGGGTTGGGAGATCTCTTTGGGATGTAACAGGGTGTCAAATAAAGAGCCACAAATCTATGTATTTTTCTTTAATTACTTGTCTGAATATGGTATTGATGTTGTTATTATAGGAAAGCCAAGAAACTACATAGAGACTAATATTTATGTCTCCAGTCATTTGTTTTATGTTATAATTCTACTAAATGGCAATGGTATATCCTAGAGAAATATCTGGTGTCAAAATCTACTTCGCCTTACAGCCCAGGGCCCCCTGTTCAGAACTAGTTTACTCTACTACTCATGCAGTGTTTTAAATGACAGGGACAGTCTAGTTGTTGTCTGTAGGATAGAATAGCTTTCATTAAGTTTGAATTTTAAGATTTTCCAATTCACTTAATGTATTCCTGGCTGACACACATCTGCACGTCTAACACTCTCAGCTTGCGAGATGTCCAGGCACTTATATCTATTCTTCATATAAAGCCTTTCAATGTTTTCACTAGGCATCTTAATTAATTTAATTGATGTTTTTGTTCCTCTAGTAATTGTGTTGTGCATTTGTCTAATCTAAATTCTGCTGTAAAACCTTTGGTTAGCATTCAAACATTCAAAGCAGTGATTTGATCTCAAGTTCTGTACAGCTTCCAATCATTCAGATAAGAAGATGGTAAAGCATTTTTTAATGTTTTTGAAGTCTTATAATCTTGGTCTCATTTTCCCATTATTACTGATAATGGAATAATGGCTATTATCAATAGGATTGGTAAAAGTGAATCTCCCTGGAATATGGCTCTGCAGGATTTTAACTTGGTTACCACCAATTATTATTTCTGTTGTTTACACACTTTCTTATTTATTCCTGTCAACTTCAAGGACTTGAGTATGCAATTATTGGACTATGAGTCAGCGACCTTATAGTCAGTCTAAAGGTGCCCGTACACTGTACGATTCTCCGTAGATTCTCCGATTCTACGAATGCTTTTTCATTAACAACAACCTTTATATATAAAATGTTTACTTGCATGCTTTATCATATATAAAAGCAGACCTTTAAATGGAAAGTTTGGAATTCTAAAGGTGCACATACACTGTACAATTATCGTACGAGAATCTAGGGAAATCCCGCGATCATACGTTAATCGCAAAGTGTATGGAAGGCGTGCAACTGTTTCTACTGTACGGTCGCACGTCTTCCATCGAACAAGCAGGCTGGAAAACCTGCCGGGAATCGTACGATTCTCAGCGAGTGAGTGGCCTGCTTGTTCGACAACTGACGAATGGGCCGGTGTGTGCACGCTCACACTGCCCGTTTGCCGTGCTTGCAAGCCCGCCCCTCATTGCAGTCATCGCAAGTACGATCTGCCTGTCCAAGATGGGCAGATCGTACGTTTTTTTAAGTACTTTACAACCATGGTTGTAAAGTGTATGGCCACCTTTAGAAACATGGACATTAGTTGTTCATTCACAGTTTCCCAAAATTATCTTATTACTAAACATAAAATATAATCATCACACGCTTAAAAATACAATTGAACAATAATGTTACACCTATAGCACTAGCAGTTGTAAACACTTGGTTTCACAATGTAGCAAACATCATAGCATATCAAGCAATGCTTTGTGCAAATAAACCAACCAATTATTACCTAATTTGTAATGACTTTATTATGGAACATACCAGAGCTGTTTTATTTTATCTTGTCAATAAAGCTGATCCTTCTGATTCTTCATCCCTCTAGTATTTCAACAATTTTCTTTCTGCTCCATTGGGTATAGATGTTTATTTCCAGATGTTCTTGGATTGCATCAGTTATTATCTCTGTTATTAGCTTCAATGTAAGTGATAGATAAGATATTGGCCTATATTTGCTAATCAGGGAGTTAGTGGCACTGGAACCCTGAAGTTTGATTGAATGATGCTTTTGTATTTGTATTATTATCTAACAGCATAATGATAATATAGCTGTGGGGCATCTGAATATTGGGTAGGCTTCTTCACACCAAAGGGTTACCACAGTCACCTTAAGTTGTGATGGGGATGGGTAAATCTGGAATTGAAGTGTCACATCATAATCTTTGAGCCTAAAAGTTGGTTTATTCCAAACATAAATATTATATCAAAGCCAATATGTTTTGGGGGCTATCAACTGCCCCCTTCATCAGGACTTGCAGAAACAAAGACACAAAATGCTGAAAATGCTGAAATGTTAATAAAAGTGGTTTTTCACTATCAGAAACAGACAATTCTATCTCTATCGTTTACCATAGGCTTTACATCTTGTGCTTTTTTTTGTGAAGCTTTAAAGTCTCCAAGGAATCCTTTAATCGCATGGTTCTGTGTGAATTATGCATGGTACCCTGAAACTTACCTGTTGTGTGTTAACAGTGTGGGAGGCGTGTTTTGCGCTGCCATTAATTTGAAAAGCACCCCAAACGCACCTTCCCATCCGCAATGCGATCACCTGCAGTGCAATACATGAAACCACAATACCATGATTTGTGTTGCGGTCGAAAAAAATAGGGCATGCACAATTTTTCTCAACTGCAATGCACGGTATTGCGGTGCCACGCACTGAGGCATGATCAAGCGCATTCTGGGTGGGAGGTGCATCGTCTGTTAAAGTATGTTAATCACACAAAACCTTCACATTAATGCATAGGCTTGGTGTGAACGGGACCTTAAGCTAATGTGTGTTTTGATTATTAAAGTAGTTATTTCCAGCAGCTAGGGATGTCCCGGTGCCATTTTTTTCAAGAACAAGTACAATACTTTCCCTCAGGTACTCGGCGATTTCAATTACTGATAGGGACATGTGACATTTTTTCTAAAACAATACAAACTAATGATTTTAGGGCAGTTTCTCACCAAGGCTGCATATAGATCTCACCAGGGCTGCGTCTAGATCTCACCAGGGCTGCATTTAGATCTCACCAGGGCTGCATATAGAGCTCACCAGGGCTGTGTACAGATCTCACCAGAGTTGAATACAGATCTAACCAGGTTGCGTATAGATCTCACCAAGGCTGCATACAGATCTCACCAGGGCTGCATACAGATCTCACCAGGGCTGCGTACAGATCTCACCAAAGATAAATACAGATTTCAACAGGGTGTATATAAAGCCAGGTATGCAGAATTGGATATAGCTGTGCCACACTACAGAGTGTTCATGTTCTTCATAATATTAAGTAACTGACCTAAAATCATGATTTTGTATTGCTTTAGAAAAAATGTGACCTGTCCCTTTAAGAAAAAGTATCGGTAATTGGTATCGGCGAGTACTTGGAAAAAAGTATCGGTACTCGGCCTTAAAAAAGTGGTATCGGTGCATCCCTAGTGTGTACAGATCTCACCAGGCTGCATATAGATCTCACCAAGGCTGCATACAGATCTCGCCAAGCTGTGTACAGATCTCACCAGGGTGCCTGAGGTCCCCACAAGTGCATGATATAATCCTATATCATGAAATAATGGGCCAACATTCCTCTCTTAAAAGTCCAGCAACTGGTCTCCTCAGTTCCCAGAAGTTTACAGAGTATTGTTAAAAGAAGAGGGGATGCTATTCCCTGGTAAACATGGCCCTTTCCCAACTTTTTTAAAAGTGTTGATGCCATCAATTTCAAAATTACTTTATTTTTTTCTTAAAATGGTACATTTTCTGAGTTTAAACATTTTATATGTTTTCTAATTTCTATTGTGAATAAAATAAAGGTTTATTAGATTTGCAAATCATTGGATTCTGTATTTATCAAGATTTTTCACAACTGCCCAACTTTTTTTGGAATGGGGGTTGTAGAATCAGTATCGGGACATCCTTACCAGCAGCTTATACTGACCTTTCTTTTACTACCTCGCTGCTCTGTTTTTCTGCTGGATAACACCCATTACTTCTGGGTATTGAGAAGTATGTAACTTAATCCATGTTACAGTGCCGTTCAGTTATGTCACACAGGGAGCCCATAGCTCTGTGAAAGATATGACTCCAATGACAGAAGACTACACTAGAGGCAAAGAGGTAATTAAAGCAAACCTGTTGCATTAACCTGCATAGGCAAAGCATAGAGATTAACTTTACTTGTTTCTAGAAAGTACTTCTAGATGGTCTCTTACATAAACTGATTTTGTCCTTCCTTTAAAACTGTACTCTCAAATATATAAGATATATACTGTATAATATATATAGTTCAGAAAAGAGCCATCCCCAAACTGTTGCTACAAGTTTGAAAATGCACAATTCTATATATGCACAATTTGTGGTGTTTTGTTATGCTGCAGCCTGATACTACAGTTGTTTAAATGCTGTTTTTTCTCATTAATCTAGTACCCCATAATGACAAATTGAAAACAGAATTTTAGAAATGTCTGTGAATTTGTTAAACAAAAACTGCAATATCACATTGGCATAAGTATTCAGACCCTTTGCAACAATACTTGAGATTTAGCTTAGGTGCCTCCCATTTCTCCTGATCATTGCTGAGATTATCCTACACCTTGATTGGAGTCCACCTGTTTGTAAATTAAATTGATTGGACATGAATTGGAAAGGCACACAGGGACTGGGAGACTGGTCAGGGTTGAGGGAAAGCAAAATGGACCAAAGTACAAAGATATCCTCAATGAAAACCTGTTCCACAGTGCTCAGGACCTCAGACTGGACTGAAGGTTCACGTTCCAACATGACAACCATCCTAAACACACAGCCAAGACAACACAGGAGTGGCTTAGGGACAACTCTGTGAATGTTCTAGAGTGGCCCAGCCAGAGCCCTGACTTGAAACCTATTGAACATCTCTGGAGAGACATGAAAATTGCTGTCTATTGACAGTCCCCATCCAACCTCACTGAGTTTGAGAGGATTTGCAAAAAAGAATGGCAGGCAATCCCCCAATCCAGGTGTGCAAAGCTTATTGTAGCATTACCAAAATACCCAAGGCTGTAATTGCTGTCAAAGGTGCTTCAACAAAGTACAGGGTCTGAATACTTAAGTACATGTGATATTTCAGTTTTTTATTTTTAATAAATTCACATACATTTCTAAAATTCTGTTTTCACTTTGTCATTATGGGGTACTGAGTGTAGATTAATGAGAGAAATAAAATTTAAACAACTGTAGTATCAAGCTGCAACATAACAAAACACCACAGTTGTGCATTTTCAAACTTGTAGCAACAGTTTGGGGATGGCTCTTTTCTGTACCAGAATGACTGTATTCCTGTGTACAATGCTAAGTATACAAACACATTGTTTGATGAGTGTGTTATGAAAAAACGTAAGTGGCTTGCACAGAGACCTGACCTTAACCAATATTAAATACCTTAGGGATAAATTGGAATGTTGATTGCTAGCCATGTCTTTAGCTCTAACATCAGTACCTGATTTCACAAATGCTTTTTTAATGCAATGGACACAAATTACAACAGATACACCCCAAAATCTCATGGAAAATCTTCCCAGAAGAGAGAACATTGTTACACCCCCTTCTTTTTTTAATGAATCGCCATGGTTTGAAAAATTATGTCCTATAGGCTCATATAGGTGTAATAGGTTGTAGTGTATATAGATAGATTGCAAAAGTTTAGTTTATGAAAGAAACATGCAGCTAGCTCCAAAAACTCACCGCTCTATTTTAGCTTTAGCTGCAGTCAGTCCACACTCTGGGTGCAGGCTATATCGTGCTTCCCACTTGTTCAAACCAGTCTCCAAAAGATCAGCCACACAAAGCCAGAGTAGATACAATCCAAAATGTATTGAAATTGTCCAAACAGGTTTAAAAAAAGTAAGTCCAAGAGAGTGTCAAGCAACATGTACATCCCCATGAACATCTCCCACGCCACGCCAACGCCTCTCATGCATTTCACCAGCTGGGCTTAATCATAGAGGTGGTGTCCAATTGCATAAGTTTCTACCTGCCATAGACAAGACTAATTTACCATGTGACCTGAGCTGTGACCGTTTCTTCTGCAACAATTGTTGGATATGATGCTTGATTGAAAAGTTACAGTACTGGTGATATATTATGTTGTTGTTATGTACAGTATGTAATTATATTTGCAGGGTGTATGTGACATAAGATACAGTGCACAACACACATTATTGCCAGTAGTGCGACTGACCTATTTTACTGACCTGTTTTAACTTTCTCTGCTTCATATACTTTTTCTGGATCTGACAAAAGGTATTTTGGATACCGTGAATTGCAAGTATGCCAGGAGCCCTTCTTGCATGTGAAAGTCATGCTACTGCTTTATTAGAAAGGATAAAGGAAAATGAGTTTCTTATTTATATGTAGAAAGGAGTCATAAAATAAATGCTAAAACCACCTGCAAACAAGAAATTGAAGATGTTTTGGCTGCCCAATAGAAAATATATAAAAGATAAAATATTCAGTAATTTGCTGTCATACATTATATCATGTTATCCCTTGAGTTTTAGCACATTCTATTTAGCTGTCTATTAACTTTTTATTATTTTTTCCACATATGCTACTTCAGGAATGAATTTTGAATGCCATGTGCTTATTTTTTTTATCAGTCAAAAATTGATTTCTACTACTCACATTACTGTATTTAATACAATCCAGTAAGAAAAAAGCTGTATCCAAGCATTTACAATGGCATTGCCTAAGGACAGTTTTCTAATGCCCTGTCTTTAGAAAAACTTGGATTGGGTCTTCCTCTAGAATTCTAGTTGCTCCTTGCTTTAACACTTCACTGCCCAGGCACTACTATTAAGATAAAGACCTTTTACTTTTGTCTGATCTGTTTTTATACACTGTATCCTTATTAAAAGTCAGTCAATTAAAAGGTTTTAGTGAGACACTCTTATGGGAAAGAAACAAAACTCCTACAGGTATATATTTATGGCACTTGCTCATACTTGCAAAAGCCTTCCAAACCTTCCTGTCAAAATTCCAGGCAATTCTGCCCGGCAAGGCTTTGACACTTTCTGGTAGTGTCAAAGATTGTCTACCCTTTCCAGCATTCTGCCATTATATTGTCCAATGAGGCTGCACATCATAGTGATGGTCCAATATGATTTTGTGGCTGGGGCTTAGGAACAAGCTCTAGTATTCATCAGAAGGGTCAGAGCTTTGATTTTCAGAAGGGCTTGGAAATTTGCCCTGAGATGAGGGCTTGGGATTCTGCTGCAGGTATCTGTAGGCAGCTGTAAATGCCTGTGATTTATACCTGCAGTGGTCTTACTTTTTTTCTCATGAGAAAGAAGCTTTGACCCACAATCAGTGATATTATCATATATTTTTACAACAATTGTTTGTCTAATTTATACATGTAAAGATACCAAAGTTTGTTGTTGTGTTTTTTTCAGGCAATTGAGGTTGACCTTTTATATCTATGGATGCCAGAAACCAAATGTATACTTAACTGACTGCAGTCAATAGTACTACATTTTCTTTTATTTTTATATACTTTATATAGACTGCACAGACAAAACAATTAAGCTAGCTAGATAAAAAAAATACATAATTTTATTAATAAAAAATACCTTTTTGGCTGTGTTTCTGTCTTTAATATAATACATTATATTGTCTATGCAGTATTTTAAAATTCAGTTGTACAAGCGGTTAGTACTATGACTCTTGCATACTCTCCCCTATTTTAAATGAATGCCCTGCTCCTAAGTACACTCTCTGCCTACAATGACTTGGTGGATACAAAGTAAAGAAAGTTGTCCCTTGATGTTTTTACATTTTTAAATATGTTACCATATATTACATTAACATCAATCTTCTATAAATACTATACCAAAGTAGAAAATAATACATCCTCACTCAGCTTGAATTTATAATTTAAATTAGTATGACACAATAGTATGGTGCATGAAGCTGTGATATAACATTTCACATGAAGTGATATAATCACACTTAATAGCTCTGTTTTTAGTGCATTGGCACAAGTCTCAACACAGCACACACATTTGCGTGACTTCACCTTAAAAAACATGGCTTTTTGTAACACACTTTTCACATATATATATATATATATGTCAAAAAGAGGAATTGTAAGGGCTGAATGGCAAATGAGAATGTATGACCAAGAGAATGACCCGGGGAGCAAGTCCTAGGAATAAGAGCAGCATAATGTTGCATCATGTTGCTTAGTAAAGCATACTATCCCCAGAGTCACAGAAGGCATCTACATTTGGTCAGGCTAATATTAGTTTAACCTCCAATAGAAAGAAAGGGCAAACTATATGCAGACAAAATGTAAAAAAAGTGGGGAAAAATTGTAAAAATAATTAAATAAATAAAAAATATGTTTACATTTCTAACTTGTAATTTTTTTTAACATATTAAACATAATGTAAATGCACCAGCAGAAAATCATTAAGGCAGAATCCCTGTTACATATTACATTTACCAGTAGGTGAAACTAAAGTCTAAGTAAAAAGTCACTGTCACTGACATTGTGGCCACAACTGTACCTGAGATTATAACATAGAACATAGAATTGCATCACAGAAAGCCACAATGGGTGGAGGACACAAAAAAACTTAAATATGCAGAAATAATTGTAATAATTACAGTTTAGTAAATTTATGTATAATGCAATCCAAATGTACTTCCATTTGCACAGTTCAAACAAAACTAAGACAAATAAAAGTGAATAACAAAATAACATATCATTCAGTACTCTGCTTTTTGTGAACAGCATTTTTATTTAATTTTACAAAATACACAAACACTTACAGTGAGTATATATAGGTCTAGCTATGCATATCAAAACACTGACCCTTAATATGAAATTCCACATATCATCACAATGACAAAAAGAAGAGCAAGTGTAGACAGAGGATTAGACAGCATTATGCTGCACTGTTCTTAGATAAGGTTGAAGGGTATAACATATTTCAAAAAAATAGTAATCTGTATGTAATATGTTCTCAAACAATGGTGAGTGCTGCATTTCATCTTGACAAAGTGCATTAAAGCACTTCTAATTTCACTAATGTGCCTTTGAGTTTCTCTGTGACATACCAGGTGTTTTGTTTGAAAATAGTCATAATATCTCTCAATTGTTCTGTAGTTGATTCGGCCACTATAAAATATGACAACACCTTAAAGAATGTTTTTGTTTGTGTGTGTTTTTTGTTAGTAACCTTTTTACCCCTTAACATAGCATGATGAAGTAGCAACTTAAGCTATACTAATGGTGGTGGCGTATGTGTAGCCATTTTCCCATAATATTTGTTTTATGTCTACAATACACAAATGTTCCCGTTCTGATAAGTTCAAATTTTGGTCACTTGTTTACTTTCAATGGGGAATGTTCACAATTCTGCATTTCTTAGGAATGTTATTCATATAGTTAATGGAATCAATCCAAAACTATTCTATATAAGGATATAGCCATAGCAAATAGAGTATATTCAGATATAGCATCTTACATTTGTTTTCCCTCCTGGTGGTGGATTTTTAATGGGTATGTTACATGACTCACAGGCTCTGTGTATATTTTTTAAATGTACTTCTATCCATGCCTCAATAACTACTGTCCTTCTCACGCTGTTCTTAATGTGTGAAGCACTGTTATGGGTAACATATGTTTTAGTAACCCTGAGATAAGTATATAGCTCTGGACGGAATTTTCTCTTTTCAGATGACATAAGAATGCTTTCCTATAGGATTTGTGGTGGGAATACCTTAGAATAGTAAAATGTTTTACCTAAAGTATCTCACTGGTTATTATTGGAAGACATGTCATGATGCGACATGTCTTGATGTGAAAAGTCAGAGGGATTTCATTACTTTGTTTTGTTGGTCAAACATTTTGTAGAGTTGAGATGAGCTACAGGCTCGGGTTGACCCTGAGTCCAACATGGTCATTCACGGTTTAAGAATATGTTGAACTAATGCAAACATTTATGACCATAGCAACCAATTTAACGACAATGCACTTCCTGACCTTTAAACCATGGTCATGTGGTTTAAAAGGCCCAGTCATGGGGTTTCATAATAGTTACATAGTTACATAGTATTTTAGGTTGAATAAAGACACAGGTCCATCAAGTTCAACCTTTGTGTGTCTGTATGTGATTGTGCATGTGTATGTGTGTACACAAGTTCTTGTGTGATCTAGTTTTTAAGAGTACCTGTATCCCTGTATGTTACGGTCTCTGAGGAATGTATCTAAATGCTTTTTGTATGATTAAATAATCTCAGCTGATACCATTCACTGCTTGTGGCAATGAATTCTGCACTTTAACAGCTCTAACTGAAAAAAAAAACATCCGCCACTTGTGGTTACATCTTTTCTCCACCAATTTTCGGTGGTGGCTTCTACTCTTTGCTATAGAGTGTACTGTAAAAAGTTTTTTGCTGATGTTGCCATCACCACTAAACATTTTGTACCAAATCTTTTGACACGGTAACACATAAAAGCTTAATACACAAGCTGAGATCTATGGGCATAGATGAAATGGTGTGCACATGCATAGAGAACTGGCTACAGGGACATGTCCCCTCTTAATCCCCTGACTTCTGGCATTAACAAGTTTAAATTTAGTAACCTTGTCTCGTAGCTTAGGTCCTCTAGCCTCTTAATTAGTTTAGTTGCCCTTCTCTGGACTATCTCCAGCTCAAGGACATCTTTTCTGTGGATTGGTGATCAAAACTGGACCACATACTCCAGATGAAGCTGAACCAGTGATCTATAAAGTGGCAAAATTATTGCTTTGTCTCTACAGTACATTCCCTTTTTAATACAAGACAGTACTCTGCTAGCTTTGTTTGCCGCAGCCTGGCATTGCAAGCTATTATTCAATTTGTGGTCTACTATGACCCCCAAATATTTTTCCACTTCGGACTTCCCTAGTGGAGTAGCCTTTAATATGTATTCATCTTGTCTATTTTTAACCCCAAAATGCATTACTTTACATTTTTCAACATTAAACCTCATCTGCCATATAGTTGCCCACACCCCTATTTTATCCAGGTCCTCCTGTAATGTTGTAATGTCTAAGTTTGTGTCTATTACCCTCCCAATTTTAGTGGCATCAGCAAACACAGAAACATGACTATTAACACCTTCCCCAATATAATTAATAAACAGGTTAAACAGTATGGGGCCTAGCACTTAACCCTGGGGCATGCTACTCTCAACCTTAGACCAATCTAAAAAAGAGCCATTTATCAATACTCTCTGGACACGTTCCTGTAGCCAGTTCTCTTTGAATGTACACACCATGTCATCTATGCCCATAGATCTCAGCTTGTGTATTAAGCGTTTATGTGTTACCATGTAAAACAGATTTGGCAAACTCCACATATACCACATCCACCGGCCTCCCTCCATCCAGATCTCAACTCACCTCTTTGTAGAATGTTACTAGGTTGGTCTGACAAGAACAGTCCTCCCTAAATCCATGCTAATTATCAATTATTATACAATTGTCATGAACGAAATCCACTAAATAGTCCTTTATCATTCCCGCTAACAGTTTGCATGCTATTGATGTTAGATTGACTGATCTGTTGTTCTCAGGTTGGCATCTTGAACCTTTTTTAAAATTGGTACTACTGTAGCTTTCCCCAGTCACTTGGTACCCTACCAGTCATTATGGAGTCCTTGAAAATGAGGAATAACGGTCTTGCTATAACCTGGCTAAGTTCTTTAAGTACCCTATAAAAGTTTTGTTTCCAGCAGCCCTTGTTCAGTATGTGTTGGAGGAGGAATATAGTAGATAGGGATTGATTCAAGGTGTTTGAAAAGTGGCACACTTTGTCAGGTGTTGCCGGGGACTCACAGCGGGGGTAGGAACCCACTGGCAGGAAGCGGACCAGAAGATCCAAGAGCGAGGTACAAGAGGGCAAATTCAAAGGGGTAGTCAAGTCCAATCCAGGTCGAGGCAGGCAGCTAAGGATCAGAAGCGATAGGCAGGCCAAAGGGTCGGTAACCAGGAAGTTTGGATGAGGGGTCAGGAAGCAGCAGTAGGAACAAACAAAGGGGCTAGGCGATCACACCATAGAGGTGGAATAACTCAGCAACAAGCCAGGACTCTGACCAGGTTTTATAGCCAGGGGAATCAAAGCCACTCCTTGGTCGCTGAGGCAAACAGGAGGCTTCTCCATCCGGGAGCCAATGGCAGGAAGAGAGGGATGGAAGGTGTGTGCTGGGAAACTTCCCCGGCAAGGCCCACACCTGACGACCTTAATGGATGCAGACGCGCTGCGCGCACGCCCCCCGTGCACGCGCATCCTGTCTACCACGCGCCCGGCGCGCATCTTATCGCATGCGCATCTTGCGCATGCGCACCTGCACCCCCAGAGCCAGGAGTTCTGCCAAGCGGAAGGAGCCCCCGTGCTCTACACCAGAGCCAGGGGCCCCGAGGAGAGGTGACACCCCTGGTTCCCTGACACACTTGAATACAAATTGTCCACTTAAAAGTGTTTCACTGATGACATCAAGCCTGGCACTATCCTTCTACTGATACCCATATAGGATCCAGGTGGCTGCAGCTGTCTCTCCCTTTAAAAAAAGACAGAAATCAAATATGTAATCTGTGGCTCCCTTACAAAGTTTGTAAAACTTCACTCCATACCTAGCAAGTTTACTGGAGACATACTGCTTTATTATTTTTTTTAAGTATATAAATATTTATTGAAATTTTCAATAGTACAATACAACATGTATTATATAACATCTGCAAATTGGAAGTCAGAAATGGAAACACATCAATAAAGACATCATGGAGGCAGACTTGTTAAGGAGTTCCATAAAAGAATCACATAAGTCTACATTTGATCTGTATGGGCAAGGCATGTACAGGATGCAGTAGAGAAATAAAAAACAATATATAACTGCAAAGAATAACATATAAAGGCTGATAAAACAATAAAGCTGAAGGGAGGTGGAGGCCCTAAAAGAAGAAAAGATATGGTTGGAAAGTGTAAATTTGTCAATGCATCAAGATCTGGAAATGGTGTATTCCAGGGGGGAAGGAAGAGATATGTGAAAGGGTGTCAAAGATGTATTGTATCGGCAGTATGGAGCATGGTCAGGTGGAATGCTAGAGACAGGCACCTCTGTCAGGATGGCGAGTTCCATCAGGTGAGATGTGTTACAGGACGTCCATGGCCCATACGGAGCAATCAAGTATGGCACTGCTTTATTTAAAGTCTTCCTGTGAAGTGGATTAGGGACTCATGGATACAGGTATTTGGGGATATAAATTGCAGAAAATGTTTTTGAAAATAAATTGATAAGGGGACTTTATTCGTGGAGCTTATTATTTGCTGGCTCACTTCTGGGAGGGCACAGATAATTGCCACTGAAATACAAAAATCTCATTATCATTTACAATTGTGTCCTGAACATGACGGAAGAATATATGGGCATGTGGTGGATCAGGTATGTGTTATATATTTAGGATCAGGTAAGTGGACCAATATGACTGCAGTTAATTTTTGGAAATTCCCACATTTAAGGTTAGCCCGAGAAATGCTTTAAATTCTGAAACGGTGATAGGCTTGCACTCATTTTGCAAGCCTACCTGATGGCACTGGTACTGGTGATGGCTGGCAATCAGGACACCAGTACTAGATTTCACTGATACTTGTGTTAACTGGCGATCAGAACACTGGCTCTGGCTGAGACTGGCACCTGATGACACTGGTACTGGTGCAGGCTGGTGATCAGGACATGGGTACTAGATTTCACTGGTGCTGGTTGGAAATCAGTGCAGGTTTTGGCTTACACTGGTACTAGATAATACTATTGTGGGCAATCAGCAAATAGGACACTGGTTCCGGCTGACACTGGTAGCTGATGAAGTACTGTTGTGCAATTTTATCTTTACACCCTAAAAGGTGTATGAGAGTTAAATAGTGGCTCCAATTACATTTGTATAACATCACTACAGTGAAAGAATAGGCACACACACATGCACCCAATGTTGTGTTACCAGCTGTTTATTGCTCTGTACTTAAGTTTTTATCTTATACAATTTAATACAAAAGCATGTAGCTTTAAGGCAAAAGTGGAAACAAAATTGGAATTCACCATAACATGGGTGCAGATGAGAGAATTTCAAGAAAATGTGTGATTAGTGTGCAGTGCAAAGCATATACATTGTTGAGATAAATAAACATATGTGCAAGGTTCAGACATGTTTACATTTCTCACACATTGGTACCTGATGACACTGGAGTTGACTGATGATCGGGTCACTGATTTCAGCTGACACTGGTACTAGATTTTACTGATACTGGTGTGGCTGGTGATCAGGACACTGGTGCTGGCTGACACTGGCAGTAGATGTAACAGGTACTATGCTGGCCTGTAATCAGGACACTGGTTCAGACTGCCAATGGTATCTGATAACACTGGTACTGGTGCCTGCTACTGGTATCTGATAACCCCTATGTAATATATATATATATATATATACACTTGTGCTCATAAGTTTACATACCCTGGCAGAATTTATGATTTCCTGGCCATTTTTCAGTGAATATGAATGATAACACGAAAATTGCAATGCATGGATTTATTGGCTTGCGTGGATACATTTGTTTTGAACGCAGTATATGAAAGGAACGTGCGTTTGTTGTCTCTAGTGCGCCTGATCAACCGCTGGAGATAATATGAAGTTGTCCCTGTAAATAAGCACGCATGAGAATCATTGTAATCTTATTGGGCATTGATCACTGAACAATGCTGGATAACGTTCTACAGTGGTAATTGGAGATGATATGTTATGTTGCTATGTATTGAGGAAGTGATTGTTAAAATCACTTCCTGTTTTGCTTGTTGTTGAAATCGTTTGCTGGTTGTTGAAATCGTTTGCTGGTTGTTGACATCACTTCCTGTTTGAAATCACTTCCTGGTTTTCTGTGTGAGGCCACTTCCTGTCTGACATCACTTCCTGTTGGGGGAGCTATAAAACAATAAACACATACCTGTGCTGGGGCTCTTAGCATGGATCTTGAAGAAAGCAACACCTGTCTCCTGTGTCCTAACTCTACATAACTCTGAAAGAGGTACTGCCAGTCCTCGCACAAAAGAGCGTAATACAACTGTGCTCTTAAGCACGGGGTGACATTCTTTGTGTTTGATAGGTCCTCTTTATGGAGACATTAGGGGTCCCTAAGACCCCTAATGTCACCTGTGGACCCCAAAAGAAGCTGATGAAGCAGAGATCTGCTTCATCAGCTTCTTTTCTCTGGCTATAGCAGCCAGATGACTGACAGGTGAATGCGGAAGTGATGTAACACACATCACTTCTGCATTCACAGCCCGGAGGGAGGTCAGCAAGGAGCTGAACTCCCTTCTTCTTCCTCCTGATGCCCTCCCGACCCGATCCCGGGTCGCAGATGGGGCAGCGGATCCCGGGATTGAAGGTGTGGGGTCAGGGGAAAGCGGCCGCGGGGGGTGCGAAAAAACGAGCACATATAGCCGATCGTCTATATATGAAACACCCGGTAACGGGTGTTTGCATTGGTCGGGTCTTTTCTGCCCGTGCGCGCCCGCAGAAAAAAAATGTCGTCTGGAGATGGCAACCCACCAATGCTGCAGTGCCGTCCGTCCGTTTTTTTACAACGGGCGGACGGCAAGTGGTTAAGAAAAAATACAGCAAGTCCAGTGTTGCCTTTTTTTACAGATATATCATGACCTGGGTAAATATCTATACATAGTACAAGCTCACTTACCAGCTATCCTGCAAAAAAAACTGTCTAACTATTAGCAGTGAAAACAGAAGCTTTAGTTGCACAACTTCTGCAAAAAAAAGTTGAAGCCAGACTGCCTCATCAAGGCCTCTCTGTGTACTGTGGTCCTAACTCTAATCTATGAGAGCCTCTATCTTGGCGCATATATAGCAAAGCACAAATTGGGTGCAGATATGCCTGGAGGCAGCCCATCCCTGTTTAAAAGCACAGGGACACACCAGAAGCCCAGCACATTACAATGGCAGCTGAAGCCCCCAGTGTATCCTCACACTAAATCCAACAAGGAAAGCAATTGACAACAACTCTCATAAGTTTATAACTATCTTTTAAAGCAAGGGGCACATGGAAGAGCTTTACACAGTACAAACACACACAAATTCACAGCACAGTTACCAGCTAGCCTGCAAAAAAAAACCCAACCAATTACACCACAACCACCCAGTACCCTAATACTCCTTCTCTTAACCCGTAGCACCCCAACCATCCTTACTCTCCTTATCAGAGGTCTGTGGACCAACCCTTATCATGCTAAAAATTCCACTGACTGCTCATAGTAGTTGGTGGGAAATTGCGGATATGGTGTCATTAGCTAAAGAGGAGGAAAAGACCATCGTAGCAGTCCAAAGAAATGTCTCAACTGTGTAAGGAGAAATATGAGAAAAAGGGAGCACTTTTCTAAATATGTAAATAGCGTGTAAAAAAACACAAGATACAGTCTATGACAGCTGAAGGGGTGATCCAGACTGCATCTGGTCGTCTGGTCAATTGGTCAACATAGGAAGATTTTTAGAAAAGTATGCAGCCTATTGCTATAGGATTAAGCATTTGTAGAATTCTACCCCCCCCCCCCCCTGCGGCCTGTCCCCCCCCCCGCCTGGGAAGGGGGGGCG
>NW_017306361.1:2341673-2353302 GCF_000935625.1 Nanorana parkeri | reverse complement strand
ATGCGGCATGTCCTCCCCCCTGCATGGCAAGGGTGGGCAGCCTTTTTATTTTTGATAAAATTATCCTCCTCAATGCCAGCTCCACATATGTCACCCTCCTATGACAGGATTAACAGAAGATGAGGAAAAAATAGCAGTTCTTCTAATAAATTGCTGCTATGCATCATTGAGAAGGAGAAGAAATAAAATGGTGCGTGCATTACTAGTCCTTAAAATAAAATGATTGTGATGTGTCCTTGAGGAAAAGAAGGAGAAAAAAGGTCCACTTTAAAAGAAAGTGACTGGTATGCACCCTTGAGAAACCAAGAGGATGTGCCCTATGCTGCTTTCTTGTCTCATACAGGTACTGCTCCCACCAAGCTCTGTGGTACAGAGTTCTGTTTTTCCTCATGCATTTGTTACCCAATTGGCTGTAATGCTGAATGCAGAGGCAGCAGACCAATGGCTGATATGCTGAATGCATAGGCAGCAGACCAAAACAGTGCTGTCTTTAGCTGATGCGGTCCATACTGCAGAGCTCTTTCAATTTGCTGCCTTTTCAAGTTCTATCATACTGCCATGATGCTAACCAATATCTACCAAACACATACCTAAAGTCTATATTTTGAATTCTATGGGAATTATTGGAGATACAGGAATATGAGTGAGGGTTGGTGGTTTAGGAAATGTGGGGTTGTGGTTTTGAAGTGTGTTTTGTGCACTCAGTTTTGACATGTTATTAACATGTTAAGACACTGCAGTGTGATACTGTAAAAAAAAAAATAGTTAACTAACTTTACTATTAAACTGTTTTGCCACTGGCAAATTTGTATGTTGGTGAGTGCTTAAGGTTTATTTTGTAAGAGTGCAATTCTCCAATGCTTTTAAATCTGTTGTGGCTGCTACTCCCACAGGTCATCTCATGTCTGCTACATCTGGTTAAAAAAAGTCACATTTTAAAGCAACCTAAAAAAAAGCTATTTTTCTAGTTATAATAAATTACATTGGGGTGCTGCTGCTGTCATATTAAAGCTGTCAATTAGAGTTACAGTACAGTTTCCTAAATTATCCTAATCTTTCCCAATGCAATTTGTTAGCTGTCCCTATGCATCCCTGCAACAACTTTCAGTTAAAGGAGAACTATGAGATGAGTGATTTCCACTCACCTCATAGTTCTAAGCCGACCTGTGACAATGAGACTGTCACAGGTCGGCTCAGTAGATCGGGAGGTGAGGGAAAACATACCGGGTTCCCTCACCTCTCGATCCTGTCACGGCTCTCTGCCGTGACAGGGGGAGGGGCTGGATTCCCCTCTCCCTGCTCCGATCTGCCAGCGCTGACTGGCGGAACGGATGGAGGAGGGGGCGGCTACAGCTGGCTCTGCCTCTAGGTAGGCAGAGCCAGCTGTCACTCACGCAGCTGGGCGGATCCCGTCATCTACGTCGGGATCCGCTCCAGGTGCGGCGTCTCAGTATACCGCGAGCTGTAGCTCGCGGTATACTGAGCTTAGGGTAACGGGAGGACGCTAGTTTGTGTCCTCCCGTTACCCTAAGGAGAACTATGGGGAAAAACACTGACCCCATAGTTCTCCTTTAACTTTCAGTTAACTGACACTGTGGATCCTTTAACCCCCCCGACCCTAGTGAAAATGCTGGCTTAACCAAAAACCCTTATCAACTCTTTTATACCTTCAGGCTCCAGTTTCAAGGCCAAGCAGTGCATTGTGGTTAAAATAATGTTCTTCCATGGTGAATCCACACATACAGTACATTTGTGGGGACTGTTAATCTCTAACCCTCAGGATTCATCTTGAACCCATGATAGCAGCAAACCAACCCTTATCCCTAGTGATGAGTTCAAAAAGTAAATTTTGATTAAGGTGTATCTAAATCCAGTTTTGAATAGAGTCCATCTTTAAGATTTTTTTTAGGTTTTTGGGGACACTTGTTCCAGTGACAACTGTTTAAGTGGGGATTTATTTTTTAATTTTGGAGAGATTTCCTCTCATTTCATATTGTGTATAAAACAGAGGAAGCCAAATCTCTTGAAAGGGACACAGCTGTATAAAAAAACCTACAAAGATGTTTTCTATTCCCTTCTGTATCCAAAACTAAACAAAGTTGTGCCTTTAGACATACTTTAATTTACATTTTGAATATCTGGATTACTTCTCTTGCATCTGACATTAAATCAGCATAAAGGTAATCAAAGTAAGTGTTACTGCATGTACAAAATACATTGGTATTAAAGATATCCTTTATTCGGGACTATGCTGTAACTCATAGGGGTCTATTCACTAAGCTGCCGTAGGCAGCCGTACATCGGTCTATTATCATAGATGCCCGCCCTCTGCTGATGGACCGGATGGAGAACTGCAGCAGAGGGCAGGTACAATGATAGTTTACTATTGGCTATTGCAAATTGAAATAGCCAATAGCAATGTATTTCAATGGGAATTTTTTTTTCTCTATTCTGACATCGCTCCGTTTCAGAATAAAGAAAAAGAAAGACACAGCAGTGTTTCTCTCCTTGGCGGCCGGGAGCAGGAGACTCCCGGGGCGCCAGGGAGAGTTAGCTGTTTGAAAATCAGTGTCCCTGGTTAGCAGGTAACCAGGGACGCTGATCTCTCTACAAGTGGTCGGAGCCAGCCGTAAGATCACGGCTGGCTCTGCCCAGCTGTCAGAAGCAGGCTGTCGGCCGGCCAAAGGCCAGCTTCGGCTTTTAGCATTGCTCAGCCGAGCCGATGCATATAGTGAATAGCCCGTACAGCACCCTTTCGGTTCTACTGAACCGAAGGGGTCCTGGTGCCGAAGCTAGCCGAAGGATCGGCCGAAGCTACGGCTAGATCCTTCAGCAGCTTCGTGAATAGACCCCATAGTGTTAACCATTTAAACAATGACTTTGGTACGCCACAATAACAGGACACAAGAAATGTCTTCACCTCTGCATCAATAGTCAAGGCCTGTTTGACAAAAAATTTTATAGTTGGTTGTGCTCATCATCATATGATAGAAAGCAATTGGATCCTTGTACCTGCAAAGGGAGGAGACATTCCTTCCATCCTCCATTTCTTCTCCTATATTGTCCCCTCCCCTTTTCCCCAACCCCTCCCCCCATGGGATCACCATGTGTGGATTAAGGAAGGATGGATAGAGGGTGATTGCTCATTTACATGCATTGGCAGATAAGGGGTTAACAAGAGACAGGGAGAGGAGGCTATTTATTAGTTGCATATGTGACTAGGGAAATGGAACTATTTAAATGCTTTCTTTGTAATCTCTCTTCATCTCTATGAATACGCCATTTGATGAAGCATGTTAGAGTTGGAGGAGCCTGTTTGTTTACAGCATGATTTCACTTCGGGAACAAACATTGTCCAGCTTTTGATACCAGTCAATATGCAGCAATTTTTTTTGTGAGAACCATTATATAGCTGCAGCATGCTTTTCTGGCCTCCACCGACAAGAGGGATGGGACCACAGGACAAGGAATATGAGCGGTGGTTGCTTTGTGAGTTTTGACTGTAAACATTATTGTTTATACAGTTGCATTAATATTATTTATAGATATATTCTCTTTGACTACTGCTGTCAGTGTTTGATTAACAGAATGAATCTTATATGGGTATTCCTGTAGAGCTTTAATAGTTGTGCATTTAAAGACAGCATAGATTCAGGTGAAACAGAACTGTTTGGTGTGAAGTGTACCATGCTCTACCAGATATTGACCAGGCAATCAATTTCTAAATTTATCTTTGGCCTGTCTTTTTCAAATGGAACATACAAGGAATTCATAGAAGATGGAGGTTTGGTGAAATCTAGTCAAAATGACTAGATCCTGTACATTTAGCAATACTAACCCTGAACATACGATTACAATCTTTATTAACCACCTTCATGGAGTTATTTGTAGTAGTGTGTACTGCTGTCAAGTCGAAATGCCAAAGTTTCAAGAAATTCATTGGCCAAGAAGCTTGTTATTTGTTCTTTTTATAATATAAACTACAATCTTCTTTTGTCCTTTGTCTTGTTTATTGTAGTCACATAGTACATGGTACAATAAGCAGAAAATGTGAAGGTCATTAAGTATTGAATGTCTCTTCTGTGGTTAATTATTTGGAAAACACTAAGCCTTTTGCATCATTAACTGTATGGACTATCCAAGAAGACTGACTGCCAGGATTATGGTAGAATTGTAGGAATGTTCGTAAATCATCCACAAAAGATAGTCCCTTCTGAGCTGTTTAGCAAGGAGCCTCATTTTCAGGTTTTCACTTGTCAACCCACACACAAGACATTTCCTTAGAAAATGTTTCAATCAATTGCCACATTTACAGTCCACTAACAATACCATTTCTGTGCCATTTGGCATTATAGTCTGAGATAGTTCCATTTGGCAACTGATTTTTTATTTTGTGGCAAAATGCAAACTCCTTAAAATTTCCCCAAAAAAGATTCTTTAGATTTGCATTTTTTAACATGACTAGTCAGCTAGTTAAGCAGGAAAAAACAGTGTATACTATCAAACATCCTAGGTTCTACCAGAATCACATCACACTTCTGAACAACCTTATGGACAATATACAGGCTGACAATATACAAACTTCAAATTCCACTGTGAATTTCAAAGAAATCATGTCGGTGTGGGAACTATATCCCTAAGCCCTTTCAGATTGTCTGTGTTTCCTATTTTTCTAAACAATTTGGCTGCACCTTTCCAAGCTGTCCATGATGGACTGTGTAGTGTTATTTATTTAGTAACATTAATGAAGAAATAACAGCCAGTTGATTTGTCCATTAAGGGAAAGGGAAATGTCTGCCAACTCCCTGGGAAGTAGTCTATTTATCTGCATACAAGTGAGAAAACAGGAATATACATACAATCTTCTCTAGGCTATCTAAGCTGGTTCAGAGCATGTATGTATGTATGTATGTTTTAACACAAATGTGTCATCTTTTGAGAAACAAATAAAAAAAGATATGAAGGACTGATCATTGCAAAGAGTTTCATTCAGACACCTCATAGTGTCAAGGATAAATAATCAGAATATATTTATTTTGCTGTTGCTGTCATTATCTTTGCATGGTCTGCTACATGGTCAGTGCACATTTACCATGTATTTCTAAAATGTGACGTACAAAAATAAATTGCATGGGCACAGGTTTATCTACTTTATTTTAACAATACCAGCTTTGGCTAATAATTCAATACAGTTTACAGTTCAATAAAGTTTAATATCACTAAAATGTTTCTGGTACATCCAGTTAAGTGGACAGATCATCTTGTCTATATAAATCAAAGGGCAAGGACATGTCTTAAGAAAGACAGGGAAATCTTGTTGCCGGTACATTAACCATTAATGGTATAATCTTTCTCTGTACAAAGATGGTAGAATGTATTTGATTTCCACAAAACCAATTACAACCATTACAATTAAAACACTGAAAGCAAGCCCTCTTATCTGAAAATTGAAAGGGCTTTTTCATACTCTTATCAATAGGTCAGAGCATACTTAGCTTTCCTTCCTAAAGCTGAGTATAAACTTTTCTATTTTCTTTGATTATCCTGCCAGCTGAACGTAGAAAAAAGAACAGATTCCTTTTTTAACGCATATGAGTGTTGATCGAGGAATCTCCCACTGTTTACATTGTACTCTGACAGTGGCTGCCGGCTGCTGTCAGAATACCTGAACAGCTCATTGGCCGCTCACTTGGCTGCTCATGTTCCATTTTGCTCCTTTGATCAGCTAATTGAGGGATGTCAGTTGGAAAGGTAGCGACAGTGGCACCCACGCTATGAACTTCGGCTGCTTCATCACTTCGTGCCTTTGTTACGTACCTGCAATATAGAATTTCTGATTTGTAGACATAGGCCCTTTATGGATATTGTTTTTTCTTGAGTAGGCATTTTATTATCTAGCTGCTTGGCTACCAAGGGTCATGGCTATAATTAGAAAGTGAAGTTCCAGTCAGGCCTCTGTAGCCAATCAGTGCCTATGTGTGATGATCGGGCTCCGCTCCGGGCCGCCTCGTGTGGGCTGACTGCAGTGACGGCCGCTCTGCGTTCCACTGTGGAACGCAGAAGCCGCTCGACTTCCTGATTGTAAGGCGAGCGGCTTGCGTTCCACGCTGGAACGCGGAAGTCGCTCGTTGCGGCCAGAGGTTCCTCCCACTTACTGGGGCTATTATAAAGCCCCAGCTGAGGCAGTATGGGTTCTATGATAGCAGTCTGAACGCCTGCTGCCTCTTGAACCCCTACAAGGACCTCTGCACCCTGCCGTAGTTCCAGACCTTACTCCATCCGGACTCACACCCTGCGGCTGCTCTACCACTACTGCTGGAAACTGCAAGTATAGCTCCAGTTGGAGCCTAATAGAGACTACCTAAATATCTTTCATGTATGCTCCCCTGCTGGACTGTATTAGTGTGATTTAACACGGGGAAAACGGTTTTGCCTACCTACAGACATGTTCTGTACTACTACCAAGGAACTCAAGTGCACCATTTACTTAGCGAATATTATACCCTCTGATGCTATGAAGTAATAGCATCACTAATTCATTTTTTGTTGATTACTGGCTGTGATGCAAGAGTCTCAAACTCCCCCTTAAGACTGGGAGCGACGCCTGAGACTCACGCTTGAGAAGCCTAATTCCCAACTCTCTTTACACCCGTCCGCAGTTGCGCTCCACACCGGAATCCCTTTAGTAGGCGTAACACTATGGCTTAAACAGTACCCACCCTTTGCTGCAGCCTAGAGTTGATAGTGCTAATGAGGCCTTAGCTATCTCTAATTTGGGTCTCTACCGGGATTATTGAATACATTGGGGTGGAGCCTAACCCTTTTAACCCTTAGTCTGTCTTTCTCTTATCCCCTCCCTGATTTCCATTATCTGCAATGCCCATAGTCTTTCCCCCCTTTCTTCTGTTTCTCTCTCTCCCTTTTCGGTTATAACTGTTATATTGTTGGGAGAACTACTATATGTATTGCCATTTTAACGTTTCCTTGCATGCATGACTACTATTAAATGTGCTGCATTGCCTATCCCCTCCTTTTTTCCCCTTTGTATTATACACTTTGTTAGTTTCAAATTCAATTGCCCCTGCAAGGGATGTTTGTTTCTCATGTTATGTTTATATATGGAAAATTAAAATAAAAAATATTGTAAAATAAAGTGGTAATAAGGTAGTGGCTAGTCAAACTTTGGGATACCCCACTGCAAGACAGAGAAAAGTATTTTGGGGTTGAATTGCCAATATTTTTAATAGCATCAGCAAGGGAGTCCAGTGGACCTAAAGTCAATTCTGACTTAAAGTGAGAATATACATATTTTAAACTAGCAGTAAAAGCACTTTAAAAACAAGCCATCATAATCCTCTGTATCTAACGACACTAAAATCTTAGCTTTTTTTAAAAGATCTTGTCAGCCTGTCAAACCTCAAAAGTAAGCACTTAACAGATGTTTCTAAATTGTTATTGGCTTTAACCCCCATTCACATCTGTGCACGGGGGAAGTATTCCCCAAACTGAAATGTGTGTCATTTTTGTACATGTGGGAAATCACACATGGGAATAAATGGCCATGCATTGTGTGGTGCAATGCGCTTTGAAAAAAGCAGCATACACTTCTTTGGTGCACCTTGGAATGTGCAGGGTAGTTCATTCATTTAAATGGGCTGTCCAGCACATATAACTTCAACCAAAGAAGTGCATGTTGATGTGTTGAAAAACGTGCATCGATGCACATGTGTGGTTGCATGTGCTTAGTTGTGAACCTAGGCTTAAAAGGGAACCTGCAGCAAAAATAAAGAAGGGGTTATTATCCATACTAGACTTGAATCCTTGATTAGGGTCTAATATAGATATTAAAGTTGGATGCCATGCCAAAAATGAAAAAAGTGGGGTTCCCCCTAAATATCCTTACCAGACCCTAATCCAAGCATGCAGCCTGGCAGGTCAGGAAATGGTGGAGGGAGCAAGTGTGCACTCCTGAACCAAACCCAGTATTCATGCAGAAAAAAATGAAAATAGAAATACACACAGTGACACATTTGACAAGTTCTTTACTAAAAAAAGTCCCACAGTGCAAATTAATTGTCAATTACATTGTGCAGCGACAAACATCCCAATGAAAAATGCCCGCTGAACCGAGACCCACCAAAATGCCTGATACTCAACAACCACTCATCGTAAATGAAAGATCCTAGCCCCACAGCTGAAAGTAAACAAAGGGACTAGAACACTGGCCACCATGGCCATATTTAGCCAATGATATCAACCAGCATCCACACCAATTTGTTTACATTCAGCAGCTAGCTGGAAATCATCCAGATGGCAAATGTGTAGAGCCTGGTGGAGATGCATCACTGGTTGCTAGAATGTCAACAACCACTAGCTTCCTAGCAACCAGGAACCCTGAGTGAGAAGCTGTCACATTTGGCAATGGTAGTTAAGTAGAGATTCAGCTTGGCAGGCAGACAGGCATTTAATTATTTCATGTGATCTTTTTTTTTTGCAGAACCACTGCATTGTGTTAAAAATTTAAAAAAGTGTAAAAACAGAGGCCACAAAAACATTTCAAAAGCACAACATTCCAGAAGCAGCTTTTATCCTGAAATAAAAATTAGAGTGTATTATTTGAGAGACAACAGCCAGAAATATTGTTCATTGTAGCCATATACATAATTTAAACATTTGGAGTAGGCAAGCAGTAAATATATGCAAAAACATAAAAAAGTCACTAGAAAGGTTAGTACTTACCTGTGTCTCCGCCGCTTGCTCACGTCTGAAGATCTGAAAAATTCTCAAGCGGCCGTAAAGGATCATAGGGCGGGTGCATGCTAAGTAGAGATTTTTGGCCGGGAGAAGAGGAGAGACACAGGGTAAGTCAATGCAAGCAGCCCGGCAGCTTGCATGCACACAAACTCAGTGGGATAGGAAGACACAGCAGTCAGCTTGGTCAGAGACCGCCACCAGTGCTGGAGAGATTGCTGAAAACTATTGGAAGGAAGAAGATGATCAGATCAAGAGGCATCATTTAAGGTAAGTCCTTAAAGCTGCAATGGGGGGAAATATTAGACTTTAATGTCACTTTCAGCTCAAAAATGCAAAACAAAGTGTAAATATGTCAGAGAAAAAATAAACAGTATTTAAACACTTGGCATAGGCCGTATTTTTAAAAGGACGGACATCATCTTTTCAGCCCAAAAATGCACATCAAAGTGTATCTATTTCACAGTATGTGTTCTCAAACATCTCACCCCACCAACATACAACTATCATGGTTTGGGATGGGTGAAATGTACCCCAGGAATCCTGCCCTAAGTCCTCCTCCTCCACCACAATGCCAGCACCCCCAACCCTCCTCTTCCTGGCACTCCTCCTCTGCCCGCTGCTGTCTCTGCCTCACAGAGATGATGTCAGTTGTAAAAGGATCCTGCTGGCCCTGAGACAGCAGAAAGTCCTCCTCTTCCTCCTGCTGCTGTGCCTCCAGATTACATCATGCAATGTTTGCTTCAGCAGGAACACCAGAGGGATGGTGTCGCTAATCCTCGCCTAGTTGTGGCTCACCATTTTGGCTTCCTCTTTGAATGATAACAAGATACTACATACATCCTAATCAGGAGAGCTGACATGATGAAAAGAATTCCAGATTCCCAAAGCCTGTGCTCATCCCATATTCACACAAATACAGCCCACAGCTGCAGGTGCAGCCGCTGCAGCATTGCCAAAATTGAGTTCCAGTGTGTTGGTGTATTGTCTATCAGGCAGTTGTCAGGCAGCTTGTGTTGCTGCAGTATTTTGGCCAGATGAACACTCACTGCAGATGACCACCTACAGACTATGTAGCCCACCACACTGCAATTTGCTGTAATATTGTAACACAATAAAGCATTTTATAGTACTGTACTCTATATGTAGTTACATAGTAGGTGAGGTTGAATAAAGACACAGGTTCATTAGGTTCAACCTATATGGTGTGTGTGTGTATAATGTTCCGAATTTCAATAGCCCTCTATGGTTTGTGAACTGAGAAACTCATCTAAGTGTTTTTTGAAGCAGTTTATGTTTCCCACTGATACAACTATCTGTGGGAATATTTCCACATTTTTACCACTCTCAAAGTAAAATACCCCTTACGCAGTTTACGATTTTATCTCATCACCTCCAATTTCATATTGTGCCCTCATATCTAGCTTATGATTATTGGTTTAAGCAATGCATTGCCAATACTGCTGTCCCCATTGATGAGTTTGTAAACTGTGATTATGTCACCTCTTAAGCGTCTCTTCTCTAAGGAGAGCAATCCTAATTTTTGTAGGCGTTCTTGATAGACAGAATATACTGTCTATGTATTAGCTGAAGCTTGGCACTACATGCTATTGCTAAGTCTGTAGTCTATTAGGACCCCAAGATCCTTATCCATCTCTGTTTTCCCCAGTGAAACCCTGGGTGTATTTAGCATGCATGTTTTTAGCATCCAAGTGCATGACTTTACATTTTTCTAGATTAAAGCTAACCTGCCACATCACTGCCCACTCTTCAATTTTAACGAGGTCTTGCTGCAGGGATTTTATGTCTTGTGATCTTATTTTCCTGCATAACTTTGTATCATCATCAAACACTGACAAGGAGCTTTTTATAGCACAGGTTAGCAGCACTGTATAACAGTAATTATCTCTCCCTGCAAACAACTGTCAGATATCCCTAACTACACAGTGACAAAGGGAACCCTGGGAACCCTGACATTTATAGAAAACCCCCATTAGTTGCCCATATAAGCCAGGAAGTACATGACTTGTAATTGAAAACTATACCAGTGAACAACCTCATTAGTTTGCCATTTTTCCAAACAGCGAACAACTGCAGTTTGGGTCAAACTTATGGTTGCCCAGAACCTTACACTCATCCCTACTTGGGAGCTGTATGCAAGCAGAGAGACGTGAGCACTGTGCCATCTCTCTAAAGCCACACACTGGCTGATAGCAGAAGCCGCTTGTATGTTGAGTGATAGCTGCAGGGATACCTGAAAATATGAGGATCTGATAGTCCCAGACATGTCAGATTCCTATTAATTTTATAGAGCCTAAAAACAAAGAAAAAACAACCAATTAAAAAAATAGCACAGATGTATCCATTATGATTGTTTTGATAAAAGCATTTAAATAACAAATCTGGTGCAAAATGAGAGTTTCACAGACTCATATAAACTTCAGCACAATCAATTTATAATAATGAAATTCTATCATTACATATTGTTTTTTGTGCACAAAATATAGACAGAGCCAACACTTCATATGAGCCTGCCTTAAAGAAAAACTTCATTAAAAAGTCAGGTACTACTTGGTGCAACCAGCAACTGTTAAGACAATAAGCACTTTGTTAAGGAATATAACACAAATATTGGCATTTAGAATTATGAATATATATTTGTGTAATATTTAACATACAGTCCAATGTACAGAGTGCAGAGGCCATAAGTATGTAACACGCAACAGTAAGGTCTGTACATCACAGAGAACAGAGTATGGAGGCTAGGAGAATGTAACATATACTTTTGACTAATAGTATCTGCAGCTATAATTAGTATACAGTAGGGCTCCATATAAATGTTTATCTAGGGATTAGGGCTTGTATTTAACTATAAATC
>NW_017306361.1:2331661-2341630 GCF_000935625.1 Nanorana parkeri | reverse complement strand
ACCTGGTAGCAGATGGTCTTTAAGTAAGAGAGCTCCCACTAGGTTACCAATCCAGGGCTCAGTGAGTAGGCAGGAGAGGCCACCCACACTGTTAACTTGCTCCGCATAACGTTGGGAACCCTCAGCCTGAAAAAGTGGAAGCATAAGGAGGGTCCAAGAAAACGGATTTCTTTCGACCTGCAGGCCCACTCCGAAATAAAATGGCTCCGGTTCATATGGTGGATCGGTGCCCTTGTCCTCCTCTACTCTACTTACAAATGCAGACAAATACACCACTGCCTCTTCCACACTTATCCCTGGAGGCTCTTCAGGCAGTGAAGAATCATCCACACATTGGAGCCCTGCTAAATCCAGGGATAAAAGAGCCACCCTATCTCCAGGGAGAAGGATGTAAGCCACAGCTCCTCTATAGATAATGATGATATCTCTGATGCTGTTGTCAGTCACTATAGAACAATTGGAGGAATATCCCACTTCCAACCAGCCTATAATGGATACAACATTAAATGATTTGCTCATTTTGCTTTGCAGTTCCTTACACAATGATATTACTGCTTTATTGCAAACGTTTAAAGGAGGCCTCTCTGAATTAGGAAACAGAGTCGACCACATTGAGAACAAAATGGGTGATTACGCTGAGGCTCATAATGAGCTTGTGAATGTTCACGGAAGAATGCCTGATGAATTACTACATATTAAAGAGAAAATTGCAGATGTTGAAGATAGATCTCCTTGTAACAACATCAAGCTGAGGGGTATAGCAGATTCTGTCTCTTCATTGCATCTTAGAGACTATGTTGCAAATCATGCTAAGCACTTTTTTCCCCTCTCTGCAACAATATTAATGCATTGTGAATAGGGCTCAACGCCTACCCAAACTACCGCACTGCCCTAATAAATGTCCCAGGGATATTATTGCACACATTCATTTCTATTTGAAAGAAAACCTCATGTCATTGGTATGCTCCACCTCTCCTTTACCAGATCCATATGCCTATACAATGATTTGTCACAGGCCACAATACAGGCACAGAAAGCCTTACACCCTATTACCAAATCCTTACACAACCACAAAGTGGCACATAAATGGGGATTCCCCACCAAGATCATAGTTATGAGCAATGGAAGGACCCACATCATATTAGAGGTTGACTCAGCTTTTTTTTTCTCCTTTTACAAAAATGGGGCCAGCTATCTACTCCTGACTGTCATCAAGATTAACACCCTTGAGGTGATGTTATATTATGTTCATCGGTCCTCCTGTGCCTACTAGTATTAACAGATGTTATAAAATTATATATTTAGTCCTGTTCGGCTCCCCATCTATGGAAGTTCACCAACCCCTCCCCCTCACATTTGGTTTGGATGTTGTATCCCTACAATGTTTGGAGGTCTTGTTTCTGTCCTCTAAAAAAAAATGTCATCCACTTGGATGTTCAGATACCAAGTACCGTACTCGGTACAAATACAAGTACATGTATAGATACTTTTCCAGCTTCCAGACTAGACTAGAGAAAAATTCAACAGATAGGAGGCAGCTGTCATTTTGGGATGTGTGCATTCCTGTTTTAATGTGTGTTTTTTTTTTTTTATAAATATATATTAGGGATGCACTGATACCATTTTTTTCATGTACAAGTACTGATACTTGTCCAAATACTCACAGATACAAGTATTGAAACATATTTGTTTATCGTCATGTTACAGTTTTTCTAAAACAATACAGAGTAATGATTTCAGGACAGTGGTGGATCACCTAAGCTAGGTCCCAGCTGCAAGTTCTCGTTAAAATGCCAAATTTCAGTACTGGTATCTGAACTGGTATCTGAACATCCCTAATTATTTTAATCAACTCCAAAGGATTGAATAGCCCTGTTAAATGAAATGTTCTATGGGAAGAATCTCAACGTCATTCATGCGATGTACTTTGTGTCCAGAAGACCCATGTTAAAGTGGATAAAGATCCTCCTTTTAGGCACAAAAATGTCCTGCATTTTTTTCTAACACCCCTAAAAAGAATAGAGGTGTCTTAATTGCTGTCAAGAATTCAGTATCTTTTACCTTACATGCTTCTGTGACTGACCCTAATTGACGATTCCTAATTTTGGTCTGTGATATCAACACGACTCGCTACACACTAGTCAATGTATACTAGTGTGAAATAAATCCTTTCTTCAAGTGTCTACTATCAAATTTGCAGAGGTACTCAAGGATTTGTGGTGACTTTAATGCTATCCAAGACCCGATCATGGACGTCTCGAATTCCACAAGTGCCTGCAAACCCAGTATGTCTAAGTTCCTTCTGAAAGAGACTACTCCTTTTTTTCAAACCCCACAAGTTGTACTCCAGGATTGATTTGTTTGTTTCAGACAAATGCTTACTACAAAAGTTCCATATGACCAAGATACACAATATCTCGTGGTCTGACCATGCGCCGATAACACTGCACTTGTGGACTCTTTACAGCCAAATTTCAACCCCTTATAGAGGAATAATGTTTCCCTGTTCTCCAAACCACATAATTATCACTATATCTTGAAGCAACTGCAAGAATATTTTTCGCTGAATACTGCTTCTATTACCGATCCTTTTATTTTGTGGAATGCCCATAAGGCAGTTATCAGAGGATTGTTAATTCAAGCCAAGACCAAATTACCATATAATGTTCATCCAACCACTCAACAAAAAATCTATAACCCTAAAGAGATCATGGAGGCATTTAACAATTACTATACATCACTCTATACTTCATTAATCTCACAAGATCAAGTGGGCTTTGTCAAAGGTAGGCAGGTGCCAGACGGCACAAGATGAATGTTACATTGAATTAAATATGCTGAGTTGTATCAATTGCCTTGTCTGCTTCTCGCTCTGGATGCGGAAAAAGCATTTGATTGGATTCACTGGGGTTATATCTCCCATCCACTCTAACAACATTGGCAGCAAGGGAGTATTTTGTTGGCAATTTTGGCTTTATATTCTAATCGTATTGCACAAGTGTACTCATCTAATTTACTCTCTTCACCATTTCCAATCCCCAACGGAACAAGACAAGGCTGCCCATTATCACCTATTATCTGTACATTACTTATAGAACTGCTAGCTACAGCTCAAATTAATTACAGGTATTACATAGTTACATAGTATTTGAGGTTGAACAAAGACATAAGTCCATCAAGTCCAACCTATTGCCGATGTTATTTAGTTTTTGTTTTTAAGAGTACCTGTATATTACGGTCTCTCAGGAAATCATCCAACAGCTTCTTGAATGATTCCACACTCTTAGTTGAAATCACTGCTTGTGGCAGCGAGTTCTAGACCCTAACCACTCTAACTGTGAAGAACCCCCTTCGCCCCTTGTACTGGAATTTTTTTTCCACCAATTTTAGGTGGTGGCCTAGTCTTTGTTACGGAGTTAATCGTAAAGAGTTTGTTGCTAATGTTGCTGTCACCATTGAACATCTTGTATATGAAAATCATATCCCCCCTTATTCTCCTTACTTCCAACGTGAACATGTTTAAATTTAGTAGCCTTGTCTCATAGCTCTGGTCCTCCATTCCCCTAATTAGTTTGGTTGCCCTCCGCTGGACTCTCTCCAGCTAAAGGACATCCTTTCTGTGGACTGGTGACCAAAACTGGACCGCATACTCCAGATGAGGCAGGACCAGTGATCTGTAAAGTGGCAAAATTATAGACTTGTCTCTGCAATAAATCCCCTTCTTAATACAGGACAGGACTCTACTTGCTTTGTTTACCGCAGCCTGGCACCGCAAGCTATTCTTCAATCTGTGGTCTACAATGACCCCCAAATCTTTTTCTGTTTCTGACTTCCCTAGTGGCATACCCATAATTGTATAGCCCATTTGTTTCATTTTAATCCCAAAGTGCATTACTTTGCATTTATCGACATTAAACCTCATCTGCCATACATTTGCCCACTCCCCTATTTTATTCAGGTCCTCCTGTAATGTTATACTTTCTTGGTCTGTTTCTATTACCCTTCCGATTTTGGTATCACCAGCAAAGACTGAAACATGGCTATTTACACCCCCTCGATGTCGTTAATAAGCAGGGTGAATAGCATTGGTCCCAGCACAGAACCCTGAGGCACACCGCTCATGACACTAGCCCAGTCTGAAAAGGTGCCATTTACCGATACTCTCTGGACACGTTCCTGTAGCCAGTTCTCTATCCACGTACACACCATTCCATTTATGCCCATGGATCTCAGCTTGTGTAGTAAGCGTTTATGTGGTACTGAATCAAAAGCCCTTGAGAAATCCAGATATACCACATCCACCGGCCTCCGCCCATCCTGATCTCTACTTACCCCCTCGTAATAAGTTAGCAAGTTAATCTGTCAGGAACGGTCTTTCTTGAACCCATGCTGATTATCATTTACTATGCCATTAATCTGAACAAATTCTACCAAATAGTCCTTAATCATTCCCTCTAACAGTTTGCAAACTACCGATGTAAGACTAACTAGTCTATAGTTCACAGGTTGGCATCTTGCCCCCTTTTTGAATATTGGGACTACAGTAGCCCTCCGCCAGTCACTTGGAACTCTACCAGTCATTAAAGAGTCCTTAAAAATTAGGAATAATTGGTCTTGTTATAACCTCGCTTAGTTCCTGAAGTACCTTGGGGTGTAGGTTATCTGGTCCCAATGCTTTATTTACATTAAGTAGTTTAAGTCTTTGTTGTATCCTGGTTTCAGTCAACCACTGAGGTATATTTTGCGTTGAACTTTGTGTTTTAGCATATACATTAAACCCGTCTTTTTCCTGAGTGTATACTGAGGAGAAAAAAGTGTTCAGCGCCTCTGCCCTCTCCTTGTCATTTGTGACTAACTTCCCGTTTTCGTCCTTTATTGGGCCTATCTGCTCCTTTCTCACCTTTTTACTGTTTATGTATTGGTAGAATTTTTGGGGGTTCCTTTTACTAACTGTGGTGATATGCTTTTCGCACTCTATTTTAGCTGCCCGAATTACTAGTTTGCATCTTTTATTCCATTCTTTGTAGTTATGGAACGCCAATGCTGTGCCCTCCATCTTATATTTTATAAATGCCGCTCTCTTGTCCTTGATGTGTCGTTTTACAATTTTATTTAGCCATACGGGCTTAGTTTTTGATATTTTACTTTTATGGGCACTTATACCCACATAAATCAGATTGTTTGCAGTTGATATCATTCTATCACTTTCAGAACCAGCTACTTCCCTGGCTGAAGCTTCCAAGATTCTTCAACAATTTGGCACAATAACTTATTACAAAATTATTGAAGGAAAATCTCAAATATTGACTATAATTGTAAATCCTTCCCTGAGACATAAACTTCAACAAGAATTCCTGTTTAATTGGGCTAATCAGATCATCCCATATCTAGGCATTCATTTGACTTCTTCTCTCTAGGTACAATGTTCTTCCCCTCAGTGAAACAGTGAAATCAGAACTTTCTTGCCTCAACAAATTTGCATTATCCTGGGTGGGCAGACTTTCCTCTTTCAAAATGTCTATTCTTATAACGATTATTTTCTAACCATTCCCATTCCACTGCCTCCTTCATTTTTTCCTTCTTGCAAAAAGTTATTGATATCTTTATTTGGCAGAGTGTCACGCTCCTTCCTCTGGCGTCATAAATGCCAAGGAGGAATAGAATTTCCTAACATCAATGATTACAATCAGGCTTCCCTGCAAGACCAACTTAGTACCTTGTCTCAATCCCCTACTCAAAAATGATGGACGTTTATGTAATAAAATTTCATACCCAAGGGTGATCTCAAGGATTGGTTAATTGCTCACTACTTGAACAAGAAACTTAAAGTCCTGGAATATCCTTCTCTAATTTCCACTCTCAGACCATGGACCCACCTACTTTACTATAATTACGGTTTCATCCAAAGATTCCTGTGCATCGTAAATATTGAATTAAACCATGTTCTAGTATGCAAAACAAGCAATTACATGGATTTTGATATGTTTTTATTTTATAATGGAGTGCAAGGAATTGCCCATTTTCAAAGAGATTATCTTGCTGTTGTTAGATGAATGCAAGTCAAAAAAAACATTAGGTTTAAAAACAGTACTGTTGTGACTTAACGAAATAAAATGTATTTAGGGTTTCTTTTCTGATGACCACCCAGGCATGGCCTCTGCTGTGTAATTTTTGTTTTCTTTCTATTACCTACTGGATCCCTCTTCCTTATTATGGAAAATATATTTGGTTCCTAGTAGTATATACAGTATGTGGCATATTTTATTATCTAGAATTTCAATTGAAACTTCCAAAGTTTCATAGTCTGTTTTAAGAGTTTCGGATCAAAGTGATGGCAAACTTAAAGTTTGGAGATGATTCATGTTCCCATAGTGATGAAAAACGAATGAGCTTGGAATATCATCAAATAACCTAACTACTCAGGAGTCACAATTTCTTCATACTTTCAAAACAGATAAAGATAATCTATGAAGGTATTAACTCACAGAGCTCTAAATGGCACTGTTTTTTTTACCAACTGACCTTCTTCAAGTGTCTGAAAAATGTGGCAAACAATCAAACACTGTATTGCTCATTCATTAAAAATGTTAACAAAGTATGTTTTCTTGCATACAGTACACTCAGGTAGCTAAAATGTGTGTCCAGATTTCATGAAAATCCTTACAGTACAATTAATTTAAAGTTATATGTATATGTATATTAATCTTATTATAAGAGAAGATGAAAACTGGATGGGTACTGTTTTATGAAAATTTCTGGATTATTGTATGAATAAGACAGTGATATAAACCCAAATAAAAAAAAATTGGGGGATTACCACGGTACAAGGGAAACATTTAAACACCAAGATTGCTATACCTGTAAAGTTTTAAATTACTTATGTGAAGTATTCTATGTATGTAAAGTTCAACAACTTTAAAACACCAGTCTAATGAATCCTTATATTTAAATGATGAGTAGACACTGATAGCCTGACTAACCTTTGGTCTAAGAGGGTAGATCTTTCTGTTGGGGCTCCTGGTCCAGCTCTGACATACTTAATGGGCGGATTCTCCTGCAGAATTAGTCGTTATCTACTTAGTGCATTCATCATAATGTAAAATAAACAGAGGAAGACGTGAAAATGTAGGTTCTGAGATAATTACTGAACTCTCACAGAAGTAAATGGAGCAAGTATGGATGATTCCACTATACATTCATTTTCTCACTAATCTTGAGCATATATGTTGGGTTTAAAGGATAAATTTACCTTCAACACCATGTTTCATGTTACATGCGTATTCAGGCTCTGCCTTTGACAGGATCTGTAAATGGAGAAACTACAAGTCCTCTCTGTGACCACTTTTAGTTCTCAATGGAATACAAATGCAGTGACATCACCAAACATGTAGTGCATTCATTCTTCCTCCTGTGCTAGTTCATGAAACTCTGTACCTCTGCAGGATTCAGAGCATTGTGCCCATAATCCACTGATCATGGTTGCAATACTTTATTGGCTCCAATGGAAAAAAATAAATGCAATTTTTTTCTTTTATGAATATGTGTGCATTTATTTTTCAAAAAGTACATTTTGCCATTAATGGATACTTTAAATCTCTATAAAAAGCATAAGGGAGCAGGGCAAATTGTTTTAAAGCTGGTTATTTTCCTGCCCTGAATTACTTTCATTGAATATGATTACATTTATTAGCTGAACTGTTGCTAAAAATATTAAAAAGCCACTTACTGCAGCTTGATTAACACTTTTTAGAAGATGTCACCTCCATCTTTTTACTGGTTTAAATTTTTGCATACAAATTTCCTCCTGACATGCTGCATGGCTACAAAGTGGAAAGACTGTCACTGGACTGGGAGAAGGATTAGGGGAAAGATGATAAAGACAAGGAGACAGGTCTGTTCCATCTTGGTCCCTGTGATAACTGCCATCAGACAGAAATAAAACCTTCACACAGGATTTTGGTGGAATTTTACTTTAGGTAAAAAGCTTTAAGTGAGGCTTGAAGTAAATCCATTTTATTTGCTTATCCTATTTTTAAAGTATTTTTCAAAGGAATACCACATTATAAATGTACAAACTTTTGGAACGCTATATATATTTTTCATAAACAGCTGAGTTAAATATGTTCTGTGGCTTCCATTTATGATTTGCACATGCAACTGAATTATAAATATAATATACAAATAATAGGCATGCAGCTTCTGAACTTTAATTTAGCCACACATCTCCCACAGGCAACATACTGTCAAGATAAGTAGCATGTGGTGATTCATTATGAGGTATAATTAACAGGGTAGACCTTTTAAAACATTTTATAAACAAATCAGCAGAAAATGTAGAATAAATCGAAAATAAATATTTTTCCATCTATTGCTTTGTTGAAAATGAATAATATTATGACAGTTCTGAGCTTCTCTGTGGGCTAAATCCCAAACATGGTTGGATGATCACAAACAAATACTATTGTTCTAGTTACAAAATTAAGAGAAAAAACGTATTTAGGATTATCAGTTAACTGATGCTATTGCTTCAAATTATTATGCTTCACTATTTCTACAGGGTACAGATTGGTATTTGTATTAAAGACCTTATTCAATAACCGTACAAGGAGCAAGGTGCAAAGAGAAATATGAAGTGCACACAGTTACCAATCAGAATTTACTAAAGTCTCACCAATACAGATGCATCCGTCTTAGTTGCTATGCATTGTGCACATTTCATTTATCATTTCTTCCTTGCACTGCTCTGTTTAATCGGCCTGTATATCAACCAAAGTTTGTGTGTTTGTCTTGAATTTTGTACATTATATCTTCACCTATAGACTGTTATGTGAGTGCATTTACCTGTGTGGAAAGCAACATCTTTACAAGGCATAGGCAACTTAATGCCCTGGGCTGCATTTTAATTTGGTTTACAGGATCTCATTGATGCCACTGTCTAAGACATGGGTCTATTCACGAAGCAGCCGAAGGATCTAGCCGTAGCTTCGGCCGACTCTTCGGCTAGCTACGGCCCCAGGACCCTTTCGGTTCAGTAGAGCCAAAGGGCTGCTGTATGGGCTATTCACTATAGCCCGTACAGCTCCCGAACTTGGACGATCCGCTCAGTCGAGCTGAAGGCATATGCCTCGTCATGGCTGAGCCGCGATGAAAGCCGAGGCTGGCTGAGCGGCTGGCCATTGGCCGGCCGACAGCCTGCTTCTGACAGCTGGGCGGAGCCAGTAGTGATCTTACAGCTGGCTCCGGCCACTTGCAGAGAGATCAGCATCCCTGGTTACCAGCTAACCAGGGACACTGATCTCCAGACAGCAAACTCTCCTGGGCGCTCCGGGAGCCATGCCGTATTAGAATAGAAAAAAAAAATTGGCCATAGGAATGCATTGCTAGATTCCTATTGGCTAATGCACCCGCCCTCTGCTGCATTTATCCATCAGGTCCACCACTACTGATTGACAGCAGCAGAGGGCGGGTACAATAGCTAGTTAGCTATTGGCTATTGCAAATTGAAATAGCCAATAGGAATCTAGCAATGCATTCCTATGGCCAAACATTTTTTTTTCTATTCTGACACGGCTCAGTGTCAGAATAAAAAAAAAAGAAAAAGCAGTGTTTCTCTCCCTGGCGGCCGGGAGCAGGAGAGTTTTTTTCTTTCTTTTTTTTGACGGCAGCAAAACCGCCGGCCAATAGAAAACAGTTGGGCAGAGCTAGCTGTCACTGCTAGCTCCGCACAATCGTTTTCTATTTATTTTTTTCTACTTTTTAAACTATTTTTCTGTTCTGCTTGGTACCACAGAGGGACCGAGCAGAACAGCTGAGCCGAATAAGAATAGACCGAACAGCAGCGAGTAGCCTGCCGGAGGTTCGGCTTAGCCGATCCAAACTCCTGCATTTCGGGCCGGCCAAACATGCTCAGCATGTTCGGCCGACCCGAAGCCACCTAATGTACGGCTGATTTCAGCCGATATACGGCTG